>NW_017306280.1:2220790-2231680 GCF_000935625.1 Nanorana parkeri | reverse complement strand
CCGGCTCGCGGGCCACGGGCCGGTACATCTGCCGCCCTGCCGGAATCTGCCGCTCAAGGCAAACGCCTTGTTTGCCTCGCGGCAGATACGCCCCTGACTAGGACCACTGAGACTTGTAGTTTGATATTGGCTTTGTGCTGCTATCTGGACACTGCGATTGTTGGGACTTGTGGGGCTACCCTAACACACGTGTGATTGTACTTGTGTCAGATTACCAGATGGCACCCCGGGATTCCAATTTTGTGAATTTTGTTCCACCACAGCTGGAGGGCCGCAGTTTGGTCATCCCTGGGCTAAGTCCAACGTGTTCTTCACTTCAGCTGAACCGAAGGGAGCATCAGAAATCAGCCGTAAAGGGCTGAGGTGAATAGCCGAACAGCATTCGGTTCACTTCACTTTGGCTCAGTTATTTACCTGGCTGCCTTCGGCAGCCTAGTGAATAACCCCCTTAGTGTTTTTATTGGCTCTCAGTACATAGATTTGTACAAATACCATTTTTAGGCATCCTCGCCCATCCATTCATATATCTGATTAATGTCCCGAGAGCTAATAACAACACTACAGTGTAGAAAGATTTTCTTGCAGACCGTTATGTATGTGAGCTAACTGATGCTCAGAGCTTTCACTTGCAGTCTCTGTGCTGAGAGTCAGCTGCTGGGTGAAAAGGCTGACTGCTGACAGAACACTAAAAATGTGCTGCGTGCTTTGAGGAACACATTAGAGGGCACCCTGTCAATGAGGAAATGACATAAGTTTAGTAGCTCAGACAAGCAGATGTTTTCTTTGTTTTATGCTATGGACTTGCTGTACAAAGTCCTCCTGCACTGAAACTGTGTTTCTTTGCTGCCTTGCTGAATAAAAGTGCAGGACAAACCTGCTTCGGTTGTCCCTGGTTGCCCATATATTGTGCATTATAGTATGTATACAGTATATTATTATTTAAATTATATATACTACCTAACCTTTTTCATACAAAAGCCATAGGGTATGAGCCAACCAAAATACGCATGGTTATGAGAAAATACTTTTAAAATGGAGTAATACATGAAATCAAACTTTGATGTTACAGGAACACATCTGTGTTGCCACATACAGGGGTCTATACAGAAACCAATTTTTACTTAGCCTGGAAAACCCATTTAATGTTTTTGTGAACGCACTCCTGCAAGCAAGTGAAAAAGAGGAAAAATACGATTTTCTGTTTCTTAAAGTTAGATTGATGAAAGATAATTGGCTCTGGTTTACTTTACTGTCATCTGGTTATCCTACGAGTGACACACTTCCTGTCCTAGAGTGACAACGAGTACTCATTGCACTGCATGGAGGGCACCCTAGGAAAGGATGTTTGTTGTGACTACAACTCCAAGTAGTAAAATATATCACCAGCACACCGTGGTCAAATCTTCAGAAAGTGATCATTTTATTGATGCACACACATCTTGTTACATTGCAACGTTTCAGGGCTACTCAGGGTCCCTTCCTCAGATCATATCCTGAGGAAGGGACCCTGCCTGAGGAAGGGACGCTGAGTGGCCCTGAAACGTTGCAATGTAACAAGATGTGTGTGCATCAATAAAATGATCACTTTCTGAAGATTTGACCACGGTGTGCTGGTGATATATTTTAGTACTTGATTCTGAAGAGGCGCCATCCGCAGTCACTACAGCAACCACCGCAAGGAACATACCAGTAAGGAGTGCGGTAGCATTCTCCTGTGTCCAGGACTACAACTCCCCCTCATCTCTATAACATGGGGGAAGGGAGCACAAGAAATTATCAACTCACTGGATTTCTGGTAGGATCTCCAGGTATTTTTTGCACTTCTCGAACAGATATAACATAGTTACATAGTATTTGAGGTTGAATAAAGACACAGGTCCATCAAGTTCAACCTATTGCATATATGTATGTATGTGATTCTGCATGTGTAAGCGTGTTTACGAGTATGTTGCAGTCTTTGAGGAAGTTGTCCAAATGCTTTTTGAATGATTCAACACTCTCAGCTGATACCACTGCTTGTGGCAGCGACTTCCAGACCCTAACCGCTCTAACTGAGAAGAAGCCCCTACGCCCCTTGTGGTTAAATCTTTTCTCCACCAGTTTTAGGTGGTGGCCTCTATTCCTTGTTATGGAGTTTACAGTAAAAAGTTTATTGCTGATGTTGCTATCACCATTGAACATCTTGTACATCAAAATCATGTTCACCCTTAATCTCCTCACTTCCAGCGTGAACATGTTTAGATTTAGTAACCTTGTCTCATAGCTTTGGTCCTCCAGCCCCTTAATTAGTTTAGTTGCCCTTCTCTGGACCCTTTCCAACTCAAGCACATCCTTCCTGTGTATTGGTGACCAAAACTGGACTGCATACTCCAGATGAGGCCGAATCAGTGATCTATACAGTGGCAACATTATTTCTTTGTGTTTACAGTGCATTCCCTTTTTAATACAAGACGGTACTTAGCTTGCTTTATTTACCGCAGCCTGGCATTGCAAGCTATTGTTCAATCCGTGGTCTACAATGACCCCCAAATCTTTTTCCATTACAGACTTCCCTAGTGGAGTTCCCATTAATGTGTATTCCGCTTGCCTATTTTTAACCCCAACGTGCATTACTTTACATTGAAACATAATGGTTTCAATGGTATATTCAAAAGAATAAAAGGGCACAAATAACAGAAGTATGCTGTTAGGGTTAACATACACATTAAAGACCTGAGGCATGTAAAATGTAAAACACACTTGAAAAGCACAAATCTTTGTATTCTGCAGACTAGGAAAAGTAAAGTAGGCATCTTGAAGCTTGCTATGGGCGATGGCCATTTCCACATTGCTCCAAATGCATTCTTGAACCTTGGGAGCTGTTCTTTAAACTGTTTTTGTTTCTATTTCAGAACTACATTGGGATATTTCAAGAGGTGACACTTTGCTTCCTATCGGGTAGATGAACCACAAGGTTGAAAATAGCAGCTGTTAAGAAAACTCAAGGTTGTATTTTGAATTAAAATGTATATGTTGACACAGGCGTGAAGGTCAGCAGAATGCCCGTCATTCCTCTTCTAGTCACCTTTCAGCCCTTGCCTTTGAACTTCCACCATCTCCAGCCACCTAAAATAGTAACTGGCTTATATTCGGGACGGCTTATACTCGAGTATATACGGTAAATACAAATGAGACTGTCAACAGCATCCCAAGTAACTTTTATCCTTCAGTTATCAAAATGTTTTAGATGTAATCAATAAAAACAAGTCAGCAATGGCTGCTTCCTTCTTTCCATATTTTATAGGTTCTATATCGTCAGATCTTTTGTCATTACAGTTTATAAATTCAGAAAACGGTTGGGGATTTCATTATGTTTTTATTTTCCATCTTTGCTAAATTGATTTTTATGTTTAGAGATTATATTCCTTATATTTCCTTATGTTTCATTAATGCAATTTAATTAACCTCAGCCTTCAAGAATTTAATAGCCTTCCTTTTATGTCGTAGAACATAGCTTTCCTATATAACCACATTTGTTTCCTTTTATGCCAAGGAAGATTATACTTAAATCAAATGTCTTTGCTACAGTATTTACTTAAAAGGGACCTAGCATTAAGCATTCATGCTAAAGAGCAGGGGAGTCCCTAGTCTTTTTGCCGCCCGAGGCAGTGGGGCCATGGGGGGATGGGAGGTGCTGGTGGTGCACCCTATGGGAAGAAATAATGTACTGTTGGTGCACTGTATGGGTGATGATGGGGGGGCTTCTGCATCATCTTCAATGCCAGCTCAGGCTGTAGCCAGCGTCCCGCCCAGTGACGTGTTTTGCTCTTAGCAACTTGTGATGCCCTGGCCGGAAAGGGAGCGGCAGGCACAGTGCAAACATTTAGCAGCAGAGTGGCCATGCCGCTCTGCCTGCCATCCCCCATGTGGCCCAAATAGATGGCACCTGAGGCAACAGCCTCTGGCTGCTTCATAATAGAGATCGTCCTGCTAAGGAATGTGTAAGTATAACACTTTGAGGTACTTATTACCTGTCATAGAAATCACAGTAGTCCCCTTGACCATGTACAGTATGTTCATCATTCAGGGTCAGTATCTATTTCTTGACTGAGATGTTGGCTCAGGAATTACACAATCATATAACTCCTTGTGCAGTTCTTCGGTGTGTTCATGATCCTGCCAAGCCAATAACTGTCTTCAAACAGTCTTTGATGCAATACCGTGCAGTGTGTTTCTATGTACACAATACACTGATACTTTGCCCTGCTGTAAAGTGCCTTCCAGTGACCCTTCCTATAGTGGTCCAAAGCCATGTGACCATAACACTCTACGTGAACACTACATGGGATTTATATGCTACAGCTTTGGAGGAACCAGAAAGGAAATTAATGAAGGTCCTAAAAAAACTTCAAAGTGCCAATTACCTTGTGGTTTCCAAGTAATCTGAATCTAGCTTTCTCCTTCACAAAGCTTAACGTTGTGAAGTGCGGCACATGGCATGTAGTTACCTGTACACAAAGGTTATTATGAAGGCAGTTTAGTCACAGCATTGCAATAGCTCATCTATTAAATGGTTATTACTGTGTTTTCTAGGCTCAAGTTTTAGTACAAGATTCGGCTTGTTACTGTATGAGGACACAATGATTCTTTTACAAGCATGGCTAGCTACGATTGTGTAAATAGCATGATGTGCCCTTATGATGTGTGCAATGGGAGGACGTTCATTCAACCTGTAAATACTTCTGTGGTTTGTCATTAACAGCCAATACACAGACTGATAATGGACCTTTTAGTTCTACTCCATTGACGTATGGGGTAAAACATCTTAGCTTGCTCCTCACCAAAGCCTCATCTATTCCTAACACATGGTCCTGTAACACAACATAAATTAAACATAGATAGTAAGAAGGGCATGTGGGAGGAGTCAGGAACCCAGGTAAATAAATTTCACTTTTACAGTTCATGAGGTATAAAATAAACGATTGATCAATTTAAAAGGTAACTTTTTTTATTTTGGATTGTTGAGATTTTATTGCAGTCTGTATCCCCATCAGTGAGATTTGTCTGCAATTCCTGTCCCCTGAGACACAACAGAAGATAAGAGGGAAATCTACCCAAAATAAGGATCTCGCCTCTGAATTGTCACTGGAACAAGTGGTGGGACCTGGTGGACCACAAACTTATTAATAGCATGCAGTGCCAGGTGGCTGCTAACAACGTAGTATGCATGCAGTTCAGTTTGGGCCACAATTAATAAAAGGAATGCCCTAGCATTGAAAAGGGTCCAGCGAATTGCAACTACAACAATAAGGTGGCTAGAGGGCCTCAGCTACAAGGAACAGTTAAGTAATCTAACTTAGTTTTCCTGACACCCACATGGCAGCATACAAATGGGTATGGCTCCACCCCCAGCCCAATCACAGGACCAGTTATACTATAAATTAAAGCACACCTCCCAAGGCCACCATTCTTTTTTCTGTCCTCACTGCTCAAGCCGGTTATACTAAGAACATTTTTGATTTTTGCCCTCACCTTGCCGGTTTCTTCTGGTCTGCCGCACAGGTCCAGCCTCTCCTGTTGCAAAGTTCCCTTTGTTCAGGTGGCTAAATGCAATCTTATAAGGGAAGCCTCCCCCATAGCCTTGGACCAGGATCGTGTCCCATTACAGGGTCTATCCAGGAGTTTTGTCCATGGTGAAGTTTGGTTCTGAGTGTGTTTTAACAGTTTTGTAAATAAATATCTCAGCATTACCCTTCCTGGTGGTGTGATCGCTATGTCCCATTTGTATACTGTCATGTGGGTGTCAGGAAAACAGAAAATTGTATACTTACCTATCAGTAATTTTCCTTTACTGACGCCAATACATGGCAGCATATGGGACCCTCCCATGGCTTTCACATTGAGTACTTGTTACGAGAATGGTGGCCTTGGGAGGCGGGCTTTAATTTATAGTATAACTGGTCCTGTGATTGGGCTGGGGGCGGAGCCATACCCATTTGTATGCTGCCATGTATTGGCATCAGGAAAGGAAAGGAAAATTACCGATAGCTAAATATACATTTTCCGTTATTTCCCTTGAAGAGGAGGCGCTTACGAGGAGACATTCATTGCTATCTATAAATTAATCAATGGCAATTGTAAGGGTGGTAACAACTTGATTAATCTTACATCCAAGTGGCAACATTTTTAGGTTGTAGTAAAGGAGTTTTAATCTAAAATTAGGGAAGGGATTCTTTATGGTCAGAGCAGCAAGAATTTGGAACTTCCTTGCCAGATAATGCTAAAAGCTGGAAGCATTAACAGATTAGAAAAACTTCAAGATGTCTTCCGCAAAGAGCTCAACATGAAGGGATATGTATACTCTTAGAATAGAGAACTTGAATCTGACACACACCGTCTTTTCCAGCCTTATTCCATCTACTAAGTAACTAAGTGTTCTCATGAGAAGATAAGCCACCACTGCTGCTGTGGTGACCACCATAAAATGTTAGCTTTCTCATCAGTTTCTCTCCCAATAACACTAGTCCCCAGCTCATATAGCGAGGATACATCTTCCCAAGGTAGAGAAAGCAGTAAGAGGTTATAATCCTTCCCCATTCTATTCAAAACTAGAAAAAAGTTTTGGCTGGAGATATACCTAACAGACCTGCAGACCTGCATTGTCCCAAAAGAGCACCATAAGGATTGGGAGGACTGTCCTTGGAAGAGGACTGTAGGCATTGAGAATAAACTGTATTCTTAATGTTGATAAAGCTACAAAAGCATTTAAGTAACAGGCAAATATTTTGTCTTCAGTGTTTGTCCTTTATTACGCCTAAATTAGAACTAAAATTCTCTGAACTGAAATCCTTTTACTTGCACTTAGACAATTCATCTTTTCCTGTAGATAAAATGGAAAGTCTACAGTCATCATCTCATGAATTGCTTATGTGTTTTATCTATTAATATCTTTAATGCACATCATTGTATGGATATATTGTATTTTCTTACTCAGCTATTTTGGGCTCCTTTTAGGAGTTATGATCATATTACGAAGTGATACTGGCATCTGCATAACAAGCAAATATTACATTGATAAGATATATTAACATTGGAAACATCATCCTTGTCATGTAAAACAAACCTATACTTAGATGTTACCATAAAGCTATGTTAAATTGTATCTATACTCCAAAAGCCAAACACTGCTATCTACTAAGGGATATCTAGATTGGTTAATTAAAGCTGCACAGTATCCTACAAACTCTACCCTTTGCCTTGAATTCCTTCTCAGAAATAGTGGTGCATCTACTGACTTTTTAGACCTATCCCACCCTATCTTGTCTATGCACATTACTATTCTAATGAGATTTAAATGTCACTACTGTACTGCTCTCTGTTCTCCTTGCTGGAGAGGAAGCCATACTTAAAAACCTATAGTGCAAGCATCTCCCTGACCATGCTTTATTCATGATTCTGTGAATTTGTACTTTTTCACTGCTGCTTCTGCTTCTTGATCATTACCCCACTGGTTATAAATCCATCAGATCTCCAATATGCTGGTCTATGCTGACCACAGTGCTACTGCAGCACTGAAATCCCAAACAGTGTTATCAGCCCTGTCTAAATTCTCCTCCCAGGTGAAAATAAAGGGAAACAAAGCCTAAAAAAAGAAAACAGATGCAACCACCACTTTTACAGCTTAAGTACACCCACTTTTTAAACTGCACACCATTCAAAAGCTTATAATACATACTATTGGTAGGCAGCATCATGCTCATCCACCTCCATTTCACGTTCTGCAGTGATGCCACTGGCGCATGCACAGTAGTTGGCTCATTCCTGGAACCCTGGTCATGCCAAGATCTGCAGGGCACCTTGCCATGATCAATCAAACAATGCTCGGCAAGGCACTTGATCTTGTGATTCCCCTGCTCCTTCTTGACACTCTACTCCTCTTAAAGTGCCACCTTCCATGGAGGAGGCTTGCAGAGGACAGAACCTTTGCTAAAAACCCAGATGGGAAGAAAAGCAATCCTAACAAATGTAAAATGTAATAGTGACTCCCTATTTTTTTTTCATCTTATGCTGTATTGACAATCATTATTTTTTCTATGCATGTGCAAGATTTAGGTATGAGGTGCATTGAGGGCAGAGAACCCACAAGAAAAGATGTAATATGGTGCAGCCTTCAGCGGTAGCAGGAGAAACACACTACTAGCAAAAACAAAGTATTCTTTATAGTAAGGATGTGTAAAGTGTACTCTGAGCACTTGTTTATGTTTCTGAATAATGTACAGACTTTTTTAGCTTGTCATCTGTAGGGTTTACTTGCACTGTAAGGATTGGTAAGCTGCAATATATACAATTTTAGTTTTTTGGCTTATATCCTTGGTTCTCAACTGGTGGGTCATGACCCATAAGTGGGCCGCAACCCTACGTTCAGTGGGTTGCCACATGCCTTCCACTTTTCTAGGTGACAGACTCATCAGCCTCCCCCAAGCGCAGCACCGTCAGTTCTTGCCTGAGCAGCCATTCAAACTGTTACCCGGCCTGCATGTCAGCTTGAGGTGGGGTGGGCTGGAAGTATGGCCAAAAGGAAGCTCCATCCATGTGTGCATTGCTTATAGCTCCCACATATGCCTTGTAGAGGTGCCTGGACTGGACTGGACTGATGTCCCATTCTGGCTCCTGGCACCTCTATGAGGGTCCGTTCACACTAGTACAGTGTGTTAATCACACAGTCCCCAGTCACATGCGAATAATGCACTGTACCATGCAATTGCACCTACTGTGTGTTCTGGTGTGGAAGGTGTGTTGCATTGCCATTAATTTGAATGACACCCCAAACGCATCTCTCGCCCACAGTCCAATCGTCAGAGTGACTTGGGTTATGACCTAATGACCAAGGACAAATGTGGGTCCTGAGCTTACACAGGTTGAGAACCACTGGTGTAGATACACTTTATGTATTCACCTTTGCAGGCTGGTTTAATTAGTCTAGTCTGATGTGACCAATCATTGGGCTGATCTAGGTTGATCTCACGTTACTAGACAGAACAATTCGTGCCCTAAGGTCGATGTCACGTGGATGAGTTCTAATGGTGTAACAGCCCAAACTAAACTTGCATTTTGCTCTTTCCTACAGCACATTGAGCAGAGGTTGAAGTAGGTAATGAAGTCACATAGTGTGTAGGGGAGATGCAGGGATCTAACCCAAATTTATAATTGTTCGCTTTGCATAGTTATCACTAAACTTTGGTTTTGCCTGGAGTCCTTTCACGTTTATCTCGTATTCCACTTTTAAACGGCCCCATTAGAAAATACAATAGTGTTTCTGTCAAGCTTTGGTGAAAATAATTATTGTATAAAGGAGCAGTGTGTGTAGGATGTGGATTGGGATGTTGTCCCGTCATGTTCGGTACAAGGAAAGAGTGCAGTTTTGGCTAATGCATGGGGGATAAAGTGCTCCTCCAACACGTTACTTAATAAAATAACAGAAAGTAATGAAGAGCTAATGCAAAGACCTTTTCAGAAACATGTTGTGACATAAAACTCGGGGAAGGAATTTAATGAATAAAAGCCTTGGATCTTGTACACATCTCGTCCGCAAAGGATGAAAGCGTCATTCTCAGCACTGAGGGCCCTGTCTGCTAAGAGATGATACATGGCAAAGATTTTTTTTGGTAATTAAAAATCATTAGAATATTAGAGTACAGGCACAATCCCAATTTTACGCTAAATGGAAAGACTGGATCTCATATGCAGGACCTGAAGTGCCAATCACCCACAACTTTCCCATATGGACAGATGGTTTACCGGCTGCAAACGGTAGAGGTTAATGGGACCCTGGCTTCAGATTGACAAAAAGTTTCATTTTGTTTGTTTGTTTGATTTGCTCTATTGTTTTTTTATAATTTTTTTTGTTTGTTTTTGTTTTGTTAATTTTTGGCTCCTTTCACTACCTAGTGTCTAAATGTTACAAGATACTATGCATATACTGTCACTGTCTCCAATGCAGAAGCAAATGCATGTTACTTGTAAGGATGACTAATAGGTTTTGGATATTGAGATATTATTTGAGTTTGATAGATAGGATATGGACTGCTGTATCTGCTTGATGATATTCTGTAAGGTATACCGTGATGCCATATATGCATACAACAAAACCTCAATCAAAACTTAAGTTTAAAAAAAAAAATCATTAGAATATGTACAGACAAAGCTTTTTATTTTTGATAGCGCAGGGAAGAGTTTACACCTCTGCCAGTTTATTGTTTGCCATTGGAGAAATGTCTCTTAATTTCCTGTCCAGGAGGTGCAACAAGAAGTGAGAGTAAATCTGTAAAAATTAGGGCAAAATCAATTGGAAGGCCCCCTGTCACATACCTGGAGTGAGACCCTATGGAGGAAGTGGCGCCCCTTGTGTTCCTTGTCCAGTATCCCTGGATGTGGTGACAGAGAGCACAGGACACAGGGCAGCACTGTTGTCTGAACTGAAGCTGACCAAATGCCGGATACAGAAGACAGAAGCCAAGTCGGGGTCAGGAGCCAGGACCAAGCCAATCGGACAATGGAAGTACCAATTCAGGAGCCAGAAGCGAGGTCAAGAGAAAAGCTGTGGTCAGGAGCCAAAGGTCAGAGCGGGTACAGGCAGGAGGCAGGGGGCGTATCTGCCGCAAGGCAAACAAGGCGTTTGCCTCGAGCGGCAGATTCCAGGAGGGCCCTCCAAAACATTTAGGCAGACGGGCTGCACCGAAACCGGCAGCCTGGGTGCCTAATGTAAACGGGGAGGAAGCGGCAGACGGGGAGCAGCAGGATACCAGGGACGGAGCGGCAGGAGGCGGAGACAGAGGAGATCGGGGGCAGAGATGGAAGAGGCGGGGTGGATACAGAGGAGGCGGGGATTTGAAGACGGCAATGGAGGAGGCG
>NW_017306280.1:2204401-2219634 GCF_000935625.1 Nanorana parkeri | reverse complement strand
ACAGAGGAGGCGGGGATTTGAAGACGGCAATGGAGGAGGCGGGGCCCGGGACCAGCTCTGGGGGGCCCTGCAGGAGGTGCTATGGGCCCGGCGGCGCTGCGGGGAGGAGTGCAGGCCAGGGGGGTCCCATCTTGAGGAGCTGGTGCTGGAGAAGGTCGACTGCCTGCTGAGCTGCGAAAAGGCTGGAGCTGGGGCAACCTTCCTTCTACCGATTGACCCAGGAGACCGAGAAGATCTTACAGAGGGAGTCACCCTACAACTACCGGCAGCTGGTGCACTACAAGGGGGGTTCAGGGGGGCGAGGGATGCGATGCTCTGCAACTGGGTGGGTGCAATGGTCTTAAGGGCATGGGTGAAGTGGTCCTTAACTGGGTGCAATGGTCTGCAGGGTATGGGTGAAGTGGTCCTTAACTGGGTGCAATGGTCTGCAGGGTATGGGTAAAGTGGTCTGTAACTGGGTGCAATGGTCTGCAGGGTATGGGTGCAATGCTCTGCAAGGTATAGGTACAGTGGTTTGTAACTGGTGCAATGCTCTGCAAAGTATAGGTACAGTGGTCTGTAACTGGGTGCTATGCTCTGCAAGGTATGGGTGCAGTTGGCTATAACATTGCAGGGTAGCAATACAGCGATCTGTATCTGGGTGTCATGTTTTCCAATGTATGAGTAAAGTGGTGTGTACATGGGTGCAATGCTCTGCGGAGAAGGGGAGCAGTGGTGTGTAACTTCTTGCTACGCTAGTGGTATGGTAAATAATCTGCAGGGCCTGAGTAGATATTCCAATAGAAGTACTCATCGAGTCCTGGGACAGCGATGGAAGAGGCAGGAGGCGCCGCCGGAGAAGATGTGACAATCGGGCACCGAGGCAGCGGTGGAGGCTGGGTTTCCTGTGCCAGGTAAGAGAACTGTGCTGGCAGGGCCCGGCATAGATTCTGCACAGCCCACCAAAGAGTCTCAGGTGGGCTGTGCAATACCCTTTGGGGGGCTCAGCAGCCTGCAAAGCCCACCACAGATCCTGCACAGCCCCCCTGAGATCCTGCAGACTGCAGGGTCTCTGCAGGATCTGAGGTGGGGCTTTGCAGGATCTGTGGTGGGGTCTATGGTGGGCAGAGCAGACTGCAGGGCCTCAGGGGGGCTGTGCAGGATCTTTGGAAGGCTCTGCAGGGTCTCAGGGGGCCGTGCAGGATCTGATGTGGGCTCTGCCTACCAGAGACCTCGCGGAGCCCACCACAGATCCTGCAAAGTCCCCCTGACACCCTGCAGAGCCCACCACCGACCCAGCAGAGCCCACCTGAGACCACAGCTTTCTTGCTACGCTAATAGCGAACATGTCAAAAGCTGGATACAGCGTGTGCACTGTATCCAGCGACTGACAGGTTACTACAGAGGAGGCGGGGATTTGAAGACGGCAATGGAGGAGGCGGGGCCCGGGACCAGCTCTGGGGGGCCCTGCAGGAGGTGCTATGGGCCCGGCGGCGCTGCGGGGAGGAGTGCAGGCCAGGGGGGTCCCATCTTGAGGAGCTGGTGCTGGAGAAGGTCGACTGCCTGCTGAGCTGCGAAAAGGCTGGAGCTGGGGCAACCTTCCTTCTACCGATTGACCCAGGAGACCGAGAAGATCTTACAGAGGGAGTCACCCTACAACTACCGGCAGCTGGTGCACTACAAGGGGGGTTCAGGGGGGCGAGGGATGCGATGCTCTGCAACTGGGTGGGTGCAATGGTCTTAAGGGCATGGGTGAAGTGGTCCTTAACTGGGTGCAATGGTCTGCAGGGTATGGGTGAAGTGGTCCTTAACTGGGTGCAATGGTCTGCAGGGTATGGGTAAAGTGGTCTGTAACTGGGTGCAATGGTCTGCAGGGTATGGGTGCAATGCTCTGCAAGGTATAGGTACAGTGGTTTGTAACTGGTGCAATGCTCTGCAAAGTATAGGTACAGTGGTCTGTAACTGGGTGCTATGCTCTGCAAGGTATGGGTGCAGTTGGCTATAACATTGCAGGGTAGCAATACAGCGATCTGTATCTGGGTGTCATGTTTTCCAATGTATGAGTAAAGTGGTGTGTACATGGGTGCAATGCTCTGCGGAGAAGGGGAGCAGTGGTGTGTAACTTCTTGCTACGCTAGTGGTATGGTAAATAATCTGCAGGGCCTGAGTAGATATTCCAATAGAAGTACTCATCGAGTCCTGGGACAGCGATGGAAGAGGCAGGAGGCGCCGCCGGAGAAGATGTGACAATCGGGCACCGAGGCAGCGGTGGAGGCTGGGTTTCCTGTGCCAGGTAAGAGAACTGTGCTGGCAGGGCCCGGCATAGATTCTGCACAGCCCACCAAAGAGTCTCAGGTGGGCTGTGCAATACCCTTTGGGGGGCTCAGCAGCCTGCAAAGCCCACCACAGATCCTGCACAGCCCCCCTGAGATCCTGCAGACTGCAGGGTCTCTGCAGGATCTGAGGTGGGGCTTTGCAGGATCTGTGGTGGGGTCTATGGTGGGCAGAGCAGACTGCAGGGCCTCAGGGGGGCTGTGCAGGATCTTTGGAAGGCTCTGCAGGGTCTCAGGGGGCCGTGCAGGATCTGATGTGGGCTCTGCCTACCAGAGACCTCGCGGAGCCCACCACAGATCCTGCAAAGTCCCCCTGACACCCTGCAGAGCCCACCACCGACCCAGCAGAGCCCACCTGAGACCACAGCTTTCTTGCTACGCTAATAGCGAACATGTCAAAAGCTGGCTACAGTGTGTGCACTGTATCCAGCGACTGACAGGTTACGCAAAAAGTATTAAACAGGAAGGGTTGAGGTAAATTTAGGGGGGGGGGGGGCGCCCGAGTTTTGCCTTGCCTAGGGGAGCCCCAAACCGGAATACAGCACTGGCAGGAGGCAAGACAAGTCCGAAGGAAGGCAGAGGTTGCAAGGTTATGAAGCAAGCAGGTGGATAATCAAGGCAAGCCAGGTCAGAAACTGGATACAAATCACAAGGAACTCAGGACAACAGGAACAGCTGAAGATCAATCAGCAAGGAGGAAGTCCATCGTGCTTGTTTATATATGGTCCCCTTGACGTAATTTCCTGTGCGAAAGGTTGCTGGACATCGCATGTTTACCTTTAATTTTTAGTATAGGTTTCCGGGCATGTGCAGAGATGTGTCCCAAGCCTTGTTTGTACTGAGCATGTGCAAGAACTTTAGCATGAACAGGACTTTTCATACACCCCCATCCTCTAAAATGTTGTGGTGATAGTGGTCACTAAGACAAATAAAATATCTCCCCTGTGGAGACACAGACAGCAATAAAAATCACACAGGGGACCCCAACCTTTCACTACTCTATACAAAATTAAATACCATGGCATCAGATATTTGTAGCCACCCTGCCCTATGCAGGAGTGACCCTTTAAATTTAATTCTGCTAGGTTATAGCCAGCCTATACTGAATGGATAGTTTTGCTTTTGCTGAGGTTTTCCCCCAGTTACTGTTTGCTTCTGCTTGCTGCCTGGGGCAATAGTGTGGGAGCATGCAATAACTTGAGTTATGAATACTTATATCCCCATGGTCATTTATTAGGATGCTTATTGTCAGTGCTGCATGCTAGGAAGTGGAAAAATATTTGGAAGAGCCTTCTGGAAGCTCTCTTTCCTTCCAAGGCATGCCTGGGGAGGATGTGTGTGCTGCTGTTCCTGACCTCCCAGGCCTGCTGCCTGGAGAGGACACATGTGCTTGTTTGAACAAAGGCCCAGAGCAGAAGCTTGCATTGCCTCTCCGGAGGTATTGCCCAAACATAACTTTTTTAATTTTACCTTGTAAAGCTATTGGGGCTGATGCTGCTGGATGGTTAGTTTCTACTGACGTTGGTGTAGCCCCAGAACTACACCTCCTAAGAGCCCTTTTCCCTATACAAAGTAAGACTGATTTACTAAAGTAGTTATGAATATGCACTCAAAAATTGTATGACTTTTCACTTCAATTATCCAGTCATTTTATAAGCAAATTCCTGTTCATTTTGCATACCCAATGGTGTGCAAATGCTTTTAGCATGATTGAATAATTGAAGTTGAATTTAGTAAATCAGCCTAAGTGTGTGGGCAGGCTGTTAGGAGTCAATACACCAGCATTGTTTTGCCCGAAATAAATAAATATATGCATGTGGAGGGAGAGGCAGGTAAGGCAGGAGGGAGGGAGGGAAAGGTGGTTAGGGATGTTGGGGATGAGGGGAGTAGACAGAGTCCTGTAGTCCAGGAGGCAGGGCTAACAACACTGATTGGGATTTCAGGGCAGCAACTGTGTTGGTGTTGTCAGCTGAAACACCGAGTTAGGAGCTCAATTGATTTCTGCCCGAGCAACAGATATTTTTCTATACAACTTTTTAAAGGCATAAAAATTTAAAAATTTGCATATATTGCCTAAATTTAACTAAATTTTTTGGGCCATACACTTAAAAAAGAAATTTTTCAGACTAAGGCCATAAAGCAACTTGACAACAACCATAAGCTTTGTTTAGACAAATATATAAAAGTGTCTGGGACAGGTTCAAATATATTATATTTCAGGAATTTCAGGAATACAAATAAGTCTTTACAATTGGGAGCGGCCATTTTTTTTTTTTTCTTGTCTAACAAGGCTATGACTATATTCAGAAGCATGTGAAAAATTCCACTTGACACATAATAGCAATACTTGCTGAATATCCTGTTGGCTTCTCAAGAACGGTAGAATCGTGGAACCCGTCCATCTGAGCTGAGCTGCCAAAGATCCCGCATAACTACAAAAAAAAAGAGGAAATTCTTATCCCTCATGTCCAGCGGTAGAAGTTGCTTCTGAACCCTTCGTGGTTTTGTTTATAAGGAATGCAAGCTTGAAAGTGTTTTTGGAGTATTCTTGAGGATTCCAGGAGACTGATTGCGAGTCACCACACATGTGTTTCCTGACTTTTTGTTTTGCAGGAGGGAAGTGCGCTGATCTAGGAGATATTATTGAAGGCGGCAATCCCAGGCCGCACACTTATTCTCAAGCCGAGCCTTCATAATACAACAATGCTCTTCTGGTATCGCAAAATGTCATCGGGCAACATTGATAGCGCCGATGTAGAGAAGTTCAAAGGTCATGGTATGGGATGATGACCATGTAATACAATGTAATATAATAAAGGGACTCTGTAGCCACTTCGGCTAAATCAGCTTCCTGTATAGTTGCATTTTTTTTTTAAAGCGTCCTTAGGGTGTCCTTAGGTTTTTTGTTTTTTTTCTTCTTACATTTTTGTTATGAAGTGATTTCCTGGAAGTTTCATTAACTCTGCTTTGCAGTACTAAATGTTCTGGAGGTGAGGATTTCAACATGGATTCTGTAGAACATGACATGTGGGTGAGGATAATAATTACAATAATGAATATATTATTAGGAAGATCGCGGTGGCTCTATCAAAGAGAAGAAAGGTTGAAGTATTTGAGTAGAGGTGGAATTGAGGCCTGGACTCAGTTCTTTGATTTGTAGGTGAAAAGTCCTTTTTTTTAGCTCCACATTGCCTAGGCTCAACAGCTCTCTGACCAAATGGAGCACCAAACACATGTATTTTAGTCCAGAAGTATATTTTATTAATTCCACAGGTGTGGAAAGGATAACACAGGGAAGCCAATTTGTTTCAGAGGCAAAACAATGTCCCTTCAGCAGGACTTTAACAACTGTTACAGAATCTTCACACAACTGCTTAATACAGGCACCTACTGACTATATGCTATATTTCCCTGGCTTTAATTGTTTATCCGGGCTCCTAGTTTTGAGTTCAAGACATTCTGTAACAGTTGTTAGAGTCCTGATGAAGGGGGGCTGTTTGGCTCCTGAAACGCATTGATTTACTGTGTTATCCTTCAAGTGGCCCTTTCAACATACATTACAGAGGCATGGTCCACTGTTGTCCCCATCAGGAAACCCGTCATGATTGTGTTGCAGTGCAATAACGAACATGCATTCTCTTACACATTAATATGCTTTGCATCAAGGCAGCCCATCAATTGAATGGGATGCCAATATACCACAAGGCATCGAAAATTGGACATGCACCATTTTTTTATGACGCAGCACACAATGGGGGTAATTTATCAAAACTGGAGCAGACAAAATCTGGAGCAGTAGCCTAGGGCAACTAATCAGCTTCTCTCTTCAGTTTGCTTACGTAAGATTTAAAAATGAGACAGAGAAGCTGATTGGTTGCAGTGCAAATCTGCTCCAGATTTTCTCTGTTCCAGTTTTGATAAATTCCCCCACGTGTTTTGAGGAGTGCTGCAACATGGGTCCATTGGAAGTGCATTGTACTGGTACATTAAGTTGCTACAAATGTCACTGCTACATACCACAGTGTGTTCATTGATGTGTATTGAAATTATGTGCATTAAAACACGTTTTGCTGCAAATTAGTTTTTTTGTCTAACAAGGCTATGACTATATTCAGAAGCATGTGAAAAATTCCACTTGACACATAATAGCAATACTTGCTGAATATCCTGTTGGCTTCTCAAGAACGGTAGAATCGTGGAACCCGTCCATCTGAGCTGAGCTGCCAAAGATCCCGCATAACTACAAAAAAAAAGAGGAAATTCTTATCCCTCATGTCCAGCGGTAGAAGTTGCTTCTGAACCCTTCGTGGTTTTGTTTATAAGGAATGCAAGCTTGAAAGTGTTTTTGGAGTATTCTTGAGGATTCCAGGAGACTGATTGCGAGTCACCACACATGTGTTTCCTGACTTTTTGTTTTGCAGGAGGGAAGTGCGCTGATCTAGGAGATATTATTGAAGGCGGCAATCCCAGGCCGCACACTTATTCTCAAGCCGAGCCTTCATAATACAACAATGCTCTTCTGGTATCGCAAAATGTCATCGGGCAACATTGATAGCGCCGATGTAGAGAAGTTCAAAGGTCATGGTATGGGATGATGACCATGTAATACAATGTAATATAATAAAGGGACTCTGTAGCCACTTCGGCTAAATCAGCTTCCTGTATAGTTGCATTTTTTTTTTAAAGCGTCCTTAGGGTGTCCTTAGGTTTTTTGTTTTTTTTCTTCTTACATTTTTGTTATGAAGTGATTTCCTGGAAGTTTCATTAACTCTGCTTTGCAGTACTAAATGTTCTGGAGGTGAGGATTTCAACATGGATTCTGTAGAACATGACATGTGGGTGAGGATAATAATTACAATAATGAATATATTATTAGGAAGATCGCGGTGGCTCTATCAAAGAGAAGAAAGGTTGAAGTATTTGAGTAGAGGTGGAATTGAGGCCTGGACTCAGTTCTTTGATTTGTAGGTGAAAAGTCCTTTTTTTTAGCTCCACATTGCCTAGGCTCAACAGCTCTCTGACCAAATGGAGCACCAAACACATGTATTTTAGTCCAGAAGTATATTTTATTAATTCCACAGGTGTGGAAAGGATAACACAGGGAAGCCAATTTGTTTCAGAGGCAAAACAATGTCCCTTCAGCAGGACTTTAACAACTGTTACAGAATCTTCACACAACTGCTTAATACAGGCACCTACTGACTATATGCTATATTTCCCTGGCTTTAATTGTTTATCCGGGCTCCTAGTTTTGAGTTCAAGACATTCTGTAACAGTTGTTAGAGTCCTGATGAAGGGGGGCTGTTTGGCTCCTGAAACGCATTGATTTACTGTGTTATCCTTCAAGTGGCCCTTTCAACATACATTACAGAGGCATGGTCCACTGTTGTCCCCATCAGGAAACCCGTCATGATTGTGTTGCAGTGCAATAACGAACATGCATTCTCTTACACATTAATATGCTTTGCATCAAGGCAGCCCATCAATTGAATGGGATGCCAATATACCACAAGGCATCGAAAATTGGACATGCACCATTTTTTTATGACGCAGCACACAATGGGGGTAATTTATCAAAACTGGAGCAGACAAAATCTGGAGCAGTAGCCTAGGGCAACTAATCAGCTTCTCTCTTCAGTTTGCTTACGTAAGATTTAAAAATGAGACAGAGAAGCTGATTGGTTGCAGTGCAAATCTGCTCCAGATTTTCTCTGTTCCAGTTTTGATAAATTCCCCCACGTGTTTTGAGGAGTGCTGCAACATGGGTCCATTGGAAGTGCATTGTACTGGTACATTAAGTTGCTACAAATGTCACTGCTACATACCACAGTGTGTTCATTGATGTGTATTGAAATTATGTGCATTAAAACACGTTTTGCTGCAAATTAGTGCAACAGATAGGCCCTTAGGTTGTACTTAAAGTACTAAGCAGGTAAGCTGTATGCCCATACTGGCTTGTTTTTTTATTTTTATGGGATTGCACCTTAAGGGAATCTGTAGATGGATTTGGTCTGGTGTTGATGGCATCAGTTTTAGGTGCTTTATTAGACACGTTACGAATTGAAATCTCTCTGAATTTTTGGAAATTCTTACATTTGGATGCATCTGAATTTCCGAATGATAGATATAATGAGTCCGAACAAATCCGAATTCAGATACATACGAATATTATTCGGAACCATACAAATTTAATTCGGAACAAAACACGAGCGGGAGAGCTACCTCTCATTTACCTCTCTCAGGTTTCTCTCTTTGTTGACATTCTGGACTCGTATCCCGAATGAAAACAAAGTAACATAATATTGTTACAAAATGTAAAGAAAGGAAGAAGCTGAGAGATCTGTGTTATTCTGTAACAGCTCCTGCTTCTTTGCTGATATTTTGATCCCGATTGTAAAGAATCTGACAGCTGTCATAGAATACACTCAAGTCCACTGAAATTTTTTAAAAAACTGTGTGCGGTTTCCCTCCAATTTATACCAGGGGTTGCCCCCTGGAAAAGCACCTTGTCCCCATGCCGGTAGGGACAAGGGCCTCTTCTCTACAACCCCGACTTGGTGGTTGTGGGGATCTGTAGGCAGGGGGTCTCATCTGCATTTGGGTACCCACCCAGATGCCCCCCCCCCCCTGTGAATGAGTAAGGGGTACCCCTATCATTCACTAAAGAGTTAAATAAAATGTAAATAAATACACCTTAACAAAAATTCCTTGAATTGAACAAAAAACACAACACGAGTTTTTGACAATTCCTTTATTTAAAAACAAGAAGAAAATAAAGTCCCACAAAGTCATTCCAGTTCATTGACAGGTGCATTTGACCTGCACTTGACTTCCTTTTGACCAGCAGTCCCCCAGCTTCTGACTTGCAGCTGACCTGCTTTTAAGCACTTGGATAGACTGGTAATGCAAAGCAAGCAAAAGCCCACGGTCAGTTAGACACCTTACAGGGAATGATATGTAGCATCCATTTAAAGCAGCCAGAACTCTACAGGGTGATTGCTATCTTGCTGCTATGGGTTACAACACATTTCACATTGCCTTTTGCTTATCACGTAAAGATATTTTTGTACTCCCCCCCAGATATGTACAGCGTTGTTCCTGTGTGAGATCAGCTGGTCGCTATTCGAGCAGCTGCCAGCCTGTTTAGACAAATAGAGTTGTTCATGCCCACCTAAGGGTCTATTGTCTATTATTTTGCTGTGAGAACCAGTACATGAAATGTTCTTGTGTAGGGGAGACTTCAGAACAAACAATCAGTTCAATGGTGTTAAGGAAATTATGTCACCCAGTGAATCTTTGCCAGAAATTCCTATAGAGTGTTCTAAACATCAGGGAGGGGTGCATAGGATGTGAGAGGGAAGTCATGTGATCAGACTTGACTACTACTCACCAGAAATGTAAAAAAGACTTTACTGATATTGATCTAAAAAAAATTATTTAAAATAAATTGTAATTGAAACTCTAGGTTTTGGAGGCATGGATTAGAACCTCTGCATTTTTTTTTATTGAGATGTCCTTACTAGGGAGATTCACCCTCTCTAATTGTTACCAGGACAAAATGTGAGAGGAAAGAAAACTTTACACTTGTCACTGAAACAGGCGGTAAGAGGAAATCTTTCAATGGGGACACCCGTGAAAAAGTGGCATCACAAGGGGATGCGGCCTGCACTGGGTGACATCATCAGAGGGGGTGACACCAAAATGACTTATAGACATTTTGGTGTCACCCCCTCTGAAAAGTCGGGCACTCGGTCATGGACCGATAGCCCAACAACTGCAGGAGAGAGGAGGGGACCCAGCAGCATGCCTTATTCTGCTGGAAGAACGTCCCCTCCTCTTTCAGCTGGTGTCCATCACCGAGATGGCCTCCAGCAGTTAGGCGTGTGTGGCGTCATAATGCGCGAACATGATGACTTCACACATGTATGTAATGAGGTCACACAAGCGATTGATGACATCCCACCAAGTGACACCTGCGGCCGAACCGGGTAACACCCAGCCTGGGTACATCTCTGCTGTGAAACTACTTGTGTTTTAGGGTACGCACCGCAATGCACATATGCAAACCATCCAGGCAATGTGCCGCATTACATTGTGAAAAAATACTGCTTGTCCATGAAAATTTAGGCTGTGGTGCATTGGCAGCCCATTCAAAATGAGTGGATGCAAATCACATGTACAATAATGCATTTCAAAGAACTGCAGCACTGACTGGGTCCTCAAAGTTAAAGTTGAGCTCCAGGCGAGCACCTAGATGAACAAAAAACATATAGGAGCTTTTCACTTGCCAAAAGGTTTGTATTCCTGTCCATCCAGCCTTGAAATTGCACAGCTATGCCACACAAGTCAAATTCAGGTACTTACACATTTATTGATGTATTAAAGAATACAGAGCTGCATTTATTTGTGTCTTTCATGTCTGTCAGGAGTTCAGCTTTAAAATAAGTAATACCACAGACACTACAGTATATGCTGAAAACACAATCTTTCATTTCTCCTTTATTGTGAGTATTAAGATTCTTGTTCTTAGGATCTGTGTTGATATTGTAGTAATAGAAATATTGGTAAAGTTTTAACTCTCTTTTATTCATAGTCTTAATTCTGTTTCTCTAGTTATTCCCTTTTTATGTAACTATCTCCACGGCTAGAAGGTCTTGTGTAGACAGGCGTTGTTGTCAAATGCAGCTTTTTTGCATCTGAATGCAGCACTGGTCAACACGTGTTAAAACATTAAAGTCCGTGTTTGACCTGCTTTGCATGCAAAGCAAACACATCACAATAGCGCCTGCAGCGTCCAAAGCGATGCAATGCAAATAGGTCAAACTCAGCATCTGAACCATCATCAATACCACACTATTGAAGTACCGTAAATGGAAATCTGCTGACCTGCCTTTTATGTGAAAGAAAAAAACGTCATCTACACAAGTTCTTAGACTGGCCATAAAGGGTAAAATCTTGCCTTCAATCCAACACCAGAACTCAGACTCAAGACACTAAAGGGCAATGGGCCTGCCTGCCATTGGTTGTCTATAGCTGCTAATTCATCGCCTTGTTCTGATTGGCCCTCTTTTCCAGAATTACTTTTGTTTTGCTTGCTTATTTTCTTGTTAACCAAAATGAATTGAATTTTTTTAGTAGAATATATATATCTATATATATAATCTACTAAAAAAATCTATTTATTTTTTGGCCAGGCATTGTATATATACAATGCCTGGCCAAAAAGGCATTTTTGGCCAGGCCAAAAAGTCACACACTCTAATATTTCATTGCACCACCTTTAAGTTTGATTACAGCACACATTTGCCCTGGCATAATTTCGATAAGCCTATGCAATGTCACTACATTTATTTCCATCCGGAGTTGCAGTCCACCGCATCTGCCATATCCTCCTCTGCTTCTTCTTGGTCCCCCCATTATTCTTAGTATAACAGAAGATGTATTGCTGCACTTCATCATTCTGAGCCTGATGAAGGGGACCCTGTGTGGCCCCAAAAGCACTTGCATTTGAATAGCAATTGTTTTTCAATAAATGGACTTTTGCTGATTACAGAAAGATTATGGTGTGCTGGTGAGATCCTTTCAAAACCCCCATCATTCTCTTTGTTCACTGGGTTGCCTGTGATGACGTAACCTCTGCACATGCGCACAGGATTTACAACCTCCTTGGCACCCAGCTTAAGTCCCGGCAGACTGCAGATGCTGGGAAGGACCCGGGGTTGTGAGCTGCACGGTGCATGTGCCGCACTGTGTACAAGAGAGATCAAACCTGCTAGACATTGGACTGTTTTTGGCAGAAGAGACTTGGCATGTCTATTCTGTCCAATTTCTAGCAGTTATTTTTTTTATATTTTTAGGTTTGCTTCTACTTTTAACACTAAACTTTATGCATATTTTGAGACACAAATACTACACTGTAATGAGGAATCTTATGTTTGTTTCCCTCTCCTGACACACCCTTTTTTTGGTAGCCCCAAAAATGCTTTGGAGTCATATTTTGAAGCCAGAGTCCAATATAGACACATTGGTGCTACAATTCTCTAAATCGTGTATATGAGTCCTATTAACCTCCCTGGCGGTCTGATTATCTCCGTTTTATTTCAATTTTTTTCCTTCCGCCTTTTACTTTTAAATCTCCCGCCGGTTCTGCCCCCCTGCGACGTGGGCGCTTGCAAGGGTCAGAACCCGGAAGACGGATGCCGGCATCGGCCGGAGGACACAGCATGGCTCATGGACATGGTAAGCGACGCACAGTGTAATCCCGAGTGTGGCTCGGGGTTACCGCTTTTGGTACTGAAAATTAACCCCCGAGCCACACTCGGGAACCGCCAGGAAGGTTAAAGGAGAACTATGGGGTAAGTGTTTTTCCCCATAGTTCTCCTAAGGGTCACGGGAGGACACAAACTAGCGTCCTCCTGTGACCCAAAGCTCAGTATACCGCGAGCTACAGCTCGCGGTATACTGAGACCACCGCAGCCTCCCCATTCTGGTTCAAGAAGCCCACCTGTCTCTAGCAGGAGGGGGGCTGTGTTGTATGGAGCAGCTGCTTGTATGCAGAATATTTGGAGAGCTTAGACAGATACTGGCTGCATGTTACATTGAACTCTGCTGTTTGTCTGCCTGATATCCATTTTCAAACCTTACATTTCCTTTTAATATGTAGAGTAAAATGTAAAACAAGTAAAATGAAAAGATGATCCCGCAGTGGCTACTTTACAGCACACACAGGGACCATGGGGAACAAAAGTAGACCCCCTCCAGAAGGAAGGACAGTGTCAGCACCAATTCAGAGATGATTTAAAGGGTCTACAGCCGAGTGATACACAAATAAGATACATTTTTGTTACTAGTTAAAGTGACATTAAAGTCAAAAAAATTATTCCGTCCCCCCAATGTTAGTGTTAGCACTTACCTTAAATAATGTCTCTTAATCCGATCATCTTCTTCTTTCCTGATGTCTTCATCTGTCCCTTCAGCGGTGCGGCGGCTCTCCGATCCAGTGCTGACTCCTCTCTGCTTGCAGGCCCTTCTAATCCCACGGTGTCAGTGCGGGTGCACGCGTCTATAGACTTACCTTACGTCTCTGCTCGTCTCCCGGCCGAGAATCCGAACTGCGCAGGCGCCCACCCCAAGATGCTTTGTGGCCGCCCGAACAGTTTTGTTTTCTCGGGCGGGAGCATGCAAACAAAAAAAAAGGTAAGTTTAAACCGCTGTTATAGCGTTTTTTTTTAAAAACTGTTTGCCTATATCTACTGCTTGATAGCAGTAGATATAGGCAAAAAAACCGGGAGGGTTTAGAACCCCTATAAGGTACTTGAATCCATTTTTAAGGCCTGTCCTCTTCAAATGGTATGCAGACACTGGAGCTTTCCTCATTAGAACACTGACATTTGCTCAGGTGGGAACAATAAAGGATGACCCTCCCACTCAGGAATCAGTCTGGAAAGGATATGATAAAACAAACAACTATTTCTTCTTAACACAAATGAGGAGGAGTCTGCAACAAAGCTTACTAAAAGTCCCACAATTTATGTAGATCATGTTTTCTAAAAGGAGTTACACTTTAAACTGTGATAATATGTTCCTTACTTTGTTGTACTGTATAAGCCTACTTTTACACATTTGGCTAAATTTAGCAGAAGAACTGTAGGTGCAGAAAATGTTGAGTCAGAAGGCTCTTTATAGGAAACATAAAACTATCTTTCCATTTCACACCTCTTCTAGCTCATTCTAGCAGTATTTTGTTTATAAACGCAATGGGAGGAGCTTATACAAAAAAAGTGTCATTATCCAGGTGCCCCTAGGGCAGTATGATGTCTACTATGGCCATACTGAATGCTACCAGGATTGAGAGAGTAGGCATTTACAGAAAATGTATGCTGGAATGTACATGTCAGTCACCCGGGAGGTGATCAGTGTTCCCTGAATTAGCTTAAAATGTCCAGGCAAGCTATCCCAAATCTTGCAAGAAGATGTTCTAGCAAAGTACAGGAGCCTCTGTGGGAGATTCAAGTCTGCTTTAAAGACACAGTGAAGTAAGAAATTATGTTTTTTTTCAGGCGGGCGTAACTGTAGGTCACTTGAGGCCCGATGCAGGCCTAAGTGATCCGGGACGCGCTTCCCGGGATCGTGCGGCCCTGCACAATTGCAAATAACGATTTCAATAGGGTGACATCCTCTCGGCAATCGCAGGAAAAAGGTACTTTTCTATTCATTAGATTTGACCTGATCTATTACTGTGTCTCTGTGTACAGGTGGCCATCTTGGTAGAGGCAGGGCTTTTTTGCTTCATATCAGAGCCTCCAGCAAGGAGAAAGCACAGTAGTGACATCACCAACCTAACTACAAATCTCTTAAAAGTATCAGTCAGTCAGCAGTGCTCTCACACTGCAGCTATACAGTTCTGAGGCTGTAGGCAGAGGTAGGGTGCAGAGGCACCCCCACATACCAGGAACTGCTCTGCTATTTTTTTCAGAAGGGATTCAAGAAAAGGTACATTTCAAGGTGCTACTTAGGCACAATTAACATTTCTAGATGTCCCTTATCATATGAAAAAATTTACTTTTTTTAGTTGAGTTCAGTTCCATTTTAAAGTGCCATGTCATGAGACAAGTATGGGGGCTGCCATTGAGTCACAGACCCATAACGAGCAAAGATTGTAAGAAAAGTATGTTAGAGGTAGGGTTGCCACCATACAGAACTCAAAACCCGCCCTGTGTAGTTGAATCCGGGACAGGTGGCAACCCTAATTAGACGACAAGTTCATTTAAACAAAAAACAGCCCATCCTCCCTGGGCTAAGCTAGAACTCCCATTTGGTAGAAGTGTGGGCTAATTTAAGTCTTTAGAAATTTACTGCACAGGAGTGGTCACTGCCAGAGAAGATTTCGGGCCTAATGGTATAAACACTTAAACACTGCCA
>NW_017306280.1:2203284-2204347 GCF_000935625.1 Nanorana parkeri | reverse complement strand
TACAGTATATCCTTATTTTTTAAAATTGAAATTTTACTTTAAGTTCCGCTAACCTGTGAAGAAAAATTCCCAAGTGTGAAAATGGCGCTCTGGAAATTCCTGTGACGTCTGAAGACTGATGGGTTTCAGGTGAAGCGGAAAACTCAGGTTGCAGGAATTTGCATTTTTGATGCATGCCCGTCCTTGTAGTACCTGGCAAGAGCTGCTTTGCCTGGGCCTCCTCCACGCTGTGGGCTTGGATAATGTTCAACTATTGCACAGCACAAGAAACCTGAAGTTGTAAACCGAATGGAACATCAAAAGAGCATTTTTTTCCACCAGTGTTTGCATTGTGGTTACAAAGGGAAAGATGAAAAAATATATTGCAGGTTACTTTGACTTAATCAACCTCTGCCATTGCTTGAGGGATTTTTATAACCATTCATGCGAGAGCACCTTTACTACAGTATACAGAGCAAGGGCCAAACTATGACGCCAGCTTTGAACTGCAATGGTCAGACACTGCTATACAAAAGAAACCACTATTCGTTTAAAACAACACTATTACTGAAATAAAAATGTAAAAAGTGTCCCCTGCAAAAAAGTGACCTTGCCCAAACCACCAATCTCTATTGAAGAGAAATGCTGCATTCTGAAGAATCTTCAGAATCCAAAACTTACTGGTCACCAGCGTTTCCATCCACTGACCCACAAGGTCGTGTCCCAGGCTATGGCCCGGGATCACAGCATGAAACTGGCTGAGTCTGTCTGTCACTACCTCTGTCCAGCAGCCCTGTCCTGTCCATGACTTGTACATATGCAAATTCCCCTAGTCAATTTAGCACATTTCTCAGTCTGTGCTTGTGTATGGCAAGGGGTAAGACGGTGCCTTCTTAAGGGGTGAAGCCCAGTTCTGGTCTGGCTTTGGAGCAACACTGAGAAGAGTATGCAGTGAAATAGCAGATGAGAGGCAGAGCGCTTAGATGATCACTCACACTATTCACACTGTGCCCCCAAACAGACACCCAGGCAGTGGGGGTCCTCTGTGGGGGAAGGCAAAGAGGAACTAGCTATATTAGGATGA
>NW_017306280.1:2167175-2203218 GCF_000935625.1 Nanorana parkeri | reverse complement strand
CACACCAACTTTGGGGCAAATTTTCTCCCACTGACCAGCAGTAAGGGGCACAACATTACTGACCAACACACTCTGTACACAGTGCTGTAGGGGTCATAGTCCTGGTCACTATGCTTTGCATTATACTCCTGACCCTTACACTGCATTCACTATGTTGTACATGCCTACAGCCAGTCGATCGCTTGTATGACCCTGCACTGTGAGGGCCCCCCACCCTTCTACCACACCCCGCCCTTTGTTACCGCTGCCGGCAGGGGGGACAGCATTGTCTGGGACCGAGAACATCGACACAGCAGCTACTAGTAGAGAGAAGGGGGAGAGATCAGCATTTCCCCCACCGCTGATCTCTCCTCTTTCTCTCTCTAAAGGTGAAAGCGAAGTCTATTACATCACTTCCGCCTTTAGCTGGCATTTCTCTGGCTGCTAGACAAATAAGCTGGTGAAGCAGATCTCTGCTTTATCGGCTTCTTTGGGGGTCCCAAGGTAACATTAGGGGTTTTGGGGACCCCTAATGTCTTCATATAGAGGACCTGTCATTCTTTTTGGCTATCACATAGGAAACCTTTGAGCTCCCTATGTGATAGCAACCAAGTTAAGTGTAAAAAAAAAAAAAAAAGTTGAAAAAAATGAAAGTCTCGTATTTAAAAAAAAAATTTAAATACCCAAAAAAGTTTTAAGTCCCCCACGTGCACGCACTTGTAAACGTAAATACGCGTCGGGTGCGCATACATGCGAAAACAATTATTACGCCACACATGTTACATATCGCGGCGAACGTCGGAGTGTGAGCAATAACTCTAGGTCCATTAATCACTGATAGCACTACATTAACCAGCAGTAAAAGCTTTTAAAGTGTCAATTTAAGCCATGGTAGTTTTTTGTGATTTCACAGGCGCACGCAATTTTAAAGCTTGACTTTTTTGGTGTCTATTTACCTGGCGTGACCCCGTCTTTTATATTTTACCAAAAAATTGGGTAATAATAAATCTTTTATAACGTAGGGAAAACAGGTCTTTTTTTCAAAATGTGGTTAAACATCCCCTTTAAGCCACTCCCACAGTTAGGTGCAATTTAGCAAAGCCTCTATTCATCAATATGCTTTCACAATCCTGTTAACACCACAATCCCTAGTCCTTCTTCTATATTTAGAAACTTCGACACAGAAAACATCTGCCCCTTATTAAAAGATGAGAAAAGGATTTTTAAATTCACATCATTTAAAGTCCTTGATCTTAATTTTAGTATTTTTTGTTTATTTCAATAACTGCACATGTGGCTCAACAAAAAATTTCTGCTGAAGGCAAAAGTCACAGTCACACTGACCCAATTTACTTATTTGCAGGCAGTGTCTGGGATCTAAAGAAGTGAGACATTAATCAGCGTAATGCAATTTACAAAACAGGATTGTATCATATGAAAACAGCATCACAATTCTCAACGTCCTAACTCCCAAGCACTACTGATGAAGACCTGTTCCACCCTAAACTACCCCCAAACTAAGGCAGAGGAGTCACCTGATAATTAGAATTTAGATAACATTTTATTAGAATAAAGAAAAACCAACACAATTTTACCAAATGGATGGATACATATTAAAGTCGTATGGACTTTAAATCCAAACAAAAACAAGATTATACGTATTTCGGGGGGTAATAATGTTTTGAACATTTGCTGCAACCACAGCTGAGCGTTGTGGACCAGCCTTGGAGTACTACCAACCCTGGAGATAAGGAGGCAAGAAAAAAAAAGAAAGTCACAGGGTGCTAACATCACCAACAACAACAACAATTGTCAACAACAGAATAACGGCGCCCTCCATGTAAACGGATAAATACACAGTAAAAATACCTTTGTGAACTTTTTTTAAATGGTCAATGCAGGTCATCCCTGTGCTCTCCGCTAACTGTAAGCATGTTCCCTGTAAGCAATAGTCTTGCCAGGTTCGGACCCTCTCTCTTCCAGTCTGCTGGCTGCTTAGCAGGGGATTACAGCAGACTAAATCAAGGTTAGATTGAGGTGACTATGCTGGTAACGTAGCATTAGCTAGTAATGTAGGTAAGTCATAAAAATGATTTCTAATGAATACTTATTCGACTAATGGTGTTGTTCATGTTTGGATATTAACTTTTTGTCATGTTATCGAATGCTTTTAGTTCCCTTGCGGTTAATTCTGAGAATATGTAAAACATAAACCCATAAAGAGGACACAGCAGCCACTCCTGTTAGATATTCAGAGTAGTCAACAAGCCAGCCAGCATGCAAAGAGGACAAAAGTATACATTATGATTTTGTTTAAATATGACTGTGTACAGTAAAGCAATCTCTCCTTTTAAAACTCAGCACCCAGATGCAGCGACTTCTAGACTTGAAGAGACACCAATTTACAATTTGCTGTGTCAGGAAAATAGAATAAATTGGATTTGCATTAAAAGAAATCAAATGTTTTTTAATTTGGGAAAACTAAATTTGTGGTGGTCTTTTTAACTTTTCTGCATGAATATTGTCAGCACTTTCTCTATCAAGCTGGCCATACACCTATAGACTATCGGCAGATTTTCTATGGTCAGATGGATGGTCAGATGTGTGGATGGAGGAATCTCCCGCTGGGCCAAGCTTCAGTATCTTGCTAGTCGGCCCCCCTGGCTCTGAAAATACCGAAACAATGCCTGCATCCAATCAGATTGTTCAGTTATTTTGAGAGCCAGCGGAATATAGGTGCCCTTGAAGACGAAGAATTAAGTAAATCTCGTTGAAAACAGGAAACATTTTAAAGTGACATTAAAGGATAAAAAATGTTTCCCTCCCCCCAATGTTAATGTCAGCACTTACCTTAAATGATGTCTCTTATTCCGATCTTCCTCTTCTTTCCTGTCCTTTTCATCTGTCCCTCCAGCGCTGCTGCGGGTCTCTGATCCATTGCTGACTCCTCTCTGCTTGCAGGCCCTTCTGATCCAGCGATGTCTGCATGCGGGTGCACGCGTCCATAGACTTACCTTGCGTCTCTGCTCGTCTCCCGGCCGAGAATTCGAACTGCGCATGAGCCCACCCCAAGATGCTTTGCGGCCGCCGGAGCTGTTTTGTTTTCTCGGACAGGTGCGTGCAGCCAAAACAAGGTAACTTGTTCTAGCTAGCTCGGTTAATTGTTTAAAAAAACATCTGGATGTATTCCTAAGTGCACAGAATATTACTGGATATTGAGTTCTTATAGATATATTAAGCATCAGAGATTGTTGATCCAGGGAATATCCGATTGCCTTATGGGATCAGGAAGGAATTTTTCCCCTGTTGGAGCAAATTGAACCATGCTTTATAGGGTTTTTTTTTGCCTTCCTCTGGATCAACATTGGGTAATTGTGGGCATAGTGTTCTGTTTAGGCTTTTCTTCTTTGTATCTCTATAGGTTGGACTCAATGGACTTGTGTCTTTTTTCAACCTGACTAACTATGTAAGTGTTAAGCGCTGTTAAAGCGTTTTTGTTTTTTTTCAACTTTTTGCCTATATCTACTGCTTAATAGCAGTAGATATAGGCAAAAAAACGGGAGGGTTTAGAACCTCTTTAAGTTTTTATTTTATTTTATGAAATAGGGGGAACTATATTTAAAAATGTTTTGTGTAATGCTTATTAGGGAGCTGAAATATTTGCACAAAAGTAAGAAATTGTAAAGTATATAAACCGAATGCATGCTTCCTTTATAATGGCAGGTTGCATAACACAAGGCAGGCAATATATAACCTTCCAGACAGAATCTTTGCCCCTGACACATGCAAGGGCTTTAATAATTAAAGGGTTCCACCATTTCCAATCAATTTTGTCATTTTCACTTCCCTTTCATTAAAACAATATTATTGCTTGTAGGCTTTCTGCTAGTCAGATGTTTAGGAAGCCTTTGTCGGTTTGTAAAGTAATCTAATAAAATGTATTTGGATTGATTATTCATCATTCCAAGTGCTCACGGTAACTTTTCTGCCAGATATATCACGATTATGAGAATGCGGATAATACCAGTTCGCCCGCATGGGCTGATGGCCTGATGGCCTGAGGACCAATAACTATAAATCACAGTTTATCTAAAAGTTTCCGGTTACATTTCTGCATCATTTTGCAAAGTATCAGATTATGGCAATAGAAGATATGTAAAGCTGAACTTCAGGCAAACCGCTCAAATCACAGCTGAAATATTATTCATAAACTTTCTAACCTGCCTAAATATATTTTAACCTGTTTAGTCAGTCCGAAATTCTAGGCGGCATAATCAAGTTGGCGACTTCACTCTTTTCTACTGCGGTTGAGCAATTTAGCTTTAGTCACAGTTAGCAGTAAATGAGCATGACCTCTCATGCTGCAGGCATTGTGGAACAATTCTTCCTTGGAATTCACAGTAACATTGAAGTCCTGTGAATCATGCTGGGGGTAGGGAGAGCTGGGCAGCTAAGTCACTGAGCCTGCAGCTATAAACTATATAGCTGCAGGCGCTGTGTTGCAATTCACCCTCAAAAGTCAGTAAGGGCTGGCTTTAAAGTTATTTGTTGCTTGTTAAGAATATGTATTACCTGTCCACAATTTCCATTTAAGGAAGCACTTAATTCCATAGTTTAGATCTATTCCAAAAAATTGGGAGCCATTATTTAGTGTGGGTTGGGGGTGTAAGTATGTTAAAGTGCTATTCAACCCTCATTGCAAAAAAGTATATAACGTGGCACTTGCCTTGTTTGCGTGCTTTTTTTTAAGCTTGATATATCAACTATTCATATCAACTCTAATGACACTGGCCTTCTGGAGGCCTTGTGACCCTATACCAGGCGTAAGTCATCCGATCCTGAACCAGAGCACTGCTGAACTACAGAATGGTAAGTTCCCGCACATGACACCCCATTCAACCACTGGAAATGCTGAAAGCAGATCTAAAAAGATTGAAATTAGCGTTTTCTTGTTTGTTTTTTTTTTTTTTTGGCCAGGATCTTGGAGAATAGCTTAAGATCTACATTGAGCAGGGCAATGGGACGGCAACTGCCACACTGAGAGCGGTCCTTGTCCGGCTTCGGGATAAGAGTAATGTGAGAGCGGAGGAGGTCCTCAGGCATGACTGCGCCCGAGAGTATAGTATTGAAGGCCGTTACAAAATGTGGGTTAAGGGTCTCAGAATAGGTCTTATAATAGGTCAGAGTGTAACCGTCCGGCCCTGGGGCCTTCCCTGTTTGCGCCTGTTGTAGGGCCAAGGTTAGCTCTTCCTCCGTGATGGGGGCCTCCATAGCCAGCCATGCCTCTGTACAGAGTGGTGGCATTCCTGAACGTGAGAGGAAGGTACGCATCGTTGTGGGCAGACTCGGGGAGGGGTCTCGACTCTCGGTGGGGTGCAAATTATAGAGTTCTCGGTAAAACCGCAGAAACTCTCCTGCTATGGCCTGAGAAGTACGCAGTTTGGCCCCGGAGGCTGAGACAATAGAGGGGATGAACTGTCTGGGTCTCTGGCATCTGAGCGCCCTAGCTAGTAACCTGCTGGGTTTGTTGGAGTATTCGTACATAGTCCTCTTACCTCGCATGAGGCGCCTTTTGAGTTTAGTGAAGAGTAGGGTGTTAAGGTCCTCTCTGACCTTTAACAGCTCCTGATACATCTGCTGTGCAAGGGAGCTCTTGTGTTGCGTCTCCAGCTGGTGTAGGCGTGAGAATAGTCGGTCGCTTTCCGCTAAGCGGGATCGCTTGAGTTTAGCCCCCTGCCGCATGAGGATACCCCTCATGACACATTTATGTGCTGCCCAGACAGTCAACGGAGGAGTGGAGGGGGAGGCGTTAGTGGCGAAGAAGGAGCGAATCTCCTGGGCGAGAGAGGCTCTATACCCAGGGTCCTGTAGCAGGGATTAATTGAGTCTCCATAAGGAACAGGAGGACAGTGATCCTGCTAGGCCCAGCGTGACGTGTATGGGTGCATGGTCAGAGGTAAGTATGGGGGCTATATCTGTCGATATCAGTGTCGGCAGGTCTTTATGAGGGATGAAGAAGTAGTCAATTCTAGAATAGGTGTGGTGGACTGGAAAGAAGTAAGTGTAGTCGCGCCCGTCAGGGTTCAAGAAGCGCCAAGTGTCAGTCAGGCAAAGCGAATGTAATTCCTGTTTTAGCCTGCGCAGGCATGAGTATGATAAATGGGACGTGCCCCTGGACACATCCACTAGGGGGTCTAGGGCGAAATTAAAATCTCCCCCCAAGACCAGGGTGCCCTCCATAAAGTTTGCCAATAAGGGTAGAACCGATGCTAGGAAGGACACCTGTTCTGTGTTGGGTAGGTATACATTTGCAAAAGTGTACATACCTCTGTTGATTTCCCCCTTCAGGAAAAGGTATCTGCCATTGGGATCTGAACAGTGGGCTCTGTACAACCAAGGGACCGACCTGGAGACCAGGATGCTGACCCCCTTGGATTTAGATATCGGGGAGGTGCTGTGGTATACCACTGGATAGTCTCTGCTGCCAAGGGTCGGCACCCTATCACTCCTGAAGTGCGTCTCCTGTAAAAAGACAACCTGAGAATGCATCACCCGCAGATCCGCCATCAGCCTATGTCGTTTCTCAGGGGCACCGAGGCCCTCATAGGAAAATAGCATATACTCGTATTGGTAAAAAAAAGGATAAATGGATCAGTCCACATCGGGTCACTGGGGTCCCACACCGGGGGCGTCTCAGGCTTCAGGCTGTGACCGGGCTGGTCTGGAGGGGGACCAGGCAAACGGTCGCTGACGACCCCGATAGGACCGAGGCTGGCGCTGGATCCTGGGGGCCTGGGCCGGGCGGTCTAGGGCAAAGTCCAGCCATGAAGGCATCGTGATGGCATCCGCCTCCAGGAACTCGAACAGTGCTGGCAGCTGGTCAGGGGTGTGAAGGGCGAAGACCGAGTCATCTTTACTCACAATTAGATGGAACGGGTGTCCCCAGCGGTAGATGGCCCCGGAATTGCGGATCACCTCTAGTAGGGGCCTCAGGACTCTGCGCATACGAAGCGTATGGCGGGAAACGTCCGGCATGATAGTCACTTGAGCACCATCAAATTCCATGGGCCCCATAGCCCAGGCTTTCCTCATGAGTTCCTCCTTAATGGAGAAAAAGTGGGCGCGGCAGAGGACATCCCGTGGGATACTCGCCGTTGGGCCTCGCATACCTTGTACTCGATGTACCCGGTCCAGCTCCAGGGCGTCTGTAGGTGGTTTTCCCAGGTAATGGTTCAGGATTGCCAACACTGTCGCGCGAAGATCCGGGCCAGTCGAGGCTTCAGGGATGCCCTTGAGACGGATGTTGTTTCTCCTGTTGCGGTTCTCGCTGTCGTCGAGTTGGAGGCAGTTGGTCACTATCTGCTGTTGTAATCTGGCCATGGAGGATTCCAGGGTGGCCACCCTGTCCTGCAGGGAGGAGGTGGATGACTCCACAACCTCCACTCGGCCTTCCACCGAAGCCACCCGGTTTCTGACCTCTTGCACTTCTTGGCGCATGGCAAGCACAATCTTGTCTGCCAGCGAGTCCAGGTCCCGTTTTGTGGGAAGGAGTGGTAGGATAGAGCGCCAATCCCCGTCCGCCGGGCCGAGGGTCTCCGGTTGTGAAGGGCCAGGCTCCGGCTCGAGCGAGGGGGTCCTGCTCAGGAACACTGGGGTAGCGATCAGCGAGGGCGGTGGGCTCAGAGCGGGAGGTGGCCTGTCGGGTGGTGCGGGCGCCTGTCTTCCATACCGGGTGTTCGATGCCGGGCCTGGAGTGGCAACTTTGGTAGGCCCCATGCCGTCGGCCGCGCGGGAGCTGCGAGCCGTGCCCGAACGGAGGAAGAAGCGGTGCAGATCAGGCTGTCCGTGGTCCCCAGGCAGCTGCAGGGTGTCACGATCCGTCGACATGCACGGAGAGGGGAGGTTAAAGTCTTTAAATCCACCGTGTCGGCCGAAGGGCTGCAGTGCTCCTCAAGTGTGCCTCTTCACGCCGCCATGTCCAAGCCACGCCCCCAGCGTTTTCTTGTTTGTAGATTTCCAGCTTAGAGGAAAAACCTCCATACAACTGGACACAGCTTGAAATGTTCCTCTCCTTGGTTCCTGTTTTTGGATGGCTTCATCCCCTTACTGGGTCACATGGAGCCACTTTTGTGTGCGTGCTCCCAGCTGGCACCATGGATGAGTTTACTTGCATCCACAGAATAAAATAGGCCTGGCTGCAAGCCACTCCTCTGCTCCCACGTCATTCCTCCTCAGTGCAAGTGACTGACAGCAGCTGGAGCCTGTACATGTGCAGTACTTAGGGTGCCAGCTCCACTACACAGACAGGCGGCGGCACTGTGCAACCTAGAGCCAGCGGATTGTTTCTCTGCAATTGCAGATTGTTTCTCTGCAATCAAAATAAGAGGATCCTACCAATATCAACTCTAAAGACACTGACCTTCTAGAGGCCTTGTGACCCTATACCATGTGTAAGTCATCCGATCCCGAATCAGAGCACTGCTGAACTGCAGAATGGTAGATTCCCGCACATAGGGACACCCCAACTAACCACTGGAAATGTTGAAAGCAGATCTAAAAAGATTGAGTTTAGCGTTTTCTTGTATGTAGATTCCCAGCTTGGAGAGAAACCTCCATAAAACTGGACACAGCTTGAAATGTTTCAACTCTTATAAGTGAGCGGAGCATCTGACGTCACATTGTTTCCTACCGAACGGCCGCAGTAATTTGAAAAACTCCTGCTCATTCTCTGGGGGGAGATTGCATTATCCATTCTGAGATACCACTTTTTTTTTACGTAACAGTCTTTTAATAAATTGCACTTTTATTGGATGGTATGCGCCTTGGTGTTTGCTTTCTTTTTTGAGATTTCATACCGAGGAAGCTGAAAGGGAAACCATAACCTCTGATTTTTTCAGACTATCTAAGAAGTGTGATGCAGAGTAGTCTGCCCAGGGCTGGATTTACTCTCTCTGTTACCCCAAGGCCAGGTCCCTCAATGCGCCCCCCCTCATGGAGAATGGCAGACCTGCAGGCTGCATACAGTGTCGCCGAGATCACTTGTACAAAACAAGCTGTGCAGTACATTTAGCTCTGCTTCGAGAGATAGGAATTCCATACCGCTGCTGCCCAGAGGTCGGGCCTTGGTTGACCGCGTGGGAAATCCGGCCCTGGGTCTGCCATTCTGGGTACATCTATACAGGATATGTGCACGTTTAATTCGATTGGAGCCGAGGGGTCCCCTCCCCTAGTTAAGAAGGGAATTGCCTGTTTTGACCTTGTTTTTGGTGTCTATTAAGAAGGTGAGTACCCCTACATATGGGGTGGTGCACAAGGTGAATGCTGGTGAAAGAACAAGAAGCTTTCATCACTACTATTGTTTATATATGGACATTCTATAGATTTATGAATGTTTATAGGCTCCACATTTGATTTAGTCTCATTATTATTTAGATACAAGTCACAGTTTTATCTAGCGATTGTTTTTGAGACATTGTTTTAGTATATTCATGGTACATTATTTATGTTCTAGCTCAGCACATTCTAGTTATACAACTCTTATAATGTTCCTTCAATACCCAACATGATGGATTCAGTTTTCATACAGAACACTGAACAGCCTGCAGATTCCTGCTAGATTAGCTATAAAAGAACTTGAACAGCCTGCCATACTAAAACGAATGCAAAGATCATATGCTGCTCATTTAAAATTCAGAATTCAAAAGCCGAGTCAGATGCAGATGAACAGCACACAGTGCATTAGTATGCCTGGAAATTGCGCAGTCATAGTTATTGATCTGAAATTAAGAATTTAAAAGGCTGCTAAGAGTACAGGCTTGTCACAAATAAGATAAACCTTTCGGGCCCATTTACAGTTATCTGGTGCGATGTATTGCACATTAACACGTTACATGCCCTAGAGCAGTGCTCCCCAACCTTTTTATGGCCGCGGACCGGTCAACGTTTGATAATTTTACCGTGGCCCGCTGAGGTACATATCTGTACCCAGCTGCTGCTGCTGCCTCCTCCTCCTCTCCCCCTCCCGGAGTTGTGTGCACTCACTGCAGGGGGCGGGGCTTGTGACACACACGTCTCATGTGACTCACCTCCCCTCCCGCCGCGTTACTATGGACACGGCCGGGAGGGGAGTCACAGGACCCGCCCCCCTCACTGTGAAGCCCGTCGGCAGTGCGGGGATCCGGTGTTCGAACACCGGGACCGTGCACTGCCATATATTGCATGACCGGACCGCACTGAGATTGTGCGGCCCGGTACCATTTGATCCGCGGACCGGGGGTTGGGGAACACTGCCCTAGAGCATAGCAAGTCATTTTAGAATGGAACCCCAATGCAACTAACGCAAAGCATCACTGATGCACATGTAATGCAGTGCACCACAACACACGGTGAGGTTGTCTGTTCTGGTGCATTTGAAACCTATTCCAAATAAATGGGCTGACTCAGTGCATCACTTTTTAACATAAACCACAATCTGCGTTAACACAATGCACCAGAGCGGCAAAGTGTGAATGTCCCTTAATGATTTGTGGAACAGTCTCGTTGGCTGAAACATTTTTATAGGGGGGGTTGAAGGATATCCAGCTATTTGCCTTATGCATGTCACCTAGGGCAAGAGAAAGGGAAAAGGAATGTACACGTTTATTCATAACACACATATGTGTTGACAAGGAACACTGCTAATAGGAGAGATCAGAGTGACAAAAAGATAAGCTTATCACTCAGCTGCTTCTCCTTTTACCATGAACTCTCAGGCTGGGGAGGGACACGGCCTGTGAATGACTGAACTGTAGCACAGGAAAAAAAAAAATATATATATATATATATCTTCTTTGTTTCATCTATGTACAAAGCAGTGTGCCTGGAGCTCAACTTTAACATCTGTATGTGATTTTGCAGTAGGAATGTACCGATACTAGTATCGGTGCCGATAGAGTATTTGGGCGAGTACTCGTACTCGCCCAAATACTCTCGATGCCTATCCTTATACCGGCACGCCTGGTATTAGGAAGCCTGGCCAAACAGAATGCCAGGCAGCAAGTCATTATCGGCCCCCGGCTTCCCGATTGGCCAGAAAGCCGGCTCCATGCTTCGTCACCTGGTGACGAGGGAGCATTGAGCCGCCTTCCCGGCAGTCTGATATCTCTCGGTCTCATTTCGTCTGTCTCTCTGGCTGGAAAGTTTGGACAGCAGAAACAAAGTTTGTATCAAGGTAAGGCTCCCCTCTTGTGAAAGCCAGCTCCATGGCTAATCAGGAAGCGATGGGGTTGGTAATGATGTGCCGCCCGGCTTCCTTAATGGGACTTCCCTTCCATTATTGGTATTGGCAAGTATGGAAAACAAAAAATATCGCTGTTCGTACTCGATACCGATAAACCGGTACCAGTGCATCCCTATTATGCAGCTTGAGTTAGTGTAGGGGTAGGCAACCTCAGCACTCCAGCTGTAGTAAAACTACAAATCTCATAATACCTCTGCGAGTCACACCTGTGGTTTTCAGTCTTGCAAAGCCTCACAGAACTTGTAGTTCCACAACAGCTGTCGTGTTGCCTACCCCTGAGTTAGAGAATGGCTGCACCTGCAAGGCTTCTCAGACATTTGGATACCCTAAAGATAATCTTAAGAGATATCTAAACTGCAGAACAAAAATGTAATATATTGCAGCTTACCAGTGGCAGCACTAGCTTTCATTTATTAGCCCGAGTACATTGTACTGCAAATACAGAAAAATACCGTATTTGCCTGTGCACTGAATTGAAATATCAAACAATGTTATTAGCTTTCCCAGCTATTGCCTGAACTACACAACTCCTCTCACCTATGTAACAGAAAGGAGTTGTTCGTAGTCCAAATCAGGGACACACCACTGCTCCTCCATAGATACCGTACAGTGAGTGAGCACTGGCTTGCAGCATTGGGGGTCCACAGTTCAAATCCTAGTCAGGACACTGGAGATTGGATGTTCTCCTTGTGCTTACGTGGGTTTCCTCCCACACTCCAAAGACATCCTGGAAGGTAATCAACTCCCGTGTAAATAGGCCCTGTACTGTATGTGTGAGCAATAAGGATTAAGATTGTAAGCTACTGAGTCCAGGGACTGGTGTGAATGTTCTGTATGTAAAAGCACTGACATTATATATATAAATCACACACACACAAAGTAATAAATAAATGTCATCCTAGGGCTAGAAGTGTGTTACTGGCAGAATCATCAGGTCAGGGCCGGCCTTAGGTCTTTAGGCGCCCTGTGCGAGAAAGCTTTACAGCGCCCCTCAGTGGCCACACCCTTTAGTGACCACACCCCTAGTAACCACACCCATTTAGTACCCATATTTTTGGTAAAATATAAAAAGCGGGGTCACGTCGGGAAAATAGACAAACATGTCATCTGTGCGGCCGCACTGCTCGCACACCCCTAAGGCCGGCCCTGCATCAGGTGAAAAAAGTGATCGAAAGCCTGAGAAAGAAAACCAATGCAGCAACCACATCTAAGAATTAGCAAGCCTTAATATATTACACATTTTTAGATAGGGTTGCATAAAGTAAAGTGAGCGAACTTTGACTAACACAGCTGCAGAATCTGCTGGGTAGGATCAAGAGTTTAACCATAGACTGTGGACAAGGGGCGAAAGGGTACAAGAAAGCCAGTCTAGGCCATCACATAACTGCAGTCCGTTGGCCCCTCTGAACAGGAAGCAAACTGATTGTATAATTATGGCTCTCCCTACAATGTATAAAGCTGATAGACCTTAAATGCTGATAAAGTTTGGAACAAGTATCTCATCAGAGAGCAAATTTCGCATTACTAGCACTCTGGTATTACGTGCGTCTCTGAACGTTAAGATTTTACTGTTACCCAGCAGTTCTCATTCTCCAGTTAGGCGGAGATGTGCAGTGTACAATAACAAAGAAGCGTGCCAAAATAACACTCGTGAGACACCGGGTCCACCACAATAATGACGGCTAAATAAACAACGGAGCATGCAGATCAGAAGAATACTCTCCTGATAGTTGCAGCAAAAGAAGATGACCGCGAATGTGGAAAATCCAAATCCATACGATTATCTGACTGGGCTTGGAAAAAGCAAATCCTTTTGACCTCTAGACCCTGGAGAGCGGTTGACCTTGCTAGCTTCAATCCTGACAAATGTGAATGTGCTCAATATTGTGCTCTTGTATAGTCTGCAAACAGACACCCAGAAAGGTTCTCAGCACTTATATCCATCAAGGTGCCCACAAATCAGTGTGACATCACTTAAAGAAAACAAGCAAAATTGGTTCGCTTTAATCTCCAACCCCTTCCTCGTAAATTCCTACGGTACCTTTCCTTTGCTCCCCCATCCCCACGTTCAGCACAAGGCCTCGTACTTTCAGGTATGGAGGAGCATGCAACTCACTCTGTATCAAAGTTCTGTCACATATGGAGTCCATGGCTTTGTGTAAGCAACGACTGATTTCAGGTCGCTTCTGATATCTGTTTGAGATGCACTGTGTTGTGTGACAAGGCATTTTTACCTTGCATTTTTACATAACGCACACCAATGTACCTGCATGGTGTGAACAGGGAACATAGAAAATTACTTTTTGTGCCCTTGCATGGCGTGCAAGTTGACCAATGCTGTGACAAGTCCTAAATGGCCTTCAGTTGGCACATCTTAAAAGTAGTCATGATAATGAAGTTTCTACACTGGCTGGACATAAGAGTACACAAAATGTATTTAAAAAGGTTCCCTAAGCTGAAAGCTCACCTCACAGTACCAAACAGCAGCACTGAGGGCTTGTTCACACCATGTCCAGACCAGAACAGTTTGTTCTGGTCTGGACTATAGTGTCTGGACACTATATTTACAAAAGTATTGGGACACCCCACCAAATCATTGGATTCAGGTGTTCCAATCACCTCCATGGCCACAGGTGTAAAAAAAAAAAATCAAGCACCTCGGCATGCAGACGCTTCTACAAACATTTGTGAAAGAAGGGGTTCGCTCTCAGGAGCTCAGTGAATTCAAGCGTGGTACCGTGATAGGTTGCCACTTGTGCAATAAGTCCATCCGTGACATTTCCTTGCTCCTAAATATTCCACAGTCACCTGTTAATGGTGTTATACCAAAGTGGAAGCAACTGGGAACAGCAACTCAGCCACGAAGCGGTAGGCCACGTAAAATGACAGAGCGGGGTCAGTGCATGCTGAAGCGCACAGGGCGCAGAAGTCGCCCTGAGTCAATAGCTACAGACCTTAGATTGGCACAACAACAGTGCGTAGAGAGCTTCATGGAATGGGTTTCCATAGCCGAGCAGCTGCATCCAAGCCTTACATCACCAAGTGCAATGCAATGCAAAGCGTCGGGTGCAGTGGTGTAAAGCACGCCGCCACTGGACTCTAGAGAAGTGGAGACGTGTTCTCTGGAGTGACAAATCACACTTCTCTGTCTAGCAATCCGATGGACGTGTCTGGGTTTGGCGTTTGCCAGGAGAACGGTACTTGCCTGACTGCATTGTGCCAAGTGTAAAGTTTGGTGGAGGGGGATTATGGTGTGGGGTTGTTTCTCAGGGGTTGGGCTTGGCCCCTTAGTTCCAGTGAAGGGAACTCTTAAGGCATCAGCATACCAAGACATTTTGGACTTTGTGGGAACAGTTTGGGGATGGCCCCTTCCTGTTCCAACATGACTGCGCACCAGTACATAAAGCAAGGTCCATAAAGACATGGATGAGGGAGTTTGGGATCGAGGAACTTAGAGTCCTGACCTCAACCCGATAGAACAGCTTTGGGATGAATTAGAGCGGAGAACGCGAGCCCGGCCTTCTCCTTCAACATCAGTGCCTGACCTCACAAATGCGCTTCTGGAAGAATGATCAAACATTCCCATACACACACTCCTAAACCTTGTGGACGCCTTCCCAGAAGAGATGAAGCTATTATAGCGGCAAAGGGCGGAGCCAACTCAATACTGAACCCTACGGACTAAGACTGGGATGTCATTAAAGTTCATGTGCGTGTAAATGCCGGCGTCCCAATACTTTTGGCAATATAGTGTATCAATATAGTGTACATAAAAGGTATGGAGAGCAGTGAATTGGCTGAATGCAGCCACCAGTTGGATGTCATCTATATGGGAAAGAAAGTGTGGTTGTAATAGGCAGTGAGGACACATCGTTTTGAATTCCTTGAGATAGATCTACACACACGAGCAAGCTTTATGGCCAATCAGGAAGCCAGGCGGCATGTAATGACTCGCCGCTCGGCTTCCTGATACCGGAAGTTACTGTATCGATGAATGTAGTATGTCCAGCGCATATATACATATACAACCGGCCTATAATTGCAAATCCTATTTTCTGTGTAGTTAAAAAACAATCAGTTTCAACAATACAGTTCTTTCACATATTGTTTAATTTAAATATAAAAATTAAATTGAAACTGCACAAAGAAAAACAAAGAAGCAAACCGTTATAACATACTTATAAAATGCTTTAATAAATAGTTTTTTGTTTTTTTTTCTGAACCACTTTAAGAACATGTCAAACAAAAAAACGCACTAAACATAACTAACATCCTGCTAAGCGATTCCGGCATTGTGGTATAAAATTATTTTCAAGCATTCATGTTCATTGGCCAAAAGTTTACACCTTTAGATAACCACCTACTCTAGTGGTGTTAACTGTCTGGATGTTTAAACAGCACGTTGGGGGAGAGAGTAAAACAAAAAGCAAATTTGCCCACTTGCCCTTTTGAAAACCGTAAAGCCTTTAAGATTAAAAAAAAAAAAAAAATTACAAAAATAAATGCTCAAGCTTTACATTCCAATGACTATTTTTGTGAGGTAACTCAATCTTGACTTTACCGACTTTTAGTTGGAGTGGAAAAAAAAACCTTGACGTTTGGCATCACAGACATTTTTTGTTTGATTGAAGACAACAAATATCTTCTTTTTTTTTTTAAACCAGAACAAGGGCTCATGAACATTTCTATATACTATTTACAGATATCTATGCCAGGTCACAACGTAGGTACAAGCTGAACAAATGTCTCACGCAGATTATTAACTTTCCTTTCTGAACCTGGACAATAAAAAAAGAAAAAAAGGTCTCCATCAGTCCTAAAACCTGCCTTCTGCAACATAAATTAAAAAGGAATGGCATTGTAAAGAACAAAGTCCCTTAAGCCACAATTCAGGAATCTTGGACTTGCAATAATATTGCTCCTGGTAAAAGACTCATAAGGCAAAAATCTTCAGAAACCAATACTAGAAGCAAAAAGTGGTGTGCGGTAGCAGGCCATGGACATCTACACCACTTTGTCTGGACAAAGCGGAAACACTGCAGTTTACAAGACAAAAAGACAACAGTTCAGCTCAAGAGACAAAAAAAAACAAAAAAAAAAAAACAGCTTGTAAACAAATATACAATTTTTGCGTAACAAATTTTACATAATAAAAAGGAACCAAAAATAAAATACATAGAACCTTTGTCTCCTCTTGACTTAAAGAGGACTTAAAGCAAACTTTATAAAAATAGCAACTATCAAAGAACATTTCTTTTTTGTCTTTTTTTGTTGTTGTCACAAATAACTTATGTAGAAAGACTACAACAACAAAATAGAAAAAAATAACTTTTTTTTTTACATAAAGAAATTAACAGATTAACAGAGTCCAGATTTTAGTCCGGAACTGTACGTCCAGATGAAAAAGGGGACTTTGGTGGATATTGCCAGGCAAGAACCCAAAGACCCCCGGGGTAGTGGTAGAAGGACCAATTTCTCTTATTGGAGATGAATTCTGTCACTCCTTGTCTTATTCCTAGCTTAGGCACAATGTCCTTTTTCTACAGCTCCGGCTTTTTTTTTCCTTCAGTGGGGGGCGTTCACATTTTTAACACAGGTGTTAACCTTTTTGTCGTAGTCTGTCCGATGCGGTTTTTTTACAGCGGAATTTTTGGAGCAGTCAGCGTCTCCTATGCTTATAGAAGTCTTTGAGTATTTCTCTGAGAGGCACTCATCCTCCCCTGTGTCCTCCTCTTTATCCACCACATCCTCTTTCATCGCCTCATCAGAGGCAGAAGTTCTGTTTTGGTTGTAAAGAAGGTTTTTGCATTCATATTGAATGTCTCTATAAGGCACCCCAATTGGGTTCCAAATTGGGTTCAAAGGCTGACGTTGGTTGTTTGTTTCATTTTCGCGGGTTTCCCGCCTTCTCTCTCGCTCTTTTCTTCGCTTTCGCATCCACCAGACACAAATGATTATGCATGTTACCCAAACGATACCAAACACAACGCAAAGCACTGGGACAAGATAATCTACAGTAGAAACAAAACAAAAAAAAGTTAGGCAACAGATGTGATGAGGGTTTGATATCAACCAGGACAGAAGAGGTTCAATGAAATGGAGCACCCAACACATATAGGGGTCTATATACCTAAAGCTATTAAGTAAACTGAGTAAAGGCGATGTGATTTTTTTTTACCCCTACAGAGTCACAATCACTATAGGACCAAATGTTTGGACACCTGATTAGAGCTATAGGAGCTTTTTGAACATCTCATTTCAAAAACATGGGCATTAATTTCCAGCTATAGCGGCCTTTCAAAAGATTTTGAAGCCTGTAGGAGTCGATGTCTTCAGTCAATAGAGCATTTGTGAGGTCAGGTAGACCTGGCTCACAATTGGCAATCCAATTCATCCTAAAAAGGTGTCAGTGCAAGCTACTCTAGTGCCTCCACACCAAACTGGTCAAGCAATGTCTTATGGATTTGGTTTTGTGCACCTGAATCCAATTTGTAGCAGTCTCCATCTATTTTGATCAGTAATGTTACTTTAGAGGTTCCATTACTGGACATCTTCAAAGTATATATTAATATATTTACAGATGCAACCACAAATTCATTAAAATAGGCCCATCTAAAAAGAAAAAAAGCATCAGATGCCCAAAAACATGGGGCTGGGCACTTTCAGAGACTATAGAAACAGTAATTCTATCACTTTAGTTCTGAATATTGGCCAACATCACTTCATTTAATTGGACAGTTATCAATGGTCATGAAGTGATCACCACTACATCTAGTTGAATTATAATGGCTGCCATGGCCTGTGGACACCATTAGTTTGACATTGGGTGGGGCCAGCCAATTTCAGGGAAAATATTCCTGATGGGTAAACCATAAACCGGCATGCATGGAAGATATTTGGCAAGATCCTTCAGAATGAATATGTCTCCGTGTTATAGAACGCCGCAGTACTGAGCAGCCATGTCTGGATTGCCGACATCAACAGAATCTTTAGTTCAGGAATATGTAGATTATGCTGAAGTCTACTCCCATAACGCATGTGCTGTAAGCCATCTGACCCAATGCCGGGTTGAGGTCACATGCCCTGGATCCAGATCAGCATTGGGATCTTATTAGAGTGGACAGGTAAGTTTATGTTTATTCTAATACCCCTTGACTATATTTGCTATTGCAGATCTACTGCACAAGGAGAAATCTTAGTACTTTATCCAAACATTCTTGTGAATAGTATTAGCAGGTCTCTGACAAATTAACAAAGGTTTACTTGTCCTTCATGTAAATAATGGAGGTTACCTACCCGAACTTGAGCCATCCACCACAACGGTTTCAACTTTCACTTCCATGATGGCCTGCATAACCGTACTGTTTTGCCTTTTGGTGATGGCATTGACGATTGTATTGGCAGCGTCTTGAATAAGGCTCTTGTCATGACTATCAGTTTGTGAGACAAACGCCTGCAAGAAAAAAAACAAAACACCTTGATATAACACATGGAGCAAAGGAATTATCTGTGCGCCTCTACAATTGGACATACTACATTCATTTTAATTCCATACGTGTGCACCTATGGAACTCAGACTCTCAATAAGCAGGACTAAAAGTACACCGCATTGGGCTGCTTGGCTTAGTCAATAAAATATTGGAGCTGAAGGCAAAAAGTGCCGTACCCATAGCAAAACTGACTGCATTGGTTTTAGTAAAGAGAACTCTAATGAACTGCCCATGGTTACTTCATTCTGCACCTGTGCCCAAACAGTGGACATTATATCTGTTAAAAAATAAGTAAAAGCAACTGGACTTGCTGTATTTTTCTTGATGTTTCACTGGTCATCCAGCTTTCTCAATTCAGAATGACTTGTACAAACATTCTCTGGGAATAAATATGGTGAATGTTGCTCCAATCCATATAATCTTTTAGTGGCAACCAGGTGTTGATTGTATTTGCATAATTGGAGTCTAGATGTTAATAACCTGCCCAGAGAGGTGTTGAAACAGCATTGTATGTGGCAGACAATAGATGTCTCACCCCCCCCCCACCTCTATTCAAGCTTGGCGCCTCCATTATCCCCATAAATGGCCTCTTTCACACCTCTTTTGAACCAGTACTCCTCCCTGTCTAGGACGCACACTTGACTGTTTTCAAAAGGAGTGACCTTTTTCCTTTAGGTGTAGGTACACTGCCGAATCCTGACCAGAGGGTTTGGCTCTAATGCCACCATATATATTCCCAGATAATTTTTGTACAAGTCATTGAGAAAGCCGGTTGAAAAACCAGTGAAACATCTTCACGAAAAATACAGCAAGTCCCGTTGCTTTGACTTATTTTTCTATTTTTTACAGACATACCATGGCCTGGATGAAGGAGAACCTTCACAGACACAGTGGACATTATATTTGCATATCCTTAAGCAGTAGAAGCACGTTAAAACAAGTTATTCCTGAACTCTGTAGCTGCTTGTAATGTGAAGTAATTTGTTCTCACAACAAAAACTCTAAGGTCCAGTTTCAGTTAGCTTTTAACAGCTTAGATCAGGGGTGGGCAAACTCTGGTTCTCCAGTTGTGCTTTAACTACAAATCCCAAAATGCCTCTGCGTTTGGGAGTCATGCCTGTAACTGTCAGTCTTGCAATGCCTTATGGGACTAATAGTTCCACAGATACCCACCCCAGCTCACTGTTTACATTATATATAGAATTACATCTGTGCTACATCAGTGGTGTTTGATACCTTAAAAGCCCTTACCTTTGCCGCATTAGTATACATTCCCTGTTTACATTAGAAGTTTGGCAGGCTGCCAAGATTCTACTAAGATTTTAGTGCCTCTGTTGTGAAATCTGAAGACACATTACCCCACAGCTCTAATAACTACAGAGTTAAATGAGGGTTTGTTTTAAAGTGTCTAGAATATGTAAACATTTAAGTGTTTACATCAGGGGTGCCCATTAGGTCAATCGTGATCTACCAGTCGATTGCAAAGCGAACACTGGTAGATCGCATTCGGCTCACTGACCTGTGTCCTGTCCTCCCAAAGTGCTCGTGCGGCTGAATGTGTCAGACGCCGCAGACGGAAAGGGGTGGGACACCTCTCCACGTGTGTAACGTCGGCCACATTTGGTCACACGAGCACAGTGGGAGGACGCTGGCGCACGAGAGGAGACCTGGGAAGCTGCTGCAGTGGAGGTAAGAAAAGACAGACAGGAGAGAGAAGAGAGACAGCAGAGAAAAATTGTGGCCGCCTCTTGTTTACGTGCATCACTTTAGTCCGGGTAGCGGTTCACTTTCACTCTTGGTTACAATAGCTTCTTAGCTGGTTTCCAAGAGATTGAATTCTTAATCTTTTGGAATGTACCTACAATGCATTTTTTATCAAAGAAGGAGTTCAATGCTACATGCAAAGAAATGTGTATGCTGTGAATTTTTTTTTGAAAGCTTACATACATATGTGACACAAAAACAGAAATCTTAATGACTATAACTTTGTAAAATAGCGCAGCCACCTTTGTACTGAACAAAAAGCATACTTACTACTGCAACTTCTACTGCTTTTTCCGTTGAGTACGAGAAGTCGCACAGGAGTATAAGCTGTTGGTCTTTTGATACTGTCCGAATGGATGGCAAATATCGGATCTCCGAGCAAATGTTTTCTACTGTGGTTCCCTTAAAATATAGAATAAGAAGTCAATAATGGTTTTACATCAACTTCAATTTATCAAGACTGTCTTTACACTGCGAGCTTACATTAAGCTAAACTTCAGACAAAAAGCTATATACCAAAATGAAATACATATATGGGAGCCTGCCAAAAGATTTGTATTTCTGTCCATCCAGTTTTGAGATTAAGCAGCACTGCCATACAGGATAGACATATATGGCAGGGCAGGAGACCCTATTTTTTCCCTGCGGCAGTTACACGAATAGATCTTGCGACGAGGCAACATACCAGAGTTGAAAACAAAGAGGAACACATTTTTACCTGTGGAATTTTCTCGGTACTGAAGATTAAGGTTATCCGGGCACAGTTATTGTCCAAGTAGCCGGTGTTGGGCAAGCATTTGACAATCTGAGGCCTGTCGGGGGCGCTGCATTCACCCCATTCTCTGCATGGTGGTTGGAGGCATTTTGCAGATGAGAACTTCGGCTCACATTCCTGATCTTGGGGACACTGGCTCTTATCAGGACGTTTTTCCGGCAAACAGGGCTTACGGCCACACCAAGTCTGGAGGCACACAAGAATATTACATTAAATGTATGAAAATAGAACTAATATACCTTCAACTATATGCTCACTGTGAAATCCCAACGCAAAGTAGATTTTTAGCATGTTGCAGCATGCAACTTAAAATAGAACTAGTCACTATAGTGTTTATGGAAGAATTTGAACATTCAGCATTAAACTGTGTATCAGGGCAAAGTTACAAACAACCCCCCCCAAAAAAAAAAACACATAAAACACTAAACCGCTGCAATGTATAAACATGTTCCCACTGCGTGTGTGGCGACCTCCATTTTTATGCACTGGATCAATGCAGGTCAGAGCAAGGGCACAGAATGTCTGCATTTGTTTTTGAGAACTGGGCCGAGTCTTTGCATCCATACCTTGGTACACTCAATAGCCCCATCCAGACAGTGACAGATATTGCATTCCTCATCCCATTTGCTTCCGTGAGGGTACTGTGTTCCTTTCAGCCAACAAGATCTTCCAAAGCCAATCACTAAAAAACAGCAGGAAAGAACATGTCAGACAACAGGACGGTTCAGATCTGCTGCCAAACTGTCCATATAAATGCTTAGAGGAGTCCCCAGCACTTAAGCAGGATACGGGAGAGCTAATTACCTTCCTGGCAGCGCAGCCCAGCTCGTCCTGAAGGGCAGGTGCACTTGTAGCCATTTATTTCATCTATACAAGTGGCACCGTATGCACAAGGGGAAGACTGGCATTCATCGATGTCTACAATAGATAATAACAATAATATGAGCGATGCTTGGCAGAGTTCAGTTGTCAACACAATACACCATGATCAAACATGGCTGCGTCAGCTCCATTTATAGTACAAAGTGTGCAATACGCGGCAATGGCCTTTTTCAAGTGCCACACAGCTGCTTAGAATGATATATTTGATCTCTACTGCTGTTTGTTCGTAAAGTACACAAGATGCACATATTATGTAGTTTTACCTCTAAATAGGTACTGTGTACAAAAAGGACATGAATACAGCTGGAACTTCACAAAACACTTAAAAACTGAAGGGACTGCAAAAGTAAACATGCAGCTTACAACACAGAGTTACAATGCTAATTCCTGTTTGGAATATCATCACTTTCTGCCATTTATTGTGCCTGGCTAAACCCACATTAACGCTGAACTCCAGGCAAACGGCTAAATACATATACAAGTGGTTTTACCTGTCAAAGGATTTACATTTCTCCCAGACATCATAGCCAGGCTGAAGACACCCCTTTCTCTGTTACAATTAGGGAATACTCTCCTGACATCAACTGGGCTCAGCTTCTCAGCTTGCTGATTGGATAGTGAATGAGCAAGAGAAGACTGATCACCTCTCTGCTCTCATTGCGATCTTCCCTATCAAGTTCCTTGTTCGCATATTTGCATGCAGCTCACCAGATTGGCACTTAGTGCTGCACCTCCCTCACCCTATCTAAGCTCTGCTGTACAAAGGTTGTAAGAGGCAAATCTTTCAGGTAGATGAAAGTAGACTTATAGCTTTAACTCCACTGCCCTTCTTTCTGTAATTCCTAGTTATAAGAAGACTTGAAATACTGATATTGTAACAAACCCTCAGAGTTCCTACCACAGCCAGTTGCATAAACATGTACAGGTATCGGTCATATGACCGCATCTGAACAGGTTCAGGGGATTAATATTTGGCCAGAGCGGTTTCTGAATGCGGATTCTATTATTCAGCTAATATGTGAAGAATTCAAGAGCATATAGCATGTGAGAGATTGCTGTAAGAGAATGAAACAGCCTTTTCTGCAGCATTTCTTTTAAAATCTATGGGCACATACCGTGTTTCCCCCGAAAGTAAGACCTACCCCGAAAATAAGACCTAGCACTATCTTCAGGGATTTCTGTAATATAAGACCTACCCCGAAAATAAGACCTAGTTCGGTGGTAGGTCTTATATTACAGAAATCCGCTAGGTCTTACTTTCGGGGTAGCTGCAGATAAACTGTCTAAAGACCGGCCGCAGCTCCCGCCCCACCCACACGCCAGCCTCCCGCAGCTCCTGCCCACACGTCAGCCGCAGCTCCCGCCCACAGCTCGCTCACGCCCGCACGCACGCAGAATGGAAGCGACATCCGCCGGGAGCGGCAACAGCACGCCGCCTTCCGGGACCTCATCCACTCCTCCCCCAGCCAGGTAAGACATCCCCGAAAAGAAGACCTAGTGTCTTATTTCGTGCAAAAAAAAAAGACAAGTGTCTTATTTTCGGGGAAACACGGTAGGAGTTCTTTTGCTACAGGCCCAATTGAAATGGCGCCACAACTGGTGCCTTGATATCACTGGTTTGACAAATTGTGTCCCAACCATGGACAAATGGTAACATTTCTAAATCTCTTTTACAAACAGAACTCGCGCAGATCGCAAGGCGCACAGCTGCCATGTCAGCAAGAGAAGAGAAAAGCAAGTGTCCTTCAGATTTTATAGGAAATAGAATTCTAAGAATAAAGAATAACTTACTAATCCTGCAATCAGGTCCAGCGAATCCAGGTGCGCATTCACAGCGAAACCAGTTCACACCATCAACACAAATTCCACCATTGTAACTGTTGACAGATAAAACACAGTTTCTAATTAACTGTAGACATCAACAAAATCCAACTTGTAATACAAGATTGCATACATAAAGCAACATGTAAAAGATACGAATTAGACTTCAACCCTTCAATTAACTTGGGTTTTAGATCACTAGCAAGTAATCAGTACAATATATCAGATCCAATATGGATGATCAACGTGCCAACAGGCAAAATGAGGTTCCATTGATCCAGCTAGTGATGGCTATGCAGAATTGATCTTAGTCTTTTTACCTTGCAACCACAGCAGACATCTCCAGGCTAGGGCCAAAGAGAGTGGCTGGACTGCACGTCTCTCAAGCAAATCGCTAACGACTGGCCCCCTAAAAGAGTCTCTTCCATAAGCCAAAACTGCACATTTGTAAAAATCCACGTTCAGTAAAATAAAAAAAATTAATAAAAACCATCAGTGCATGGATCCCTTCCTGATTGGAGCAGTATGGATTGGTTGTCACTGCTGTGACATCCAATCTGTCCTGTTTTTTCCTCAATCTTGCAAACGGACACCCGTTTCTTTAGCTGTCTATTTAAATCCAGCTGCCCATAGACTTGCATAGGCCATCCAATCAGGCCGGCCTGAAAAACTGACTGGAGGACCTGATCGGACCCGCCTGCCTGAAAGGGGCCTTACCCAGCGCAGCCAATGAAGATTTACATGATTACTGCCACTGCATGTTTGCAATCTAGGCCCAAATTGGTGAATAATGGTTTTAAACCTCAGAATCCACTATACAAGGTAGCCCCAAGGGTCAGTATGTGAAAATGTAATGGACAAGATGAAGCTCCCTTCAATACATGAAATGGTAGCAGTGGTTGATCAGTACAATCTAACGAACAGGTATATATACTCACCATGGGTAGGGATTGCAATCATTGGTATCTATTGAAAAGAAAGAAAAATAAAAAAACATTCAGCACACAAACATTAAAAGTAAAAAATATACAGTATATTTGACTGAGTGATATCTGTTTGATCAGCCCTGCCCATGGTTTGATCTCTGTACTGTCTTATGATGCAGCAGAAAAACAGCATGTCAATTTATTATAAAAGCTAAATGGCGGAATTCACTAAATGTTCACATCCTGGCATTAGGATCTACTTTATTTGTATAGAGCTGACAAAATCCTCCCGACTAAAGCAATTATAGCTTAAGATAATAACACGGCTGTCTTTTTCTTCATAGTATTTTACAATCCAGTGTTCCTATAATGGACACGTCTCACCCAAGTTATCCTCAACCGCATAAATGGTAGTTTTACATTTCTAGACCTCCTCCAAATCTGTAGCTATGCTTTGGGGTATTTAATGGTGGGCTTAGTCAACTGCTGATGTATCAGGCCCCACTGGGAAGATTTTACTGTAGTAGATTGCATCTCTTGCCATAATAAAGCAGCTTGTGGGATTAGACATTTGAATCATATGTGTTCTCTGCATTCCAAATAAATCTACTAGGCAGCGACATCATCTGACTGTACAGTGCTTGCAGCAGTTTGCTGAACAGGGGATTCAGGTGGGATGCCACTTATGTACTCAAAAAATACAAAGTCAGAATGGGATTCATCCCTAGAAAGTACAAGTCAAAACCCACTAGAGGCTCTTAGGCACAATATGACATATTCCTTTAAATCCGTGGTAAAGGAACAAGTTATTAAAAATGGTACAAAAGGGTGAAAAGCAAGCCACATCTCAAGCTCTATATAAATGCTCGTGTATCATCTGTCCTCCTTAGGTCTTCTGAATACATAAACACAAGCTTCTTTTTCATAGCCTCCAGCCATCTCCCATCCCAAATGAGTCAAATATGTTGGCAAATAAATGAAGGATAAAACATGTTAGGAGACACACCTATACCTAAAGGAACAAAAAAAAGCACAGGCTTACTCTGCGTGCAGGTACGTCCCTCCCAACCTTCTTTACACATACAAGAGAAGGAATCTCCGTTGCCCACGCAAGTACCACCATTTGCACAGGGGTTGGGAAGGCAGCTGCTGTTCTTGGCTGTACAGGAAGAGAAATATTGAAATGATTTTCATTTTTAATTTACTGCAAGTAGGTTGTGTTTTACAGCACTGATATTTTACACAACTTTACAACAAGGACATCAGATTTGGGGGCTCCTTTGCAAGCCGAGGGTAGCAATAGTCTGCATATTCTCTGTAGTCACACACATAGGCCTATCAGAATGGAAGCTAAATGAACCCATCTACATATGTTTGTTATGTGGGAGTACCCGATAAAGTTCAAACAGAAATAGGAAAAATATACAAACTTAATGTAGATAGAGTGTTGTCCCTGGAAGCAGAAGAGCCTCCATGAGTACAACTCTCTATAGGAATGAAAGGGGCTGTAGTGCACATGAGCAGGATAAAGAGGGCCTGGTGGGGACACTTAAAGGTTGAGCAGCTCCGGGCAGTAAAGATAATTGGAACAGGGAGGAAAGAGGTAAATATTGGACCAGGTGGGATGCACTCAGGAGGCATGCCTTAAAAGACCTTTAAAATGTACCCAAAATGCTTTTTAAAAGGTCACCCAGAACAGCACTTTTTTGTGCTGTTCTGGGTGACATGGCATTTAAGGACAATATGGTAAACCGTAATTAAAAAAAAAAAAAAAAAAAGCTACTATATAGAAACCCAAGCATACAAAATAACACAACGAAATGTAAGAGATTAGAATAACAAAAAGAAAAAATTAGTTTGCGTCTGGCTTACAAACATCTAAAAAAAGAAGAAAGCCAGATTTTGGGTGAGGAAATAGAAGCACCAACTGTCAAATCAGAATCTATGACAATGTGCGGACAGATTCCAGTGGTCACCAATTTTAGTTTGCAAAATCGCACTTTTATTTAAGGCTGGATTTACACCGGTCTGCTCCGATATGTTGCATTAAAGAAACCCATGAAAATGAATGGGCTGCCACTGCTCCACAATGGACAAATAAGCAACGTACAAGTAGTGTGTTATGTTCACTGATGCACAGTGCATCGATAAGGTGCAATTAAGAATGCCATGCAGCACACTTTACCAAATTGTATAGGTGTGAATCCAGCCCAAGACAGTGTGATCGAGCTACCTCCATCATTGACAGATGTCTCCCCTGTAGTGACCACACCACCTACCACCATCACCCACAGCAAAAGTCTACAAAAAGGTTTAATTTCATGGGACCCCATTGGGAAACCACAAGTCTTGTTCTCACCAATATTACAAGTGGCTCCTTCCCATCCTGAAGTGCAAAGGCAGTGGAAGGTGTCTCCGGTATCGTAGCATGTACCCCCATTACTGCAGGTGTTTGAATCGCACTGGTATTCACCTGTGAAAAGTACATAAGAGTCAGTGAGAGATAGACACACACAGACACACTAAATGTGTAAGGCACTACTTAGTGCAGGTTGTATTCTAAAAACCATGAGTCAAAATGAAAGCATATCTAATTTCAAAAACCAAATTTGTTTTGAATTACCAGGTCTGGGATGCAATGGCTGCATTCATTTTCTTTTAGGCTTGTTTACTTTATTCTTACCTCGTAAGCCTGCAAATAACAGTCTCTAAACATCTACACTAATTTCTCCATTGTATCTACTGGGGCAGCCATGGTTATAAGAAAAGCTAGATTTTAAAAAGAGAACTATGGGGTAAGTGTTTTTCCCTATAGTTCTCTTTAGGGTCATGGGAGGACATATACTAACCTCCTCCTGTGACCCAAAGCTCAGTATAGCCTGCAATATACTGAGAGCGCCGCAGCCAGGACAGATCCTAATAAAACTGTCAAGATCCACCCAGCTGCATGAGTGACAGCTGGCTCTGCCTATCTAGAGGCAGAGCCAGCTGTGCCCGCCCCCTCCCCCGTTTGTTCCTCCACTCATCGCTGGAGGATCATGGAGAAGAGGAGGGGAATGCCTGCGGGGAGCGGTGACCGACAGTCACCACTCACTGCAGGGAGACTAGCGGGAAGTGAGCAGGTCGGCTGCATGTTTCTGCTCACTTCCCAATCGATAGGGCTGATCTGTGACAAAGAAGCGTGTCAGTCATTTATGAACAGAACCTGAAAACTAGCTCAGTCATGAAGGGGTTAAATTACTAGTCTCCTCAAACCACCATGTAATGGAGTGGAACAAAGGCAGACATGTTTAAAGAAAGGATTTTTGTGTTTTTCTTCTCAGCTCAGATTTTTGGCATAAACAGGTATTTGCTGTGCTTGATGTTTTAGGCCAAAATTGAATATGAATGCAGCCACCACACATAAGAACTAGCAAAACTACAATATATTACATTTTTGTTTTTGGGTTTAGATACAGTTTAAGGATGGCTTCCGTTGAAAAAGGTTGCACTGCCAATAACAAAAATCAATAAACATATTAAAAGAAACAAGAACTACGTACGTGAGTGACAGGTTTTGCCCTTCCATCCATTCTCACACTGGCAGACAAAATCGTTGACCAGGTCAATGCACCGACCACCATTCTGGCATGGATTGGGGTTACAGTCGTTGTAATCTAGCCAAAAATGTAAAAAGCGTTAAATAGCTGGAATAAAGGCCCAAGAGAACTATAGACACACACAACTAATGCCAACAAAAACACACAAGTTACAGCTTGTTAAACTAACAGACTGATCACATTATCAAAAGATTACATTCAGACTTACTTATGTCACAAAACTCTCCACCCCAACCGTTTGGACAAAAACACTTAAACGAGTCAATTTCATCGGTACAAGTGCCGCCATTCTTGCAGGGATTTCCAAGACAGTCATTTATGTCTAAAATAGAGGATAAAATGTTTAAGAAACCGAACATACAAATTGCTTACAAAATTATTGAAGGGTCAGTGCATCCAGAACTGATATTTACATTTTCGGTAGATGCAGGAGAGTTAAAACCACCTGATGATTTCCCTCTTAGGGACCCCACTGGTGAGATTTCTGCTCTTATATGGAAACTAAAACCAAACATTTTTAGGTTTTGGATAGGGTGGGGAAGGATAAGAACCCTTATTGAGATTTTTACCACTGTAAAAATCTCCAAATGTTTCACCCTTTTGTGAATAACCCTGTAAGTCTATTTAAAATTGGCCACCAACCCCCAGGACAAACAAGAAATGCTCATCCTTTAGTGGTTACTTGGACAGGTAGTCTAGGGTTAGTCTAGGACACGTATTCCGGGGGCAAGTGTATAAAAAGGGGTTTACCCTTATATTGGGGAAATGTCCTCAAACTTAATATGGTGTCCTTGAGACAAGTTAAAGGAAAGCTTTCCAAAGAAATGGACTGTATATTAAAATAAATACAAAGATGTTTTAGCCATTCCCTTCACTATGGGATATATCTCAGCTTTACATACACTTCCCAACTACCTGGGACTTCACATCTGTTGTGACCATTATGAGGGCTTCCCCACTCCCCTTGTTGAATTTTAGGACATACTTCATATTATGGGGAATGCAGCAGGAGGAGCTGGAACACCCGAAGGTGGATGGAAACCCCCAAACCTCCTCAGAAGACAGGAACTTTATAGGGAATTATGTTAGGGAAATTTTACTGTTGGAGATGCACACAAACCCAAAAGGGCTGATTCTGCTTACCAGGCTTCACCTATAGCTAAAATATATTGGTTCAGAGTGGACCAACTCCTTTCGGGCATTTGTTAGCACTATGCTAAAAATTTTCTATTAAGGTCCACATCAAATTTAAAATCTATAAAGATTTTGTGTTAATCTACCATTCCAGCTAAGCAAGCAACATTGATTCAGTCTTAAAAGAGGCTGAAAACAGGATGCCTGTAACATCTTTTTTGTTTTGCAGAAAGTGGCATCAAAAAGGAGTTACCCATGTATGGTCAGAAAGCCTGTTGACAGTCCCCAATGTATTGAGACACATTGTTTAATGTACACAAGAAATAATCTAAGTATTTGCTTTATTGCCATAAGAGGAAACTGGATGTTCCATTATCCAGAGTCGGATAGTGCAGTACTGACTCAAGTCAATGGCTCTCCTTCGCATGCTCAGAGGAAAGATGACACTCTCCCCATGCCGGAGGTTTGAAACCTGATGATCTTGAATGCTCTTTTTCACCCAGGAGTTAACCCTTACAAGCCCATGTGTCACAAGAGACGCTTCCATGTTTATTTATTAAAGGCATTTATATAAGACTATCAATTAACGCAGTGCTTTACATACTATACATTCACATCCATCTCTACCATTAAGGAACTTGCAATTTAAGATTTACAATGAAGTCATTTTACCAATTCTTGGTATGTAGCAAACAACGCACCTCAACACAATATAAGACAACACTATAGAAAACGTACATGCAGCAACAAAAAGTCCTCTGGACATAAAACTTACTCTCATGGCAATAGGCCCCAGTGAAGCCTCGGTTGCAGGAACAGGTGAAATTCCCTCCAGGCAGACTAATGCAGCGTCCGTGAGGCCCGCAGACATTGGAAGAGATGTAACGGATACCTTCCTGGGTGGCATTAGTAGAAATCGCTATTGTACAGCTGTCTATGACTAAAAATAAAAAAAAAGACGCATTAATGATACAGAGATCCTCGCCATAAGCTGTGAAAGGGTGTGCTGACAAAGAAATCCACAAGACGGGGGTTCTCCACTTAAAATTGAAATAGAAACACCACCACCATTTCTGCAGTGTATCCAGCATAGCAGTTTGTGCCCTGTTTTTTCTGCGCGCATCTACAAATATAACCATGACCCGATGGGAGAGGTTCCTCCTGAGACACAGACATCTGAATATTTGTTCCTGTTGGTGACAACTACTCCTCAATGCATCACATTTTAGTCGGCATTAACCAAAAAATATAATTAAAGCCCAACTGCTTTTTACGTTTTGAACAAAGCAGGGAGAATTTAACATTTTCAGGTTTTTATTCTCATCAGCGAGCGTTTTAGGGAAACACACCCTCAATTCCTGTCTCTGACACACTTACAAGAAATTGGGGGTGTGGTCATCACTGGGAAAGAAATAAAGACTTTGTCAGGAGTTCCAACACTTCCTCACTCTACCAGAATAGAATGTCCCTTTTGTTTGTATATTCCTTTAAGAGATTTCTCATCTTTTCTGGTCCTGACTGAGTTGTCCCAATAGTGACACAGATGGTAATAAAAACCTGACGGTTCTAACCCTTTCCCTCTCTATCCAAAATGAAATAAAACTTTTTGCTTGGAGTTGGGCGTAAAGCTGGAATGCAAAGTGTAGCTGAGAGGAAGGACATAGACATTTCCCACCATGCCAGCGGCCAGAGTGCCCTTACTACCCACTATGATTGGACAGGGAATAGCAGTAGATGTAATTACAGCATACTTGCAACAAAGTAGAAAGCAAATTGTATTTTTTTTCTGTGTAATAAAAAGAAAAAAAAAAGCTTAGGCCGGGCTTCTAATTTTTAAAGATTAAAATGGCCAACAGGTTCTTCAAGTGGGGCTTTTTCTGGCTTTGCACAGAGCCATGAAGGGTTAGAATCTGCCAGATCTCCACTGAGGTACCAGAGAAACAAGTGGAAACAAAGTCAGAAGAAAACTAAACCTTTTACAGTTGTCATCAGAACAGGTGTCTTTATGTTATTTTCCCCTCTACATTTGTTTGTGACAACAGCAAAATGTTAGATTTCAATTAGCTTTTTATTCTGAGAAGAGTGGTCACCAAAATAGAAAGTGATAGTGAATGTCTGCAAATCGAGACCCGGATATTAATAAAAACCTGATAGGACCTGTAACACTTCAATACTTAAATAAAAACTAGAAATAAAAGTTTAAGTAGGGTTCCAATAAACCACACCTATTGACACAAGTCATCTGCCAAAAAAATAATTCTACTCATTGCAATAAACTGATGAAACTGTGCAGGATTCATGCCTACACCCCTTTGCCATTTTATCAAGCAAAATGACTACAAGCCTGATGTGAAACTTTAGCTGGTTTACTGTAGAGGATGGGAATTAGTTTACTGTAAACTTTAGCTAGTTTACTGTAGAGGATGGGAATTTACTTAATGTTTGAAAAATACACTGAACTTGAAGTGAAGAAAATGATGTTGCATGTGAACATAAAATGCAATTATGGTATCCACTCACCTTTGCAAGATCCATCTTTGCAGTGATCTTTAAGATGAGAACAATTCTTTCCATCGAAATCATCAGAGCATGCACAGTAATAATCTCCACGTAGGTTGTAGCATGGGGCTTTATTCTGGCATGGGTTAGGGTCACACAAGTCAATATCGACCTAAAAGAGAAAAAAAAAAAAAAATTCTGCATCAACTAATAGTAACATATTGCTAGAAGTGTTAACAATTATTTCAAAAGAAATCCAAGCAAAAACAACAAGTCAGTATTTAGGGGAGTTGCATGACAATCTAAGTTTCAAGTTTGTAGACTTAGCCCTCGTTCACACCTGAACGTTTTGTAGCGCATTCTACGCTTGACGAACGCTCTACAAAACGCTCAAAAAAATAAATCCCATTGTATTCAATGGTCTCGTTCCCACCTTGGCGTATTTCCACCCGTTCCTAACGCGCTACAAAACGGCCCACGCCTGAAAAGGTACAGGTACTACTTTGGGCCGTTTTGTTGCGCGTTTCCATTGAGATACAGCCAAGTAGCCTTCGGAAACGCGCGACTTTTTACCGCGAATCGCGGGAAAAAAACGCGCGACAGACGCGCATATGCAATACGCCTAGGTGTGAACGAGACCTTAGAGGCTGCAGGAGATCAGGGCACCAAGATGCATGAAAGAATATAAATAAATACAACAAAAAAAAATAAGAAAAAGGTGAAGACAGGCATTTTGTTTTTAAAGAGGTTTGAAGCAAACAAAATGCCATGTCTAAACAGTAGGAGATTCTGCAGTGACCAAGGTAAAACCAGTTGGGTCATTAAATAAGACCCATTACAATTTCAGCCTTAGCTTCTAAAACTACCAGGGCCACCAATATGCAAATAAAACGATCTGAACCGACAACCAGAATTATTAAAATGTTCATCCTGCAATTAAACCCAAGCTGAAGAAAAAAAGTATTGACGCACAGTTCTAAATTTTCTTATCCTTTTAAATGATTGGCTTTTAGACATGGGGAACCCAACAAACAGATGAGTTAGTACTGCAGTGCATGTACGGCATGATATCAGTACGTGGAGATGTTTGCATTTAAAAAACACACTAGATTTTTTTGAAATTCCAAAAAATAAAATAAAAAAAAAACACCAAAATGTAATACATTTTGGAAGTTTTGGCACTGTCAAGCTTTCAAGGAGACCACTAGAGGATACAGGAACTAGTCTCCAAAACTTAAAATTAAAGTTTCAAAAACAAATCTCTAAACATTCCATTAACCGTACAATTTCCATACGGCTTGTATTTCACTGCCCGTTAATCCCAAACACAGAAATAGGGAGATAAAAATGGCCTGTGGTCAAATATCCAGGCAACCTTTTTGCTGTTGTTGTTGAGCTGGTGCAACTAGTCAGACACACAAGTTCCACTGAGCTATGCTCTAAAAGAAACCCCTCTATTTTAGTGAGCAGCAGGAAGGAACTAGATGCACACACACACACACACAAAAATAAAAAATTTAAACACATTACAACAGAAGGCAAGTCAGTTTCTACAGGTTGAACGTGTGTCTGCAGTCACCATTAGGACAAAAATGCCAAACTTAAACAAATGTTAAAACCATGTAAACCTTTAGGCAGTTATGTCCTTTTAAGGTAGTCCATCTTAATAAATGGCTTTCTACTTGTCCTGACTTTGGTTATTAAAGCCAGATACAGGAATCTGTCACAAACCTAAAAATGTTGCCGTTTTGATGCCTTGGAAGAGAAGAAAAAAAAAAAAGTTTGGAATTTTAGAATATTGAAATGGTGGATTTTGTGACAGAACTAGTACTTGCAAAAGTAGAGATTTGGTGCTGAAAAAATATGAATCACTATATTGTGTAGTTGTAGATGCAAACCATAAATGGACATTTCATTTGCCAACGCACAGTTTAAAAAAAAAAAAAAAAGTGCTTTATTCATATACAAAATACTGTTAAAAAAACGGTTTCATTTTTTGTTGCATATTAGCTCTGATTATCTCCCGCAGCCTCCGTCAACAAGCACTACAACGATGGCTGCATGAATTGTTTCAGGTTGGGTTTCTCGACTTAGTGGACCTAGGTGTTGGCACAGGTGCTCATCTCCATTGCAAGAGTGTATGACAGGGTGACAATGCAGGATCACAATAGGGAGAAGGAACAGAGGGTTGGCAACCACCAACAGGAAGTGCCTCAACAGGATCCTCATGGCAGGGTCACCAGTTACTTTTTCATTAAAACCTTACAAATAATCTGAAAAGCAGATAAGATACCGGTGTTTCATATACCACCCAGATCTTCATTCTTAAAAAGGTAGTGATCCACTATAAATAAGCCTAATACACACATAAAAAGGAAGTCAGAACAGGATGATCGAACTTCCAATAACTGAGATAAGAAGGTACAAGACCGCAGGCAGTCACAAAAGCCATACTTAATAGCTACATCCAGGCAACAAGTAAAAATCAACCAACTGCTATTGTTTTCCCCGAAAACAGCCAAACTGCAAAAAGATGAACTCTACCCATGTTGCCTTAATGTTCACTTCATGCAAGTCATTGCTGGCAGATTCGGCAGTCATTTCTCCACGATCCTTGATAGAACTAGTTTCTTGGTCACAGGATTCTCTGCAACCTCCCACTCAAAGAACCCCCAAGCATGGACTTCAGAATCTGGAAACAGGGTCCCTGTATCCACAGGTGCATATTTAGGCTTTAGAAAACAAAGATACTAGGCAGGCATCAGGACTGAGCAAACGAGACGGCTAAATAAAGAAGACGAAGGCCAGAATGAAAACCTTTAGCAGGAAAGCCCCACAAATCAGTTTTGATGCCACATTTTCATGTGACTGCATTAAAATATGGTTTTGTCATGAAATGACAGGCCAACGTTCCCCTTTTTTAGAGGACTTTGGAAGGGGGTGGGTATTGTCATATTCCATTTGCCTTATGTTATAAAAACCATATCCAGGATAAAGGGTTTCTTTATTCTAGAGCAAACAAATCTCCAAGCAGAGAGATTACTAAACCATTTATGACACTGTAGAGCCATACATGAAAAGAAACTTCCGCCAGTGAGAATGACAAGTCTTCCTATCTCCTAAAAAAGTGCAGTATAGCAGAGCCAGGCTGACACTTCCAAAATGAAAAATAGAGCATGAAACTTGCTGGCAACCAATCAGCTATCCACAGAACTTCTAAAGAAACTCTTGTTAGGCAGGGAAACCCATCCCTGCCACCTCCCTGATGGAAAGCAGTGCTGCTAATATACTGTTAATAATACACTTGGGGTTTCTGAAAAGAGATTTGGCAGGGACCTGGCAGACGTTTCTTTTTACAAACAACTCTTCTATTCTGAAACCTAAGGAACACTACGTTACAGTAGCAGTATACAGCTCTCCTACTATATACTTAAATGAATGGACTGTGGCCTACTAGAACAAGTGGCACATACTGAATAAGCGCTTCTCCAACTTTTATTTTAGGAAATGTAAAGGCCATTACAACTGTCCACCTGCTACCAGTGTTAGACACACGCTTTCTCAAGGCACTTGGATCTACAGCATACAAAGCAAAAGAAACAGTTGTTAGCCAGGTGGTTTTTATGCATTGCCAAGTTCTTCTTGATACAATAAAAAAGTGATTTGCCCCAGAGTGCCCTGGATTCACTTTTTCTGGATTGTGCGTTACCTTGGCTAAGAGCACCGAGACCCACTGCGGTGATTACACAGAGGAATAAGTGTGGGATCTCCAAAGGCAACCTCTTCTATATGCACAAGTCTTTTTTCCCTCCTGAGACACTGAAACCCTCTTTTGAAACATATTACTATATTAGGATTGCAGGAGAGAGATGATGCTGATGAAAAGTAGAGCCTCC
>NW_017306280.1:2152680-2167148 GCF_000935625.1 Nanorana parkeri | reverse complement strand
CAATCTCATTTACAACCCAACCTCCTCAAATCTGCCATGACAGCGTAGATACTGTATGTAAAAGGGTGGAACTAGATGGTGCGTGAAAACAGAGCATTGTCTAGTTCTCTTTTGCATGAAAATACAAGTTAAAAATCGACAGGTACATCTAAAAGAGTTTTGCCTGACAAGATAGTTGACAGGTAACACCATCTTGTATCCAACAACCTCATAACAGATAGCCACAAATGCATAGTGACTCTTCAGAGACCTATTCAGCACCACAGCCCAGCATTTGCAAGGCTAAATGTGACATTTATTCTCCCGCTAGAAGGCTATGCAAGTATCTCTCACTACTAGCTGCCTAGTGTGCAGAACTCCCACTGCAAGCCAGAGTTCAACTTCCAGCTGACACATGGGTACACAATAAAGAGTCAGTTGTCAGAAATTAAGATTAATTGAAATAAAAAGTAATTTCATAATTTTGCATGAACACACCAATGAGATAAATGGCAAGGTGCTATACAATTTGATGCTCAACGCTAACCAGCTAAAACACACAACTGAAAAGGTAAACCTATACCTGCCATAAGATGTAGAGGACCGTTTAGACAGCCCTTTGGTCCTGTCATGCCGTGCCAGACAGTTTCTGTACCTCTTTGCAGACCCACCCCAGTAGGCAACTGGATTAGATCAGTAGCACCCTGAAGCACCCATTGCTGTGCTCTATTCTAATCAGCATGCTTTCTGTGTATTGACCTCCCCACTCCTAGACTGAGTGCTTACAGTTAAGTTTTCAATTGTAGTTTTTATTGCTTTAGAACTGACTGAAGTTCACTGTCCACTACCATATCTTTAGACTGTTATTTCATTTTGTGACATTGTTTGCAGGTTCTGTAATACAGCTAGTATCAAATGAGGGATTACCCAGTTCTAAAGCACTCGTTTTCATGCAGGGAGTGGCAAACTAAAATAAAATTCTTTCAACAAAACCAGAATTTGCAGCAACATGATTAAGGATCCAAAGATTTAATAATGCCCAGGGAGGAATGCTTTATTTGTACAAGCACGTCCCACTGAAGGCGAGAGCACAAACACAGTTCAGAGAGCTCAAGGACAGCAAAAGGATTGATTCATTTGCCAGAGTTTAGCTCTCAGCCTGGACAAAGCTGCTGAGAAAAGGCAGACTTTTTCTTTACATGTCCCCCCCTATCAGCGACATTCATATGTTTCCTCTGCTAGTATAAATTTCCCCTTCCAGTTCAAGTTTAATAGTATGTACCAAGGATATAGACAACAGTCCCCAAGCTTCCTGCAATTCAAATACTTGAAACTGGCTCCTTGATCTTCTACAATAAAACTGACCAAAACCAAAAAAAAAAAAAGGGCAAAACTTATTTAACACTTTCATAAGGGTATGTGTGGCTGTTGGGATGAGTCTTCTAATAACACAGTCTGCGCTTAGCTGAATATCCTCTGCCAGTCACTTTAAAAGGTTGTGAATGTAGGCTCAGTACACACTATTGTGGTCGATTTATTGCCGTATCCTTCTTAGAGAGGCAAGAGAGAGGCAAGAGAGAGGCAAGAGAGAGGCAAGAGAGAGGCAAGAGAGAGGCAAGAGAGGAAAATTTCCCACAAACGGTATATTTTATTTTACCTATATTTACACTTAAAAAGGGAAGGGGAAAAAAAAAATCATAAGACAAAAGAGACACGGTGCTCCTTTCAATGTTCAACACAGCTTAGATACAACTGAACAAATTTGCTTATTCACAAAACAGATCAAGTAGCAGATCAATTAATATATAATGTGGTAGGCGTTGGATTGCTCTGGCTTAATCCAGAGATAGATTTCCACAACACATGAAAGATAGCCCAGAGCAAATATACAGTAGCAGCTCTTACCTCGCATGTGGTGCCAGCATAGCCGAGTGGACAGCCGCAGTGAAAACCATTGACCAGGTCTTCACACACTCCTCCATTCTGACATGGGTTGCTAGAGCATTCATTCACCTCTACCTCACAGTTCTTCCCAACAAAGCCCCGAGGGCAAATGCACCGGTAGCCGTTTAACTTGTCCTAAGAGAAAGAGTGACCAGTGTACAAAGTTAATGTTCAAAAAGACTTTCTCTGGACAGACAGTTAGATTAGCAATATCCATCTTCAATATAAGCTGAGGTAAAATAAACTTACAGAACAGAAATATGAAGGCTACCATTGCTGACTTGATTCGGGTTGCCACTCTATCTCTATAGGTTGAACGCTATGGACTTGTGTCTTTTTTTCAACCTGACTATGTAACTCTTGCTTAACTCATTTGTAAGTCACTGACAACAAGTATTCAGTCAGTAAGGACTCGTGGCATACTAGGCGCAGCTTAGCGACTTATTCAAAAGCCAAGCAGAAACAGATGAAGACCCAGAGATTGCAAAAACAGAGCAATCATAGGTCCCATATTTGTGTTGACCGGTTCCCATTAAGTGTGGTTTATTTTTAATTTAAAAAATTTAAAACCTACAGTGATAAAAAATGGCCACCACTAAACTTGCAAAAGTTTTACATCTGATCACTATGAGATGTCCAGCAATATAATCACAATTGATGACTGTAGGCACCAGCAGATTGTAGCCCGGCTGACCCTTTTCAGGATAAGATGCTGCAAGCAGTTCGATATTACAGGTAGAACTTCTAGTATGCCACTGCCAGAGATATGTGCCCAGTCCCACTCCGAACATACACTTTAATTCAAAGGTAAGCTTGCAAGTACACTTTTATTGAAAAAGTGTGAAGGGGAACTCTAATTGGCCAGATCTTGCACACATTTAATTTCTACATTTTCTTTTCTTTGGAAAGCAGCCACAGCCCGAGTAGACATTTCTACTCCCTGCCATCATGCTGTATATAAGGACCCTTGTTATCTGTGTGGAAGCAGTGGTCTTTCTGCAGAGGTCAGACGCCCCCAAGGCGAGTCAGACCTATAACTTTGCAATCTGTAAAGCTCATTTTCCCTGCTGATTGGAAAGCTTGACCTCCAACTCAGCCAGCAGGTGTGTTAGCAGTGAAGTCACAAGGGGGGGTGTTGCCCGCACCCAGGTGACACCAAAATTGACTGTCATTTTGGTGCCACCCTCCTTCTGAAAAGTCGGGCGCTCGGTCCGACAGTTTCGGAGAGAGGAGGGGACCCAGCGGCATACCTTATCCTGCCGGGGGAGTGTTCCCTCCTCTCTCTATTGGCGTCCATCACCAAGATGGCTGCCCTGCAGGTATCAATAAGATCGCCGCGCATACGGGGTGACGTCACAGCGGGGTGTCACCCGGTAACCGCTCTGGGTGACACCCGGCCTCGGGACGCCCCTGTGTGTTAGACCTTTGCAGAAAGACAACTGCTTCCACAAAGAGCAAGTGTCCTTCTCAAAGACAAAAAGTTCTTCTGGACTTAAAGTGTTAAATGTGAAGTGTCTTCAGGAAGAGATACAAAAACTCACCTTGCAAATGCCTCCATTTTGACACTGGCCACGGCATTCGTTAATATCTACAAACAAAATATATTCTTAAAGCATAAATCTACAACTTTTCCTGCCCCTTCCCCACAAAAAAAAAAAAAGATAGAGAGAAAAAGTAGCAGGGCTAAAAGACCCGGGGGCCTTCAAACCATTGAGGGACTTCTTGTCCCAAGCATGCTCTTGCAGAGAACATTGGGACTTTGTTCCAAAATGGCTGGAAGGCTGTCAGGCTTGAAAGTATTAAATCAGTTTAGTTCTTTGTACATTTTAATTATTAAAACAGACCATCAGAGGTTTGTAGACAGGTTGACAGCTGAGCAACATAATTTTTTGTTCTTTTTATATATAGAGTGGATAGAAAAGTTAGCTTCAAATGAACCGTTAAATACTAACTAATGTGACAGTTAATTCCTGTCCATCCTGGAATGCAGACACAGTAATATCCACCAATCAGATTTCTGCAAGAATAAGCATTAAAACAGGGTTTTCCCTCACACTCATTAGCATCTGTGAAACAAGACAAGAAAAAGAAATAAATAAACACAGCATCCCAAACACCAAGCAGAATTCACCCACAGATTAAATGCTAGTTACAGATAACTACTATACATGCAGGCAATGTATATACATGTTCATGCTACCCAACTGTATTAGCAGTATACAAGATTTGGCAAGTTCATGCGGGGTTAGTTAAAAGTAAAGTACAACATAAAAAAAAAGTGATATATCCAACACGGTTTTTTATTTTGGGATTGATTTAGGAATGGTTACGGCCCCTCATTGGAATGGTTAACGCCCCTCATTGGTTTTTTATGTGTCATCAAAGAGATATAGCTGCAATTCTTGTCCCACAGGCACAGCCAGAAGTGAGAAAATGTCTTCATAACAAGAAGACGTACCCTTTTAGACAGCTGTCACCAGGAGAGGTTTCTCTACTAGATTTATTTCCTGTTCTTATGACAACTAGGATTCCCTATGAAGGGGTGTACATATGGCCACGCCTCAAATAATTTTAGTAAGATGGGCTATTTAACCCACCATTGCCAACATGGAACTACAAAGCTGAGTGGGCTTAACCACAAAAAAACCCACACAATTAGCTACACAAAAAAGTCAAACATAACATGAAAACGCCCGCCACCAGTCATGTTAAAGTTCAATTGAACTTAAACCATCACCATTGTTAAAGAAATGCAAGTTAATACAATACAGAAGTATTAATGAATTAAGAACCCGAAAACTGCATCTAGGATTGGACTCTGGAATGTGAAGGCTAAACGAAAAATTTAAGCTGCAGTATGTCGTTACCTAGAGCAAGCAATCAGGTCTGTATTGGTCTGAGTTTGGTAAAAAGAATCCCAAAAGACTGTTTCTAGGAGTCTGAAGTTAAGTAGAAGGAACTCTCGAGAAGGAATTAAACCAATGGTTTTCCTGATTGGTTGCTAAAGATAACTGCACTCAGAACTGTCCCCGTCAAATGAATGCCTAAACTTTTTTTCCTCCAGTCTTAGCCGCTAGACAAATCTCACAAGAAACATTTTAGCAGTGGTCATGTGTGCTGTCATCATCAAAATTATTATACAACATTTGGAGTCCCTGTAGAATGTCACAGAAACATTTGTGGGGAGGCTTCCAGGAATGACTTACCCAGCTGACAGGTGGTTCCAGCCCACTGTGGAGGACAAAGGCACTCAAAGCCATTAATTAGGTTTTTACAGATTCCTCCACTCGCACAAGGGTTGGATTCACATTCATCAATGTCTGGGGGGGGGGAAAAAAAGGTGGAAAAATGACACCCAAAATAAGCAAGGACATTTTTTTTTAAAGGTTAAGTTCATCTTTTGCAAAAATTAAAGAAATGCATAATGAATAATAAAGAAATTCATTTTTTTCTATTATCAATTATGCATCTCTGTAATATTTGCATTCAAGTCTGGAAAGCATTGCAATTGTGATCACTCAATCACAGCCACAAACCTCAGGCTTCTGCACATTCTCTCCCAGTCAGAGCTCGATGCAGTTTAAGTTAGGAGAGATGGGGAAGGACGACTGGACTTCAAACTGCATTAAATCACCTCATACAGCTTCCAGCCGTCCTCGCTCTAGGTAGATGCAGGGATGTAGGCAGCTCTACCTAGAGCGAGGACAGCTGGACGCTGTATGAGGTGATTTAATGCAGTTTGAAGTTCAGCCGTCCTTTCTCCCATCTCTCCTAATTGAAACTCCGTACCTCAGTACGAGCTCTGCCTGGGAGAGAATGTGCAGAAGCCTGAGCTTTGTGGCTGTGTTCGAGTGATCACAATTGCAATGCTTTCCAGGCTTGAATGCAAATATTAAAGAAATGCAATTTTTTAAATATAATTTTAATTATGCATTTCCTTAATTTTTGCAAAAGGGGAACTTATTCTTTAAGGTGTTAGTATCTCGCAATAATTGTGAAGTTCTGCGATTAGAAAAAGCTTTACTGATCGAATATAATAACTTAAGCAGATATATTTTCCCTGTAGATGCAACCAATCAGCTCCGTAAACCTCTAGATAAGTAAAATGGTGGACCCATGCCTTTCTCATGGCGTCATTGTAAATACTATCTCCACATATGAATTTCCATTTTTTGTTGGTTGGTGGGCAGGCATCTTGAAAGAAACCCACTATGGTAAATGTAAACTGCCCTTGCCTCTAAAAATGCCAGTTGGGTGGCCCAGACTCCTACAATATGCAATATCAATAGTGCAATTATTTAAAACTGAGAAGTCAATGCTTTATTTACCAACTACAGCAAGCTGTCCAGCAAGCAATAAACAGTACATATGCACTGCAAGTGAAAGTGATTTTCAGTGGTAAAAATGCATACAGAACACAGTGCCTGGGGAAAACCTCATAGAAAGTGAGGTCCTTTAAACTACCCATAAATGCGGTGAATTACTTGTGTTCTAGGTATATATCCAAGTTGACCATGGTCATTGGAAATTGTTGACACCTGTGTATTTGCCGACTTTACACAACTACTTCAAATCAGCAACTTCACTACACCACTATTTTAACAAAAACACAAAAAAGGGTACCCAAAAGTCAAGTCAAGCCACGAGACTAATCTACTTGTGCTTGACCTCCATCAGCTTAAAGTGAGAAAGCTACAAAAGGAAGCTTCCCTTCAATGCCCAAAATAGGCCACCGATTTAAAAAGGGAGGTGCTACGAAAGTTTGAATTTCCACAACTAAGCTCATATGGTGCCAAAAAAAAAGAATGTAAAAAAAAAAAATTTAAGACAACCAAAAACATACCAATTGCACAGGTGGGTCCAGTCCAACCAGGAGGACAATGGCACTCAAATCCAGTGGAGACTTCATGACAGACGCCATCATTAGCACAGGGGTTGGAGGCACAGGCATGTTCAGCTAGAAAACAAACAAAACAAAAAATGCTTGTTCAATTTTATAAAAAAAAAACCCACAACTATGAAAGGTATGTGACAAAGATGCCCGTGCAGCAAAGTTCAAATATTTGGCTGTCACAACAGGTGGATGAGATCAAGGCCTAAAACACAAGTAAAATAGCCAAAAGGTCAAGAAATTGAGAAGGTCACCCTTCTGGAGGGTGGCTACTTTTGTTCCCCATGGTCGCTGTATGTGTAGTAAAGTAGCCACCGCTCCAAGTTTGCTTATCTGTATAAATACAAACTTAAGAGTTGTACTTCATTCTTCTGACACCACTTAAAATTCACAAATCTACCTAGAAAAGCAAGCAGCTTATTCTAATATCTTACCTATTTCACAGTTCTTCCCGGAATATCCATCAGCACAAGCACAATGATATTTGTCAGGCTCTGTATTCATGCATGTTCCACCATTTAAACAAGGATGATGAGTTCCACAGTAGTTGAGATCTTAAAGCCAAAATGTAAAAAAAAAAAAATACAAAAAAACTTTAGGTTTTTATACAATTGGATCATTTTGGGGGTCTTAGGGGGAGTGGGTGGTGTTGCCCATAGCAACAGATTCCGTTTTATTGTACCACAGCAGGTTAAAGGATTAAATATAAAAACGTACTTTACTCCAGCCTGGATGTTGTTCAAGAGATTTAATACAGCTGATAATGAGGGCAAAACACAATCAAAAGACCCATACAAACCAAAATAGAACAATTTTGTACTCTTCATACTGTAAAACAAGCCTAAATATGAACAGATCTGCAAGAATTAGCAAATCATTTATTTAGTATGTCATGCCGCTGACAACGTCCCCAGCTTTCAGAGATGCTCCAGTTACAGCAGACTGTCCTAAAAGGTATCATCACTTGTTGGCCCGACACCTTACGCTTTTTCATGCGTTCACAAAAAGCAACATCGAATGATAATAGGCGGGTGAGGAAAGGTTGACAAGTGCTTCACATTACAATGTGCAAAAGGTTGATGGGGGGGGGTTAAGAGACAGCAATATGCTGCAAACCGCTTGTCCACAAAGAGGTTTATGTAAATATATAAATATGCGTGTGCCATTTCCTAAAATAGCCTGGAGGCTCTCGTAGTAAATCCTGCTCCACAGAAAAACATTACATCCATGAACTGGAAAGGGACTTCCTTAGGTGGTCCTTAGAAAATCTTGGCAACCATTACCTAAGAGATGAAGGTTATGAAACTTCTGGAGAATTTAGTTACGATGAACTTATGGCCAAGCTATGGAAACGAAGAATCAATGAATGAGCTTCAAAAGCCCTCACTGACCTCTGCAATTGATTTTGCCAGCCGCTCAGCTTCCCTCTTTGAACAGTGACTTGGCAGCTCAGCTCATTCTGCTTCCCTTCCCAGCAGTGACAGAGCAGCCTTCCAGTACAGGCTTGTAAACACAGAGCAGAAGCTCCGAGAAGGGGGAGCAAGGTTAGCCGAGTTGCTACTATAAGGACCTGAATGACTCCAGTGTTTCTGCTATAACGCTTTTAAAGATGAATTGCTACACAGTGCGTACAGCTACAGGAGGTCAGTGGGGATTGGTCTTAAAACCAAAATTACAGCTTCTTACACAATTTTAAATACTTTATTGCCTGTAACGTGACCATAGGTTCATGTGGCTCCAAGCTAAACCGAATTCTCTTTATGCAAGCTAAAATATCAGAATTATGCAAGATTAATGGTTCCATTATTTCATTAAAATGCAAACAGCAGTCCACCAGAGATGCCATGTCTTGACATCAGTTGCTTGAAAGGGTTGTTCACCTCTACCAGAACTTTGGTACTGAAAATGCCTGAATAACAGCTGCTGAGGAAAAGCCACTAGTGCCATAAGTGATACTCGCAATCCAAAGCAATGCTCGGAATTCTATCCATTCCCTGACAGCACCTTTATGTCGCTTCCCAGGGCAATGAGAAAACGTCTGACTGCCAGTTAAAGGTTTATGCAATAAACGAATCATACAGGAATCATAAATAAATACAAATAAATCACATTATACCTTTATCGCAGAGGAGGCCGCCCCAGTTTGTCTCGCAGTTACACTCCCATGGCAATCGGCAACTCCCATGTACACAGCCGGGGTATGGAACGCACTTGCTACAGTAGTCACCTTGCCATCCATAATGGCACCTAGAGGAACAATGAAGAACAGGAGAACATTTAAAATTTTCTGCCATTTCTTTGAGGCCATCACTGATGTTTTTATTAAAACACACAAAAAAGTTGCAAAAATGTGTCTGGTAAGGGAGAAATGTATCTAAACATTTCCTCTTGACCAATGAAGAAAGTGTTACTTTTCTTTTTAACTGCTATTGACATACACATTCATATATAGGCAGCCCAACAAAGCATATAAAAAGGGTTGAAAAGAAACTTGGTTTCCAAATTTTCATTAACTGGTTAACCTATATTTCAGGAAAATATCAGGACCTATTTAATATGTTGATATAATTAACAGGAACAATTTGACAGGTGACTTCCTGTCTAGTAAACACAAAAGGTAAAACGACCAAGCTCATTTTGGTGTCACATTGGTCTCTGGCCAAGTTCACACTGGAGGGCTGGGTGCAGAGGATGGCACCACACCTGGCTTTTAACCATCAGGTCAGCCCAACACACACTATGCCCAGGGAAACGTGCCGATTAACATGTCCCTTTAAAGCAATTCCCTTGAACTGGTTGGTCACATCTAAAAATACAGATGGCCTATTGTTCTCAATGAGATAGACCCTGAATGGCACGCTTACAGTAATAAAAAATAAAAGAAGAACATTGTACTGCACTACCATCTCGAAAGCAGAACCCGCATAAGTAATGTGTAAATATACCCCATTTAAAAATGACAAATTATATATATATATAATCGTATGTGTATATATATATACACATACAGATGAAATTATATATATATATAATCGTATGTGTATATATATATACACATACAGATGAAATTATATATATATATAATCGTATGTGTATATATATATACACATACAGATGAAATTATATATATATATAATCGTATGTGTATATATATATACACATACAGATGAAATTATATATATATATAATCGTATGTGTATATATATATACACATACAGATGAAATTATATATATATATAATCGTATGTGTATATATATATACACACACACACCCCCACACACCCACACACACACACACACACACACATATATATACACATACAGATGAAATTATATATATATATAATCGTATGTGTATATATATATATACATACATATACATATACACACACACACACACACACACATACATACACTATATGATCTTTCACATGTTTAGGAAGCATAAATTAAAGAGACACTGTCACCAGAACATTCATTTCAACAAAAATCTTCCCAAGAGTATTTCCTCATGTTGTTCCGAGGTTATGTAGGGAGGGGAATGCTTGGAGGAGCTGGGTCAGCAAAGACAGTAATTAGCCACTCCAAGAACAGGAGAGGGCTATGACATGCAAGGAGAGAGGGGCTGTGCTAGGGAATTTACTTTTTCAGGAGAAGTCACATTCCTTAGCAAGCTTGACAAAGTACAGTAAATTGTAAGCAAATACAAAAGAAAAAAAAATGATGAAGGAAAAAAAAACACTTCAAGTATTTAAAATACTTATTTTTTTAATGTGATTTGCCTTTTAAATAGAAGCAATTTTTCCTAATTTAACATGCGTCATCAATGAAGTACATATAAAACAAATGCTTAAACACAGCAGACATTGGTCCAGGATTGGCGAGAGGCTGGTCAGTCTGTTGATCCACAGAGTGGAAGTGTTATTTCAAGGCCTGGGGGTGGGTGAAGACACAGCTGTCTTGTCAATTTTCACAGGAGTTATTTTAGGAACCTTTTCCATACAATGAATGTTATGCATTCGTGCTGCACTTTTATCATGTAGATTTTCTTCTCAGGCACTTTTTACAGATATAGCTACACAGAAAATGTTAAATTAAAAAAAGGAAAAAACAAAAAAACTACAACAAAAGCCAGCTCGTCCTTACAACTAAATACTTGGAGCAAAATAAAAACAAAAAAAAAACCAAACACCTCCAATGAATGAACTGGCCTACTGCTTGTAATTCTAAAGCACTTTGATGCAAAATGGCATAAAAAAAGCAGGTATCTGTATTAAAAAAAATATGAATAAAATGAATATGGAGATTATACCAACTTCATGAGCTATAACATGCAAAAGCTGATTAAGGGAAGGTGTCAACAAGCTTTGCATGACTATTCAAGTCTATGAATGAACCCCAAACAGAGGGCAGAATATGGATTCATACAGAACACGACATCCATTTCTCTGGGAGTCCACCCCAGTCGCGCCAGGCGGATTGCGCTATTTCCCACCTGTGCTTCTGAACACAAAACAGCCGAGCTTCGTGTATCGCAAAAAAACTTTTTTTCTGCGATTTTCGCGCGGATGTCACCCCATTGAAATCAATGGGGCAGCGCGGCAATCGCTGCCTGTATTGTGCAGGAATGCACGACACCCGGGACGCGCATCTCGGGTGTCGTGAGGTGTAGTGCAGGTGTGAACCTAGCCTGAAAGTTCATAACTGCTACAGCAGTAATGGTGCATTACGTTAAACACATGGTGGCAGCTACTGTTTGTGTGTGCTAAGGGTTAACTGACATCAACCTCATTCTGCTGGCCATACACTATTCTATTTTTTTGGTCAACCCGCTGGCTGAACGAAAAAAAAGACAGAAAAGATTCTTCCATCAACGTTTAAAAGCATTGATCAAGGAATCCCTGCAGTTTCCCTAGAATTCTGAGTTTTTAAGAGCTTGGCCTGGCGATTACCTGCCAGTGAATTCTGTCACAATAGGTCTTACCTATACCAAGGAGAAATGTTTTTTTTATCTAACAGAGGACCTAACTTGAAAATAATCTGCACATGACACGCAGCCAGGCAGAACATTATTTTTAGAGGAACAGTGTTTATGAATCAAGGGGTCACTATGTGTTAAGTCCGTCAGTTCTGCCATTTATAAAGGAAGAGTAAATGTAGACTTCCTTTACAACAGGAAGTCGGCTTTGTCCTAATTTTACAGGTGATGGGCCAGCTTTAATTTGACTTCCTTATCGGAAACCAACAGATTTACGTAAATCCAAAAATCACAACATATGCCATCAGCACGGGCAAGTTTTAAAAGAGGATTTCTTTTTAGTTACATATCGGAACAAATACAGTATCTAGAGTGCATGCAAACCAACAATTTCTGTTGCCCAACCTCCATCTTCTGCTTTAATTCCGAGCCTGAACCAGGCTGTCAACCGTTTGTGGCCAAGACTTTTTTTTTTTCAAGCCAATTTATGCGACTGTGAATATCTTATCCAGCCAATGCCAACAACTGACCTAATTAAAATATCATTCAATCCAGAATTCTATTCCATTTCTGGGTAAGGTTCCTAGCTCAATATATGGCTCCAACAGCAAGAAAAAAAAATCCATACTCCTTGCTGGGTTTGGAGCCTCTCCCCTCGTGCTGTATTACTTTGTCTATATTCATCTAAATCTGCATATTCAACGAGGAGAGTGAAATCCCCTTTAAAAGGCCATATAAAAGGTGGGGTTGACAAGCGTGCCAAGAGGTGCTAAGGGGCAAGTCAGCCAATCTGAATCAAGTCCATACCAGAAGTATAAAATTCAACAAAATGATTAACGAAAGCCTGTGCATACAGAAATATGAAGGCAACCTTCTAGCTAGCTCATAAGCCCCCGTGTGATAGCACATTGGAGATGACAGGGTCTCTTAAGGCAACATTAATGGTCACCGTTTCACTTTAAAAAGGAGCTATTCAAGCACACATGGCTTGAATAGCTTCACCCAGGGAATGTAAACACAGCAGGCAGTGGGTGTGTGTGCAACAGCCAGCCTACTATTGCAATTTGAAATAGCCAATAGCGGGCTGGCTATTGCACCCTCCCCTCCCACTGCCTGCTGTCAATCAACAGAGGAGGGAAATAACGATAAAAGTTCTTCTACAGGTCCTCCTCTGGTGATCGACAGCAGGCAGCCAGCAGTGGGAAGGTGCAAAAGCCAGCCGGCTAGTGTCTATTGCAATAACCAATAGCAGACTGGCTATTGCACACACCCACTGCCTCAGAGTCGCACAGCAGAGAGACACACTGTCCTGACCAATCGTAAGCCACTACAACATTTTGGCATATTTAAAGTGAACCTTACCCTAAAAAACAAGGTTCTTTTTGTAGTAGCCCCCCTACCCCTAATTACAAAAAGCTGCTGGACCCCGTTTTGACCTAGCGTTTTGTAATCAGAAGATGGTGACTGTCAACTAAGCAGACCTTGTATTTTAATGCAAGGTCTACTCTAAGCAATGAAAACCGCACATTTAAAAAAAAAAAATGACACGTCAAAAAAAATAAGAAATGTAGTAAGTTATTACCTTAAGAGGTTTCCTTTTCTTTCAAAACGTCAATATAAAAACACAACAGCAATGCATAATTTGCAGGCAAAACACTCCTACCGGTATCATAGGATCACAAAACTTAGTGGATACAACCATGAGATCTTCAAAATGCTCCTGTGGTGTGATGGATTGTTTTAGAAACTTTGACCTGTGGCCTGTCTAGAGCTATTCAAACCAAAAATAGATTGGTACAGTTCCTCAACACCGGAAAGGATGCAGATAGAGAATTCAGTTAGAGATGCAAGTACTTCCGGGTCAAGACATTTTTTTTCTTTAAAAAAAAAGTAATTCAAGGATAACATCCTTTTTGCAGAGATTCCCACAATTAACAGGAGAACAAGATGAACATTTGACAACACTGACGCAAGATCAGCAGGACACAATCAAGGAAATATCAAATCCCAAGGTTAAAGGATGTGCACAATGGGGACATTAAGCTGCATTCAATGTACTAGAAAAGCTGGCCAGTCAGTGTAGGATTAATGATGGTCTTTTTCTGTGGCTGCTCCAAAGACTACACAGCATCAGGACAATTAAAAAAAAAAAAAAAAAAATCCCCATCACTTCTAAATGGTGACATCAATGTCAGAAAAACAGCATATGACCAACTTTACCATTTAAGTCTAACGGAGCACTTTCAATACTGGAAAGTCCTCAGATTTAGGCTTAGGTAGAACATGAAATGGATTCTGCAAACGTTATGGCTGAAATCCTACTTTAAAAAGGTACACGTGTACCCTCCATTTGCAGAAAGTCAGACATATCTGAAGGGCTTCAAAAAATTCAGGGCATATTTATAAAGCAGTGAATCTGAAATACACTCATCCCCATAATTTAAGCCGACATGTGACACTGAAGAGGTCACATGTCGGCTCTATTGATTGGGAACTCAGGGAACACACACCACTGATCACGGACTTCCCGATCTCCCTGCGTTGACTGACTCACTGTTCCCCCACAGGGATTCCCCCCCTCTGCCTGCAGTGGCTGAGACTCATTGCTCCCCACAGGGACTCCCCCCTCACCTCTCCATTTCTCCAGCGCTGACTAGAGGAACAGACAGGGAGGGG
>NW_017306280.1:2114153-2152331 GCF_000935625.1 Nanorana parkeri | reverse complement strand
TATATTACACACATATACGAGTTTTGGGTCACCGGAGGATATTAGTATATGTTCTCTTGTGACCCTAAAGAGCACTATGGCCAAAAAAGTTAAGGCCATAGTTCTCTTTTAAGCCCATGGGGGAAATGCGTCAGTTACACTAGTCAGTAGGCTTTGGGATTAATGTTCAGTCATGCTTTATAATTTATAATTGATTTCCTATAGATTTATTTATAATAAGGATTGGCACACCAGCCAGGTCCTCATTTGGTCTTTAATCATCAGATCTGTAGTTTGCTGCTTATTGAGAATTCAACGAGGCTGATTGAAGCAGTAATAAAAGGTTGCCAAAATGAAGTAATTTATGCCAGTGTACACAGCTGTGCAAAATGGGGTTTGTCTTTGTTTATTGTCCAATCAGAGAAAACAGCTCCCATATATGCATTACATCTGTGTATTTAACCGTAAGCGAGATTAGCGACGGTAAACAGCTTTTGGCCAGAGACCTAAAATGACTTGCACTACAGAGCATTATGAACAAAAACGTCTTTTGACTAAGCACATTAACAAATTGTAAAATAAGGCACGGGATGGAAACACAAACAAATAGCATTTGTGTAGTCTAGGTAACCTTATCAGGCTCCAAACTTTAATGCCTGCTCCCATGTTATTGTTCTGTGTAGGATACAACGACCTTGCAAAGAGGAGGAAGAGCCTTCAAAATGGAATATCATGGGGGGTAACAAACTCATTCTTTAAAAGATCTTAACAGCTGGCACCTTGAATACAAGGAAGATTAACCAGAGAAACAGGGGAAGGAAGTGAAGCGGAATAGGCTTCGAGGACAAAACACAATCTGTACTTCTGACTCTCTAAGGCAGAGTATGAAACCCTGGAGAGAAGCAACAAATGATCTGTGCAGCGTGGTGCGTCATGGGTCAGCACTACCACTCAGAAGTGCATGGGTCCTAGATTGTCAGGGTCTCTAAATTCGGTTTATATGTTCACCCATTAAAATTGTAGCTATAGTCATGGTGCTACTACAGGCCAAAACATTAGTATGGTATGTTACTTCTTCCTTCAAAGTGTCAGTGTCTACTAAACCACTGTTCCGAAGTCATCAGACCATCAGAAGTCAGGCATCCAATGCACACGAAAATAAGTTGAGTTTTTATCTTTTCCATTTTAGGAAAGGATGTTCTTTAGCAACCTAGGAGACCATTCCTATGAGAAAAAGAGGCTGCCAGCGTGGATTCTGCAAATAGTTGTTGACTGGATGTCAACCTGGCCCTTTGGCTTCAACACTAAGAACTGCTTTTTTCCCCTACTTATTCTGAATCAGTCTAAGTCAGTGGTGGCGAACCTTGGCACTCCAGCTGTGCCAAAACTACATATCCCAACATGCATCTGCCTCTGGGAGTTATGTCTGTGGCTGTCAGAGCCTTGCAATGCCTCATGGGACTTGTAGTTCCAAAACAGCTGGAGTGCCGAGGTTCGCCATCACTGGTCTAAGTACTAGAGCCAGAGGGGCAGCATAACCGGTAACTACCACTTTCAGAAGAATGTAAGCAATACAGTAATACTAAAAATACAAACTTTACTTAAGAGAACTATGGGATAAGTGTTTTTCCCCATAGTTCTCTTTATGGTCAAGGCAAGACATACTAACCTCCTCCCGTGACCCAAATCTCAGTATATCGCAGGCAACTGAGAGCGCCCAGCTGCGTGACAGCTAGCTCTGCCTATCTAGAGGCAGAGCCAGCTGTGCCCACCCCTCCCCCGTTCGTTCCTCCACTCAGCGCTGGAGGATTAAAGAGGGGAGGGGGGAATCCTTGCAGGGAACGGTGACTGACAGTCATCACTCACTGCAGGGAGACTATCGTGACGTGAGCAGGTCGGCTGCTCACTTCCCGATCGATAGAGCCGACCTGTGACAGCTTCTTTGTCACAGGTCGGCTCCAACTAGGAGGAGGATGAGTGGAAATCACTCACCTCATAGTTGCCCTGTAAACAAGTTCTTACTTCCACAGTAGAGACACAAGCGTAGGCGTACAACCACTATTTAGGTTATGGGGAGTTTATGTGGAATTGCATCTGAGAAAATTTTGGCACAGAGGAGGTTGTCATCAGGAGCACTGGGGTATTTTTTAATGAAAAGGTAAAAGCAGTCCTTCAAAGTGTTGGTGCACAATAAGATAAACATTCAGTACACATAAAAACGCACCCATGTTTTATCCCTTTAAAAACACTAAGTGAGGCAAAATACCCATTTAGCTCCCTAAAATCTAATAAGCTCCTCTCTCCATTTGAGCAGACAACAATACCTTTGCCACACTGAAATCCCAGCCAGCCTATCCACCTGCCAACATACGGTGTTTAGGGAAACTGTTCTTGGGAGATGTAGCTCTGGGGGGCATGCCTACCTTCCTGCTCATCTTCCCAGCAGCGGCCCCTGAATGATTTTCAAAGACTAATATGCCACATGGAGTAATAAAAGCAATTTCTTAGTATAGGAACCAGCAAACACTAAAAATAGTATTGGAACATGTTTTAGTGAGGGCAGTGTAGGAGGCACATGTGGGTAATGGCTAAACATTTACTTGAACTCCTGTGCATAGGTGCTCATACCGCATTGCAGCCATCTCATTGTACAACCACCTGCACTGAAACCCAAGAGCAAAGCACCCAGAGTGTGCGGAGACATTTACTTTTTTGTACCACGTCTTGCATACATAACAGGTTTAAAAGAACCCCAAAAGCTGATCAAAGCCAGATGGCCAAAAGGGAGCAGTGTCATGCAGAACATTTTTAACTAAAAAGTGGGGCATATACCTCAACTTTACACTTTTTAGCAATGTTTCCCCAAAGGAAGGCTCCGAGACATATGACTGGGGAACGGGTGTGGGCATTAAAATGGGTCTGGTGTGAAAGTTCTAGAGTGATTGATATATATCTCCTGATGAATAGCACTCTCCAGTTCTGTGAGATTTGATGGTTGTGGAACCAGCTGCCTGATGGCGCTTTCAACTTCGTCCCACAAATGCTCAATTGGATTGAGATCTGGTGGTCATAATAATCTGGCCACTCAGTGTATATCAATCAATCATACTATGACACTAGTTTACAAAAAAAAGGCAGAATAAATAGATGCATTGCTTGCTGGTCGCATTTTATTACAGGAAAAATGTCAGGAAGTCAAAACTTGTAAACATTGCCAGGAATATAACGGAAATGAGGTCAGACCAAATTATAAATGTACCTCAGGTTAAAGGAAACCTGTACTGAGAGAATTATGGTGTCTATGGTTGCTGCTCTCAATGACCTAGAATAAGCATGTAAAGTATTTAAAAAAAGAAAAAGGCTGGACATAGGAAAACGAATGCAGTCATCACATCTGAAGACAGGAAAAATGCAATCCTTCACATTTTGTTCTTGGGTTTACATGCACTTTAAGTTGGGCAACATTTGAATTTAAAATAGAAACTAAACTTGTACTAATGGAAAGGTATTGATCCTTAAACAACTGAAAAGTTGACAGCTTTATATCAAAACTCTAAACTGCAAATTAAACGTTTATGCCCATTTCCTTGGAAAGCCCAAATCTCCAATCTTTTGAATTAAGCACTCCATTGTTAATGAATTATTGATCACAAGACAATCAACTTTGAAAACACAAAAAACACACACTTAGGCCTGGTTCACACCTGGGCGTTTTACAGCGCGTTCCTACGCTCTGTAAAACGCTCAACATGTGAAAACCAATCATTGCCTATGGGCATGGTTCCCACCTGGGCGTTTTACAGCGCGTAGGAACGCGCTGCAAAACGTCCTACGCCCAAAGTACAGGAGCTTCTTTGGGGAGTATTTGCCGCGCGTATCCATTGGGATAAAGCCAGGTAGCCATCAGAAACGCACGTTTGACGCAAGTGTTTTTTTACCGCGAATCGCGGTAAAAACGCATGGCACAAACCGCGCGACAAACGCGCATATTCGATACCTCTAGGTGTGAACCCAGCCTTTGGCTCCATTCAGACCTATATCTTTAGGTGTGATTAAGGATTTGTGAGTCAATAACTTGTGATTTCCTGCAGCCAGAATCCTTAATCTGCCATTCAAAAAAGTGTCAGCTGTCACCTATTCAAGTTAATCAGGTGACAACCTCTGCATTTGAATGCCGGAACACTGTATGTAATTGTATGCAATATGATTGACAGATGTAGCTGTTGTAGATCACTTGCATGAGATGCAATTTATAAACCTAAGGCACCATTCAGACCTATAACTTTAGGTGCGATTAGGCATTCCTGCATCAAGACCTTAGGATTTCCTGCAGTAGGAATCCCTTATTTACAAGCGACATCTGTCACCCATGCAAGTTAATGATCAGGTATCAGCCATTGCATTCAAATGCCAGCACATTGCAGGTGTGATATGATTACATGCTGTTAAGAAATGCTATGTAATTGTATGCAATATGATTAACGACATGTAATCATATCACATACGACTACATGCAATGTGCTGGCATTCAAATGCAATGGCTGATACCTGATCATTAACTTGCATGGGTGACAGATGTCGCTTGTAAATTAGGGATTCCTGCTGCAGGAAATCCTAAATTCTTGATGCAGGAATGCTTAATCGCACCCAAGTTATAGGTCTGAATGGGGAGTTAGGTTTATGAATTGCATCTCATGCAGGTGGTACATCAAAAGCATCTACAACAGTTATATCTGTGTCAATTTTCATCCATAACATTTTTGCAAAGAATGTTCCATGTGTGAAGTGGCCTAGTCATTAATCTAAAAAAAAAGTGCAGGTAAAAAAAACAAGAAAAAAAAAATAAAATGTTTAAAAAGCCAAGAGGAAAAAAAATTTAAATCATTTAAAAGGTTTATGCCCCTGCCAAGGGAGATACAGGTTACTTAAGTGACAGCCGAGTCTACTGATATCACATCTAAGAGGGCAGTGCCCAGCAGCAGTCTTTGGATGTCTACACAAGTGAGGCCAGGATCACACCTCAGCGATCCATGAATGCGTGGCAATCGTGCACAAAACCGTACGGGTGGTCGTGCGGGTACAGAATCGCACACCACTGCCGATAGCGCTGCCGGTGCCATTATTTTCTAATGGCATCCCAGGCAGATCCCACAGTTTCCTGCCATGATACCACGCATGCAATCGCATACGATCGCAGTTTAAAAACAGCATGGTGCATGTTGCCAAAAAAAAGGTACATGTAGCTCTTTTCAGCATTTGCCAGGCAGATGTAATCCCACTGATATCAACGGGGCCACGCGACAACCGCTGTGTGCACCTGCACACGATCACGGTCTCGGGATCGCCGAAGTCTGCACCAGCCCCGAGGCTTTTACAGCTAAATAACTTGCAAACATCAAACACAGAGACTGTGCAATACAAGACATGGTAAATCAGTAAACAGGGAAAAGATAAAAAAGTTACAAGAAGCCTACAGGCGATACTGGCAAACAATATTTTGCTCTCTGCTTGACTTTCTAGGTACAAACTTTCAAAGTTCTGGTCCTCTTTAATGCATGTCAAAAAGGAATGCAACGGTTATCGGAGACCGCACGCAAGAGCAGCTTGCTTTGCAGCTCCATGTGACTAAATGAAACCTCAGACTGAGCTGTCAAGTAACGAATGAAGCGCTGCTCTATGACTCACTGAGTTCTGTAAACAATGGGTTTCAGTACAGCTGAAAAATAATCATGCTACTAATGGGAAGAGGATACTAGAGCTCTAGCTGCAGGCTGTATAGATGTATAGATTACATAATACTTATATGCAAAATTATATATGCACACGACAAAAAAAAAAAAAATGGCTGTCAAAATAAGATCCACCAGGGAATTTATAAAGCACACAAACCAAGAAGTCTTGTAAGGGAAGATTAAGGAGATACCGTAATCAGCTCAAGTCTTCATGGCTCAGTCTATAAACAGATTCCCACTATGCTCGGAAGAGATAAACAAGCCCACTGTTTCATCTGTGGCTGAACCAGCCAGATGTTAATCAGGTTATACCAAAACTCAATGCTGGGATCAAAGGGGCGCTGACGAATTTTGTCGACAAAGAAGTAACATTTCAGTCTCTGCAGGACTTACGTTGCTAGATAAGCAGACTTTGATCCGAGGTGGCTTACTGCTGAATCACACTCTCGACATTTTCGCATCGCAAACCAACTATCTATAGAATAATGTAGCACGGTAGTATGTTCTGTTTGATTAAAAATTGCCACAGTTCAGGTGGTCTGGCTTATTTTTATTCTTGGTGTCACAGGAACCCTCATGCAAGTCAAGGGCAGAAAATTAACTACATTTTGACCCACAACCTGCCAAAGAGTTCTGGTTATTTATTCCCAGTCAATGTCTACTGTTCTTCACGTTAACACTGGTGCTGGTAGAATTCAAGTATACACACCTGATCACTTGTACCATAAAAGCTTTTATCTATGTGGCTACCTGTTCAAAATAATTGTCAGTGGAACATTTAATCACTAGCTAAAACAGAAAAAAATATGTATACTGCCATAATGACCAATTAACCAAAAAAAGGGCTCACAAAACATGAGTAGCAGAATTATCCACAGCTGGCTTGTGTTAATGTATTCCTGCTTTGCAAAATACATGATCCATTTAGGAAAAAAAAACAAAAAACCACAGCATTTCTGAAGACATTAGGTCTAGAGCAAAATTTCCCAAAACCCCAACCAAGTGCTTGAAAACTGCTTAGGCAAGTTGCCAACACACGAGGAGTTTCATGAATAATAGCAAAAGAAAACCCATTTGGGTCACCACATACACCAACCAGACTTTGGCTGTATTCAATATCAAAATTGGACAGGCACCAAAAACACACAGCAAGGAAAGGAGACTGCTGGAGGAAGGTCAAATCTCTGGTCCTTTGCTTTAGGACAGACATGCCAAACTGATGTTTATTGGGACGCAAGTGGCTGCCTTTGGAGCTTCAGCAACTCATTGGACAAAAGCTACACTTAAAAAGAAAACTATGGCCCAACCTTTTTTGGGTCACAGGAGGACATTTACTATGTCTTCCTGTGACACAAAACTAATCATTTGCTATATGCTGACAGTGCAGATCTGCGCTGCAACCATGAAAGACCCTGACAATTATCAGGATTCATCCCGCCACCTGAGTGACTGATGCAGAGCCAGCTGTGCTGGCCCTCTCCCTCCTGTCAGCACTGGGGGAACGGAGGGGGGGGGGGGAATTCCTGGTGGAGCCGTGACTGACAGTCACCGCTCTCACCAGGGAGACGATTAAGAACTGAGCGCAGCTGTATTTGAGGGCTTCATTCTTGATCTATTGAACCAATGTGTGACACCTGCAGGGTCACACATTGGCTCTAATTATGGGGATGAGTGTATTTTACTCTGCATAATTCTGTTTTAAAGCAATTCTGCATCTGAATGTGTCAGGAAATATTGTGTGGCTCCTTTTTCATGGGATAAACTGTTAAAAATTGCAATTGTTAAGCAAAGTTTTATAAATCAGTTTCTGCAGGTGTGTGGCCATGAGAATATAGAACAGGATTTATTTGCAGACACTTTCGATTGCAAACATTCTTTCCATGTTTTTAGGTAATTGTGACTAGTGAAACACAATGTATAAATATATAAATGGGATACATGCTTAGGATGTCCAAGGTACACCTTAGCCACTGACCACTGTGGGAGGTGGTACTCAAAGACATAAGCATCATCACCTATTCAGGACAGAATCAGCTCAATAGGGAGACAATCACAATATGCCTACAAGCAGTCAACCGCCATCTAACTTCTTTATGTTTACCTTATCTGCATGTAAAGATAACTAAACATGAACAGCCAGCTGTACAAATGCAATCATCCAGCCACTGTTCATTATGGAATGATACACATCAACCTAATCCTTTTTGCCCATATATTCATTGAGCTTTAAAAAATGATATAAAATGAAACACAAATGGAGACTACAGTCTACAGTACAGACAAAAGGCCGACACACCTAAACCTCAAGCTATCCCCCACTCAATTTAAGGCAAACTGTTTTCATCAACCAAGGGAACAGTAACAACACTCCAGAAATCTAATTCTGTGCTATAATAATACAATTCTAACAAATAACACATAATTCACAAGTAAAAAACCTAACTTGTATAGAATTCCAGAGCATCTTATTGCTAACCTACCTGTGGTGGTTATGACAAATGTCATGAATGCAAACACATTCTGCAGAATTTTACATTCCAGTAAAACATATGGAGCAATATTACCTATTCCTGAACAGGCAAGAACTTGTGGATGGCAGTAGTTGCAGTGGTGAGAGCAGAGAGACTGAGGTTTTGCCAAGTGCCATGGTAACAGTGAGGCGGTAATGGAGCTTGAGGTGCACCAACAGAGGGGTGTTGGAGTGCTGGCAGAGTGCTTGGACCAGGGAATGAATATGTTGCACTGTACCACCTCCAGCAAAGATGAACCACCACACTGAGTGAGGGGGGTAGGAGACAATGCGCAATCCATTGGAGGGGTTGTAGGGGTGCCAAATCATAAAGTTAAAACAAAAAAAATCCTTGCTCTAGGGCTTGAACAATAAGTACACCAACTTGATCAGTAGTCACATATAGGTTGTATTCCAACTTACTTGCACTCCCCAGGAACAGAGCATCCACCATGCAACAAGTCGCATCCTTGCTTGCAAATAGCTGAAAATAGTAGATTGTAAAGAAAATAGGTTAGACATTGTTTCCAGGCCAGTTGAACACTATAAAGCATTTGATAAGGAACACCACAAGACAAGAGCATTTTCTTCCTTGGTTATATAATTGCGATAACATTAACAGGTTTTAGTCCAATGGAGAGCAAATTAGTCCAGGACACAAGAGAGCAATCATTGAATGATACATATCCAAGTGCCACTTTCCTGTTTGCAAACTCCACTTGGCCATTATACAGCCAAAGAGCATCACAGAGATCAATTCAAAGACTAACACTGGTAACCTGCAGGCAATGTTGTAACCAGAAAAATAAATTCAGGCCGAGTCAAAAATCAGTTTAGAATTTGAAGAGTTAGCCTACCTTGTTTACATTCTTCCCCCATCCAGCCATCCATGCAAGCCTTGTTGCCATTATGGTCACAGGTATAGTGGCCAACAAAGTCATTCCTTGGCCGGCAAAGCTTGTTGCACATTACTCCATAGTAATTTTCATCACATTTGACTCTGATTTTCACATCAAAGTGAGCAACGTGGCCATGTAAGACCAAGGGTGTCCACTGGTCTTCGGGGTTGATGACTCCAGCATGAGGAACACGGTCGATCAAGAGGCTCTCATCTAGAAAAACAGAATTTATGTTAAATTATGCAAATTCCCTGGTTTTATGTTAAATTTTTAAACCTAAAAGCTTTTACTATTCTTTTTATGTTTTACAGTCTCAAGACCAAAAAGTGTAGCAACCCATTAGATAGTATGATCTCCTACAGTTTGCACATCATGGCTGGTCATTGGTGGGAAAAAAAAAATCCTAAACAATCAGCTTAACTTAAGAATGGTAAAAGGAAGAGTGTCCTCTAGGCTAGGAAACAAAAGGAAATATCACCCAACAGGAAGACAGACCAAAAAAAAAAAGAAAATAGCATCTCCCTTCCAAAAATTTGCCCTCATGTCCTGATCCTGTGACAAAACTCCAATAGGAGATGCATAAAAAAAAAAAAAAAATCTTAGTTTGTTATCCTTCTCAATTCCATAAATAAAATTAAAAAAAAAGTGTGGGTGGAGTCCCATTAAAAACCTATAAAATATGGCCTCGTATAGTCAACTCCGTTTTGTAAACATACCATATATACTTCATAAACCTGTTAACTGCTATACAAATTTATCATGGAGGAGGAGAGGTCCTTTGTTGGAAGCTGCCCTTTTTTCATCTATTTAAACAAAAAAGGCATTTCCTAGTCAACACTATGAACAGGATACAGACTGTCCAGCTCACCCTGCATTCTCAGACTGTTCCGTTTCCTATACCTTGTTATGGACAGAACAAAACACGATGAAGCACTTCAGAGCCTTAATACTAGCTATGTGCATTTTCATGTTTGTTGCATGCTAGCAGCAGAACTTCCCCATTATAAAACCCATGGCACCTTTTGAGGACACGATATAGAAACAGCAGACATGTGTTAGTCTAAATCAACATTGACTATTTCCAAAACTATCTATTGGCTCTTGGACAAGAAAAAGACAGACAGGATGTCAGGCTAGCATGCAGATGTAAGCGAGAACATGCAGAAGGGAATGAGTGCATGGCCAACACTAGATTCCATGGGCACTGAACGATGGAGTAAGGCCACGTCAAAATAAAAACTTTATCTATAGGGCAAGCAAACCAAGGTATAGAGTAGAGTGCATTAAAATTGAACTCCAGGTATACCACTAAAAAAAACACAGATGAAATGTCAGCAGCTATGCCTGCTAAAGAAATTTATTTCTGTCCATCCAGTCCTATAATTTGTACAGCTGTGCCCGGCAGGACAGAAGATTAGATTTTTCTCGACCATTTATAGGTATTGTCGTTCGAAAGCCAACACCCCCAGCCTGTGACTTGACAGGGAGATAAACTGATGAGCTCCTCCCTCTGCTATCTGATAGCACATGAGCACCACAACACAACCGACAAGCTCCTTGTGCTGTCTCTCCCTTTCCCAGTCTAAGTTCTGTCGTAAAGGGACTGTGGGAGGCAGATACCAGTCTAATTCAGGAACAAGCACTGCTGCATGGTTTACAAACTCCAAATCCACAGAATGTTGGAACCTAGTTGCTATACGGAACATCTTTACTTTTCTTGCACTTTTAGGACAGCCACATTATGGCACATCATGAGCACAAGACATTGTTTTCGCCCAAGATTCACACTGTGGGAATACAGTGATCTTAAGAAGTAATAAATCCCTACGAGTACCGTATATACTCGAGTATAAGCCGTCCCGAATATAAGCCGAGGGTGGGAAATGAGGCAGCTAATGGTAGATAGATACCATTAAAATACATTAATATTTATTTAAAAGAAAAATAACCTAGCTCTGTAAGTGGAAAAGCGGGTACAGGGCTACATATCATGTACTACGGATCATTTAACCCATTCATGTTAGCAGAGGATCATTGTAAATGTATTGTCTGCACTGTATTAGCAGTATATACTCTATATAGAGTATATACTGCTAATACAGTGCAGACAATACATTTACAATGATCCTCTGCTAACATGAATGGGTTAAATTACCCATAGTACAGGGCTACATATCATGTACTACGGATCATTTAACCCATTCATGTTAGCAGAGGATCATTGTAAATGTATTGTCTGCACTGTATTAGCAGTATATACTCTATATAGAGTATATACTGCTAATACAGTGCAGACAATACATTTACAATGATCCTCTGCTAACATGAATGGGTTAAATTACCCATAGTACAGGGCTACATATCATGTACTACGGATCATTTAACCCATTCATGTTAGCAGAGGATCATTGTAAATGTATTGTCTGCACTGTATTAGCAGTATATACTCTATATAGAGTATATACTGCTAATACAGTGCAGACAATACATTTACAATGATCCTCTGCTAACATGAATGGGTTAAATTACCCATAGTACAGGGCTACATATCATGTACTACGGATCATTTAACCCATTCATGTTAGCAGAGGATCATTGTAAATGTATTGTCTGCACTGTATTAGCAGTATATACTCTATATAGAGTATATACTGCTAATACAGTGCAGACAATACATTTACAATTATACTAACATGAATGTATTAAATGATCTGTATGTAGCCCTGTACCCGCTTTTCCACTTACAGAGCTAGGTTATTTTTCTTTTAAATAAATATTAATGTATTTTAATGGTATCTATCTACCATTAGCTGCCTCATTTCCCACCCTCGGCTTATATTCGGGACGGCTTATACTCGAGTATATACGGTATTAGACTTACACATTTCTTAGCATACTTAGATGTTGGGTTCACTTTAACAAAAGGCAAGATTCAGCATCAACAAAGTAGGTGTGGGAGAGCAAAAAGCTATTCATAGGAGCATCATATTTATAAGGAATAGGGGATGCACTGATATATCGGCCGAAAATGGCACTTTTGTCAAAAATGCCAAAAGTGCAATTTTTTTGGCCGAAATAGCGGTGCATCAGTGAATTCTCTCCTTCCACTGGGTGCTGCTCTGTGTCCCAGCGGGGAGGAGAGAAACTGTCACAGGAGGCCGAGCAGTGCGGGAAGAGAGCGCTGAGAGTGGCTGGCGTCTCTTCCCCGCACCGCTCAGCCTCCTGTCACAGATCAGGAGAGTGGCGGTGTGGGCAGTGACAGCCATTGCTGTCACAGCAGGCTTGTGCTCTCCTCCTGTACCTCCCCACCCAGCCTCCTGTGACAGCTGTCAGGATGGAGAGCAGGTACAAACACTCAGTGATTAGTGATCACTGAGTGTTTGTAAATAATTGAGAACAGCATATGTTTACTGTGTCCTCAATTATGAATGAATGGGAAGTGATCTACATCACCTCCTGTTCATTCATGATTGTGGTTATAGCAAACATACCATGTCCACAAGTTATGAATGAACAGCAACACTCAGTATAGAGGATTCCGTTTCATTTATAACAAGGGCTGCAGAAAAAGAGATTTACAGTTTCGGCCTGACATTTTTTTTCATATCGGTTTTGTTTTTAAAGTATTCATTTCGGTGCACCTTTAATAACGAACCAGGGACAACAAAGTCCAACTGATTTAATGGTACCCAGTAATACCTGCAAAACCATAGGTTATATTAAATCAGAACCCATGAACCGGTTCTTGGCAAGCTATGTTCCTGATCTGTGCATCTTTAAAAACAGGATTGGGTTGAGTTTAGGTTCCCGGAGAAGAAGGCCATAGAAAATTCTTGCTTGGACATGCAGAGAATGTTCCCTATGGTGTCCCAGAGGTAGGAAAGTAAAAACACCTTTGAGTGTAAAAATCAGAAAAGACAACCCAAATAACTAGTAAAGTTGTCAGAACTTTTCCCAACATCCACTCACTTGAGCAGTTTAATTTCCTTTCACATCAAACCATGGATTAAAAACACATTGGCTTGGTTCTCTAAAGCACTATTATGAGGTTTGAGACACCTCTCCTTTGCATGCAATTAAATAGCTGAACAAGTCAGCCCTCTCCAGAGGGTCCTCCGACCAGAGGCCTAACAAAGCTGATGACCTCATCCAGGATGTGATGGCTTCCTGCACATTCTTTTTACTCTATACCTTCCTGAAAACAGCAAAATCGACCATTCGTTTTTAGCCAAGGACAGAAGGAAGAGGCTGCAGGACAGTTTTAAGAAATATTTTAGGATTATATATAGACAGTAGCTAAGGTTACTCATATATACATAGCTGGATCTGTTTTTATTCCAGTTGATCTCTATTATGGTAACAAAATCTGATGGGAATTTACAGACGCGACAAGTTGCCGTTTACAGAGTTACTATAATCTTTCTTTGGTCAATGCCGATTATGTCTGAAAATATAAACACCACTTCAGTTAAGATTCAAACACTGTTTAAAACTAGGGGAAAGCCCTTCAATAATAAGACAGCATGGATCCTTCAACTATTGAACATTCAATGTGTTCCACTGGCCAGTAATCACCTTACGTGGTCGAAAGCTGGATGTCCGAGTTATTGGACACACAAGAAAAATTCGACTTGTGAAAGCATAAATGTGCATATGCCAAGACTATGGAAGTTTGGACAGGAAGGCATTCTCAGCACGGATCCTGCAGACAACAGCTACAACTGTTTGAAGCTGAACTCCAGGCACAATGGTGTTTATTTAAATATATTCCTCCATAGCCACAAAGCATATAAATCCACTCTGTGCACCAAATGCCTTTGCAAATTTAATTACTAGGAGGTGCACATTTTATTTATTTTTAACTTTACTGCTGGGTGCGTCAGTGAAATATCAGTGGTCTAAAACAGACCCCTGATATTTCCCTTTTATAATATAAAAAGAGATTGTAGACACAGGGTCCTCAATCTTTCTGCAGCCCCAGCACTGAATGAACAGGAATCCTCTATACAGAGTGTTCCTGTTTATTCATACATTGTGGATATAGTACGAGTTACTATGTACACAATCATGAATAGTAGTAGAAGATCACTACCTGTTAAGTCATAACTGGTACAAAGTAACTCATACTATGTCCAATTATTTACAAACATTCAGCAATCCTTGATCGATGAATGTTTGTATAGCAGTCTCCATCCTGGATCGGCTATCACAGGAGGCTGTGCGAGCAGTGCGGGGAGGAGAGCTCGGTCTCATTTGACAGCTGACCCCTCCCCCTTACCGCCGGTTCAGCCTCCTGTGACAGCTGTCTCCGCCCACACAACGCTCTCCTGATCTGTTACAGGAGCGGGAGGAGGAATCCTCCTGCAACACGCTCAAAGCGCTCTCCTCCAAGCTCGGCCTCCAGACACTTTCTCTGCTGGACGCTGCGTCAGACGGGACACAGAGCACCACCCAGGGGGGGAGGATAGAGACTATGGATGCACTGCCATTTCAAATGAAAGATAGCACTTTCAGCATTTTGCCCAAAGTGCCATTTTCGGCCAAAATGTTTTGGCGGCCGAAATTTCAGTGCATCCCTAGTTATTACTTTATAAAACTATCAGTGACGTCATCACAGTGCTGCACATGACCTGTGCAGAAAGAGCCCACTACAGGCTGCCTGCAGAAAACTACAGGAGGTGGGCGGATAAGACCAATCACCCTGCCCAAGGAGAGAGCAGCAGTGACCTGTCTTTATTACAGGAACTTCCAAGTGTCCCATTGGATTAATACACAGAGCTCACCAAGATTCAAGTAAGAATACACGTGGCTCTTGTATTTAGACAATATTTGCTTATCCATCTGGAGGGGAGGGAAGGAGGGTTAGCTCATATACACATACATAAAGTGCCAGTAAGTGCCAAAGGCAAGTCAAATGATGCAGTTTACAAGACCATAAAGAATTTTACTGAAATTTTGTGGAAATACAAGACTTCTGTAAAACAAAAACATTTTACATGGAAAAAAAAAAAACCCCATTAAAACGCCTGCTGTACCCATTGAGATATCAGAGACAATTTTTAGGTTTAGACAAGGCAATCATTTTGTTGCCTCTTTCATTACCCACAATGATCATGCTGCGGTGGAATAACTGGTTCTATTTTAAACTAATAGCGTACACAAAGTGCTAAAAATCAGCCAGGAGAAATGTACAGCTCCAGTCACTTCTAAATTGATGGGAACAGAGCAAAATCCATCCCACTTTTAGGATGCATAGTTATTAAATTTAATCCAGTTGGAGAGACATAGTAAAAGATTAAACTACAGAGAAAGAAGAATTCTGTGAAGACTGATCAAAGCAAACACAGGCAGGTGTTACATTCCCATGGAATGGAAAGGTTTCGGTACAAAGGCCAGGCAAGTTACAATGTAAGTTGCAGAAATTACATAGTTAACAGTTTATTAAAGTCTTTTCACGTACTACTTCTACTATTACACCCAACACAAACTGCTATCATCCTGTGTTTAGTTGAGGGTAAGATGTGGTGACAGGGTAAGCAAAAAAAAAAAAAGAATGAGACCATGTTTTTGAATCTGCCTGTATAACACCACAAATAACACAAGTAGAAATTATCTTACGTGGTATAATAATCTACTCACCCACTTTAGTGTCATTATCCCAGTCCCAAGCCTCCAAAATTAATGTAAACGATCTCTGAAAAAAAGAGAAATCGAATTACTAAAAAAAATAAAACATTAAAATCATGTACAAAAAAAATTGAAAAAAAATAAAAAATGTTTTACATATATTAATAAATGATGTGCGTTTAGAGCTAAACTCCAGGCAAACCACAAAGCTTACCGGGACTGCTGGATTACAGATTGTACAGGGAAGGTTGGTCAAACAAAAAAGCCAACTGAGAGGCTTAAAGTGACACTAGACTCAGGAGTTAAATCTTAAAAATACATTCAAGTACCTTAACTATTATCGTAAATGTATCTTATTTGTGCATCACTCGGCTGTAGATTATCAAATCATCTCTGAATTGGTGCTGGCACTGTCCTTTCTTCTGGAGGGTGGCTACTTTTGTTCCAAATGGTCCCCGTGTGTGTTGTAAAGTAGCCACCGCTCCAAGCTCGCTAGAACTAGACTAGAACTTCAATACAAATTATCTAACTAAACATGAGATTGCAGTCCATCACAGGCGCGAGCAGTGCACATAGAATATGGCCGACTTTCTCCAGTGACTGCAAATCAAAGGATTATCGGGATTCTTACAGGACTATAGCAGCAACTATATATAAAGTAATAGCGGAAACAGTAGATAATAAAAAAAGGGCATTAGCCAAGGCTAGCTCAATGGTTCATCAAGAGAAAGCAATCAATTTAACGCACATCCATAAGGTTGCATAGAGCCTGTGTAAGTGATGTGACTCAAATGCAGACAGGTACCAGATTTCAACGACTACAGAGATTTACAAATCCTAGATGGTTACCATGTTATCCTGAATAGCATTTGGCGATATAATGAAGTCTTCGATTGTAAGCAAAACCTGCATCTCAAAAAGGCAACAATATATCATGAGATTGTGCACTGTAAAAGGATATACGCGTCCATCAATTTGCTGAGGACTTCATAGTCCCATCTAAATCACATGGAAACTCATTACAACTTGCATGGTTTCATAAAATAACTATACAGTCCCAAGGTAGCACCAGTAAATTACAGCCACAGCGTGCTCGAAATCAGCACATGGTTCACTATAAATCCAACATGACAGCTTCACTACATCTCAGGAGCAACCTAAATACCTCTTGCTCCGATATGCCAACAACAGCAACAAAGTATCATAGAGGTTCCGTCAGCCTGTAACACCAGTGACATGACTGTTATCCAGAGTCCCAACACCCAAACACAATAGGAAAAAGAATGCAAGATGTTGCAATGACCATGAGATGGCAACCAAAGAGTTGCTGCAAACTTGTTCCAGGTCAATGATTTAAAGTGCTGAATGCAAATAGTTTAACAGCCAGGAAACCATAATTTTTAGGAGAGCTTTGATAGCAGCTTTCCCTACTTCATTTTTGACAAGTTTACTTTAAGTTGGTACATATTTTTTCAGTTTAAAGCCCAATTACAGGCTATTTTTTTTTTTTTTTTATGTCCACTCGCACCTTACAGAGGGAGAATGGCACCTATGTAATTATGACGCTCTTTGAATCATCCAAGAGAGGTGAGGCAAGTGAGCTGATCTGATGATGAACCAGCATGAGCTGCGGGGGACATGGTAGACCAACACTCCCAGAATGGTGGTTTCAGTGTGGACTTGAAACTTGGACTTTGACAAAGAAAGGTATGCCTTTATCCAAATTCTGTACTATAGCAAAAGAGCCGCTTTAATACAGGCATAGACAATATGGGATCCGGGAGCCAGTCTATCCACTCCAGGAGCCAGCAGGGGTTTAACTAGTGGGGGAAAAAATTAAATTCTCAAAAGTTAGGTGCCAGCTGTTGGCGACCTGGCTCCTGGGATTTGTTAGCACCCTCTTGGCTGGCATCCATCGATCAGCTGATCGAAGGAACCAGTTGAAATATCTTCGTACGGCTGGTGACCGCTGTCCGACTACAAAAGAGACCGTGGCAATTCCTTGATCAACGTGCTCGTAGCGTTAGAAGAATCTGCTCTCTTTTTTAGTTCAGCCTGTGGGTTAAATTTAAAAAAAATATAGGAGTAATGGCCAGCTATAGTTGGATATGTTTTTTTTTTAAATTTATTTTGTCCAGACATGCACTTGAGTATGTCACATGAGTATGCCTCATGTGACAGTACTAGTTGTCTCTGCATTTGTAGTCACATGTGGATGGTGAATGAATGGAGCAGCAGGAGAGCAAGGTAAGAAGAGTGAATGCTGCTGGGGAGGAGGCATGTGAACAGTTCCTGTGCCCTGTATGAGCAAAGGAAAGGTTCACTTTAAATAGAACTCTTTTTCCAAGTCAAAAAGCTCATATTTGACCAAAATGGTCCTTTACATACTGACACAGTTTTTCCTATCTGTACAATAAAGCCTGAACAGCTGGCAAGAGTAAAGGTGTGGATAATACCGACTGTAATCCCTTCAAGAATAGACTTGACTAATGTTACTATTGGCTAAATAAGTATAGTTGTAGTGCACATGCAGACATGATGGCTAGAAGCAATAACCAAGATACCAATTTTAATTTGATTTAATTTGCACCTATGTCAACTGCGACATCCGACCACATGAGACGGAGGTGATGAGAAAATGTTCAGGTCATAACAACATTACAAAACCTTCTACACTGTTGTAAACAAGCTTATTCAGAGCTCACCTTAAATTGTATATAATTTTTTTAATGGTAGCCCTTCCATATTTGCTGCTTTATTAAATATAGATATTTGCAGCTTAACCACTAGAGGGAGATTAGTATTTGGTTCATTTAGTCCTTCTGCTCAACAATGAACCCCAGGAAAAAAGCTAAATACACATACTGGTATTATATAACCTGCCAAAGTTTTGTATTTGTCCATCTAGTCCTAACACAGCACGTACCCCTTAGTTCCAGTGAAGGGAACTCTTAAGGCATCATCATACCAAGACATTTTGTACAATTTCATGCTCCCCACTTTGTAAGAACAGTTTGGGGGTGGCCCCTTCCTGTTCCAACATGACTGCGCACCAGTGCACCAAGCAAGGTCCATAAAGACATGGATGAGCAAGTTTGGGGTGGAGGAACTTGACTGGACTTTACAGAGTCCTGACCTCAACCCGATAGAACACCTTTGGGATTAATTAGGGCGGAGACTGCGAGCCCAGGCCTTCTCCAACATCAGTACCTGACCTCACAAATGCGGATGGTCAAACATTACCATAGACACACTCCTAAACCTTGTGGACAGAAGAGTTCCCAGAAGAGTTGAAGCTGTTATAGCTGCAAAGGGCGGGCCAACGCAATAGTGAACCCTACGGACTAAGACTGGGATGCCATTAAAGTTCATCTAGTTTTGTTTTTTATTTATATATGAATATCTAAAAACAACTGAAAACATTATTCAGCCCCCATAAAGTATGTTTGGGCTGGACTGAGAACACAACGCAATATGTGTTCTGTAGTCCAGTATGGGAGTACAGGGCAGTGCTGACAACACTGTTTGAGATTTCAGTGCAACAAAGGCAGCTCAAAAACAGGAAGTAAGGAGCTTGCTGGATTCATTTACTTTTTGTCCAGAAGAGATTCCATCTTTCGAGGGAGGCAAGGTACTCATGCAATAAGTTTAATTCCCAGGAGCCATTGTATTGATAAATATATGACCAGTCAGTCATTTTCACAGTGGTACAAATATGTGACATGGGTATAAAGAGACTGTCAGAAAGTCCTCCAGGAGGAAACCCAGCTCTGAATTTCTAGATGCAACAGATTTGTCTGACCATTATCCACAAAGCACCAAAATTTACACATACAAGATTGCAAGGTAAGGGAAAGAAAGGGGGTTATGGATTGTGCATGTATATTAGTGCTACAAAATCACATTAAAACAGGGGTGGTGTCCTTGATTGGAGAGCAGCCAGTCTGTCCAATCAAGGAGCCAGTAGGATTTTCTAGAAACCAGACCCATTGAAAACTAGAGCAAACCTCAAAAGTTGGGACAACAGCTGTAAATTTTGAGTATTGCTGACCTGGCTCATGAGTTGTCCCACCCTGCACAAAAACAATCCATACAAACATACTATACATCGCAATATTACAGAACTTTACAATTCCGCTAACTTAAAACATTTTGCATTTCTAAAGTCACTGGTTTCTATTTATTTTATACAGTAATATCTGAGCATTTATGTTACATCGGCAAGTCATATAAAAAAAAAAAAGAAGAAGTATTTCTGTATTACAACATATCCAACAAAAGGGCTAGCATGGCTTCAGGCCTTTTCAATTCTAAATAATTAGCCAATAAAACATCAGCTTTTCCTCTTTGACCATTGGCTAAAACAGTCCAGAATTCTACCACCATTAGAAAATGAAGAGACTGTCGGCGTTCTACAGCTACGGCACCCAAGAGACTGCTGGCGGATTCCATTAAGACTTACACAAATAGGCATAGGGACACTGTTCAAATCTGCTGGGAAGCCATCTAAAATATAGTACACAGAACTTCAATTGACCCAAGGCAAAAAAAAAATTTTTTTTTTAAATGTATTAACTGCTGCCCCTTACTGCCCATTCACCTGGCATATCAATAAATGATGCAGCTAACAAACCCAGCCACGTCAACCAAACTGTTCTTAGTTGCAACCTAAACATCAACCCAAGTTCAACATTCTTTAAGTTCCATTAAACAGCTTTATAATGAACTATTTAGTCTACAAACATAAATTGATCTTCCTTGACAATTAAAGAACATCATAAAGAGCTTCCAAAAGGTCAAGAATCAACTTTGTAAAAAGGTCACTTGTCTGTGAGCCATTTAATGACACCAAAAGCCCTGATGGTACATTTGAGCTACTAGTTCAGACAATTGTCACTGGCATCAGTAGTTATATACAGGTGAAACTCGAATAATTAGAATATCGTGCAAAAGTAATTGCAGTAAGTGCTGCAAAAGGGGCCCAAACCAAGTACTGAGTACATATGCATGCTTGTACTTTTCAGAGGTCCGATATTGTTCTATGTACAATCCTTGTTTTATTGATTGCATGTAATAATCTACTTTTTTGAGGTTGTGGATTTGGGGTTCTTGGGGTTCTCATGAGCTGTAAGCCATAATCATCACAATTATGACGAATCACGGCTTGAATTATCTTGCTTTGCATGTAATGAGTCTATCTCATATATTAGTTTCACCTTTTAAGTTGCATTAGTGAAATAAATGAACTTTGCACGATATTCTAATTATTCGAGTTTCACCTGTATTTGTATGTTACACTGCTCATGAATTTCTCACATATTTAATGCACACTTGTCACTTTTTCGAAACCCATACCCCACCACCACTCTAAGAACCCTATGATGCCTATTGCTTACATTTAGACAAACAGTGCAAGCAAATTGATAGTGCTAGGACCCATTACATGCTGGAAGAGGGCATGTAGTCATAAATACTAGATATTGTGGATAATTGCTAGGGCAGGGGTGGCAGCTGGAGCGGTGGTAAAGATAATAGGCACTGGAGGCCAGGGAGTATATTTAGAATATTACTTAAGTTCCTTTAAATATTGGTGTGCAAGGTATAGTATCCTCGAGCAACCTATAATAAAGCAGCTTAGCATGGAAAGTCTAATGAGCTTAATGGTTGCTACATGCTACAGCACACCCCGGCTCTGTGTACTAAGTCATCACTTATGTCTATCTACAGATAAACACAGGGACAAGATTGCAGCCATTAAAAAAAAACAAAAAAAAACCCAAGTCAAATATCCTAAAACAGTAATACACACACGCGTTAAAAATGACACAACATATTTCTGCCCCATAAATTCAAAGGTGGCACAGATATTCTGATCCTTCAGCTCTGCAACCTTCTGTCTCCACCCTGTCACTTGTCTGCTCATTGACCTAGTGACCAAAAGAGTGATTTACTCCAGCCCATAACAGAAAACAAAAATTAAAAGGAGAACTATGAGGGGAGTGAAAAATCACACATCCTCAGTTGGAGCAGACGTCTGACAATGAAACTGTCACACGTCAACTCAATAGATCGGGAAGTGAGCAAACACATACCGTCGCTCACTTCTCGATCATCTCCCTGCAGAGAGCATTGACTGGTGGGCACTGCTCCCCGCAGGGATACCCCCCTGATCCTCCAGCGCTGAGTGGAGGAACGAACGAGGGAGGGGGCAGGTACAGTTGCCTCTGTCTCTAGATAGGCAGAGCCCGCTGTCACTCACGCAGCTGGGTGGATCTCGACAGTAATGTCGGGATCTGTCCCGGCTGCGGCGGTCTCAGTATACCGCAAGCTGTAGCTCGCTATATACTGAGCCTTGGGTCATGGGAGGAGGTTAGTATATGTCCTGCCGTTACCCTCAAGAGAACTATGGGGAAAAACACTTACACTATAGTTCTCTTTTAAAAAGTAAATTAGTGACAGGTACACCCAATTCAAATAGCAGAACACATCGTCCCGATAGCCCCGTAAGTGTTTGAAATGGCCATAAAATACCCAAGTTATGTTTTTAGTTAGAAAACTTGCCCAGTTCAGCATCCTAATTAACTCAACAGAAGATGCTAAAAATCTATAGTCTAGGTTTAACATAGATCCCAGAGTCAGAGAAAGGCACATCAAAAAGGAGTAAGCACGCTTTTGCAATACGCTCTAGATTAAAGATGGTCAACTTGGTCGATAACCAAGTTTGGACAATGTTCGTTATATAGCTAAAGAACGTCATCATAGATTGCAGACATGCTACAGGTATGGTTGGAGACTGGAGATATGCTGCAGGCTTTAAAGCCAAGGAAGGTGCCACATTAGCCTCTATTTGGAATGCAGTTGCCATAGGTCTACAGCTATGATACCAGCAATTTGAGTGCTTGAAAGCTCACTTAAGAGCTTAAATGAGCACAATGCAACCTTGACAGATCACACAAGCATGCTTTGAAAGGAGCCGTTTTGGGAGACCATTAAATTGGTGGCTCTAGCTCCGCTTTAAAGAATAGGGACATGTTACATGAGACTGCTAGAAAATCAATGCTTTTACAACTTACTGCTCCCACTAAAGGTCCGAGGGCTGCACAAGTACCAAAAGGGTCACGTGGCCACAAATTGAAAACAAGGTGTTTACGTAGGTCTACAATGCAGTTGTACAAGGCAAAGTCAAAAATTATCCACACTCTGGCTGTAGAATGTATTTTAATCAACTTTTAGAAAAGACCAAATAAATAATATTTCGACAATCTCCTTGCTTTTCAATACACTTTGTCCGTCTATCAACAAGCTTTCGTTTTCCCTCATTAAAAAATGTTTTAGGCTGAGCGGCGAGCCACAAATGCACTTCATCAGAGGTGGATATTTCTCCTCGTAGGGCAGCTTTCAGGGGACCAAACAGGTGAAAGACTGATGGAGCAAGATCAGAGTGTCGACAGTGTGTGCAGAGGTGTGCGGACTTGCATTGTCATGCAAGATCACAACGCCCTTGCATTCATACACACTTCTTCATGACAACACTTTCTCCATACTGTGCACAAAGTAATTGATAAATAACGGCACCAGGCACACCCTCCGACCACAAAAAACGAATCACTGCATGTTGCTCTTTCGTGCAAATCACAAATGGGGCACTGCAGTTACAAATGAACTGACGTAACACATTCACACCTGCACATCCGTGACCGGGGAGACATTAGCCTTTGATCAAAAAAAAATCGCTGATAAGGCAGTGCAGCCAACAAATTTTTTTAATATAACCAGAGTGCAGATCATTTTTGACTCACCCTCTTAATAAAAAATCTTTTATATATATATATATATCCAGCTGAACAAGAAAACACTATAAAATGTCCTTAATAATTCACATCCTAATTGCAAGACAAGGTGGTGGCAAGGTAGGTACAAAACAATGTTGTGTCTCTTTTTTCAGCACACAGGCTTTTGAAATCTCCATTATGTCTAAGGGTTTATTCAACATTTTCTATAGAGATGATGTATAAATGAACAAACAGCAGTTTCACTCTACACGGAATGCTAAAAACACATAATTCCCAAGGAAAAAGAAAATGTAAAAACCCAAAACAGGCAAAGTTAACGAGCCCGTTAACTAATAAGTATGAATTTAAAAAAAATAAAAAATATATATTTATTTTTTCCCACTTGGGTTACTGTCTCTGGCCTTATTAGAATAGAATTTGCCAGCAAGGTGTAAATTGACCTGATTATTATAATTCCTAATCAAACACATATATAATTATGAGATCTGCATTATTGTGTCCCAGTATTTGAAAGAGATTTCTAAGATGAAGCTTGTCTGACTTAACCAGACAACAGTTGCACTTGACCCAATTCATGAAGCTTCCAGAATGGCTCAAGTAATTGCTCACAGAAAGGGTCCCATATTTAATGGGCCTGTATAGCGGTTCTGGTCAAGACTAAAACAATATACCTAAAAATAATTGAGCCAATAAAATATTAAATATTGTCCATTTACAATATGAATGCTCTACCAGGAAACAAAGCTTTAGCTTTTGGCTTTTTTTTGTTACGCCTTGCTTTTAAAACCCTATTGACAGATCAATAGCTTAAGCTGACATTTTGAGAAAAAAAAAGGAAGAGGAGGCATGGGTAATAACCCCACCTCCTCACTCCAAGGTTTCAATAATGTGAATGGACACAACTATTGCTGTGCTTTCCCTCTAGAAAAATAGTTCTCTGGAAATCCATCATGTATTAAATGTTTATTTGTAAAGCAAATACTGAGTAATCGTTCGCTGATCCACTCTCGCTCTATTTCGTTTTTTTATTAAGGCTCCTATGTGAATGCTACTTTCTTTGCTTATTCTTTGGTTTCAATGTAGTTCCTGAGTTAGTGATCAAGAATAAGTATGGGGATAAGGCATTTTTGATACTCTGTTATTGCAGGCCTGGAATAAGCATGCTGTAAATGAGTGCTTGAAGTAGACACAGCCAGACATTTAGCATTTTCATAAGACCAACAATGGCAGACCCATGCTTCACTCATGCCAGAGTCACTTTAAATAATTCTACGCCTTGCCATGGGAACCCAACAAACCTTTTTCCCAAACTATTTTATATGATCACCTCATATGACCACAAAAGCAAATCGTGCTTAAAATTATATAGATACCGCTACTGTCATTGTAAGAATTTTTACTCTAGTTGCTTATCCAGCACCCATGGGAAATGCACAACAATATCCTGTAAAATGACAAGCATTGCTTTATAGACGGCAAGGAAGTGGCATTAGCGAATGTGGGGAGAATAAAAGGCACGGCAGAACAGAGCTCCGTCTCAAGGTTAAATTGTCATTCGTACTGGTATGCGTTTCCTCGCTCTAGTTTCTAACAGCTTGCAGTCTCCAGTGTAGTTGGATCCCACCAGTATCGGATGACACTGCTTATTCCTGGCAACCTTTAGAAGAAAACGACGCTTTCATGTCATACATTTCACAGGGCCCTTTGATTGCTTGGCTTTAAAATCTTCATCTATTTACACATCCAGAAAATAAAAAAATGTAAAAAATAAAAAAAGGGGGGGGGGGGATATTGAGGTCGGCAAGATGATCCGCTCCATTAAAAACAGTTAATGTGTAATGAGCAATTAATGAGATGTTCCTGCAGCACTGTAAGAAGTCACTGGGGAGGGTGTTCTACAACTGGGGTCCATGACCTGCATCATGCCTTGCCTTTCGAGACACAGCTCGCTCTCCAAAACATGTTGGCGTGTGCAGGAAATCCCCCATCTGTCTCTCTGGCAAAAGCAGGAGGAGAAGGTTAATACGGCAACATCCATTCAAAAAAGAAATGACTGATGGCCATCCTACACCCGCCAAGCTGTACCATTGAGCTTGCAAAATAATGCAATGCAAAGAACAATGGCAATTTGCTAAATGTGGAATCAAATGCAGCCAATCAAAAAGTATCTTTCCAACTAAAGGACGCTGGAACCTGATTGGCCATTGTAGGCTACTGAATTTTGACTATCCCCATTACTCTATGGCTTATCTGGATTTGGTCATTGCCAAGCCCCATCTGAAAATGCTAGTTGTCCGAGTTATAATTCAGAGCCACTTTATCTGGGACAAGCATGCAGCAACTGAAGAAGTTTTTTTTTTTTTTTCCTTGGTCAGTGATTCAAAGCATCAAAAGCAGTATCTCAGCATGCAAGCCAGGCACCTAGGACAGGAAGCATGTTAGAACTACAGAACACCCCCTCTACACAACTCAGGGGTGAGGGAGGCGAGAGGTGGAGGGGTTCTGAAGTTCAAAACCAGGTACAGCAGAGGTAGAGTGCACAGGAAGCCATGAGATCATGGAGCTCTGAAAAGATCAAGCTACTTTTTATTTGTACTTACTGAATAAAATGTGTTATATCATCCATTTTACAGACTGAAAGTTTTCTCAGAGTTCACATACACTTTGAGGCCAGTGCCAATGGGCTTTTCTGTGCAGAAAGGAAGGAAGTCACCAGAACTCCATAGATACATTTTCCAAAATGTAAAACACACCAGGTCTCATAGGTCAAAAAGACAACATTTCAGAGGTTAGAATTTTGCGCTTTCTAAGTTACTGAAGAGGACCATCCATTAATGACGAAAAGATCAGCTGCAGGAAGCTTATAAGCAATGCTGGTGACTAACCCCTTGCCCTTGGCTTGCCTTTTTTGGGCACAGCTTCCACAGAACAGGTCCTCTTTAACAGTGGATGACTACTGCATCTTCTCACATGAGTCCGTGCTTATACAATCTCCCCCTGACAACTACAGTGAGTCTGGAAACCATCTACTCGCATTCTCCAAGGTTCAGCTTGTGGGTCATTTACAAAAAAAGGACACCATCAGTCCGAGATTTCGGCAAGAAGAGCAGTCCATAACCAAGATGAAGGTTATAGCCCATTCAGCAGGTACACTCAAGCCACTGTAAAGGCATTTGTTTTTTTTGTTTTTTTATGTTCGAATGGAGTGCCCCTTCAAATAATCCTTGAATGAACTTGGAGGAGCTGAAATTCCTTTGGTTGGCTCACCTACCTGACCTCACATTAACTTGCCTGGGCTCATAAGGGGATACAGCCCTGGCACGATGCAGCTTTGTTTCAGGATTTCGCAAGTACTGAACAAGATACAACTTATCACATCAAGGAGGATGGCCTTTATTAAAAAAGGTAATAGTTTTAAGGGATCGTATACTGCATGAAGGCCAAGATTCAGACTCAAGTTAACCACCGAGAAAAAAAAAAAAGGCAAAAGATTGATTACCATGTGTTCAGTGACATTTAGATAAAGAATACAGCATGTACGTGAAAGGATCTAAAATCAGTTTCCCAACTGCAGTGTCCTATAAATAACTACAACTGGGAGCGTGCAAGCCAGCGCGGCACCTCTCCAAAGCCAGGCCCATAAACACGAGCAAGCTGCAGGACACTTCTGTGCATTGAAATGCAAGTATGACGTTCGTATAGGGGGCAAATGCCACAAACAATTCCAACTAGCTGACGTGTGATAATACCGCAGGTCTCTGACAGGTCTGAGTCCACTAAATATTTAGAAAAGAAAGAAGCATCCATAACTAAACCCACGGCTGCACAGGAGCAGATCTCCTGAAGCTGCAGAAGAGTAACAGAATTGAGCAGCTACAGAAGGCAAGAGGTGGACAAACTAAAACCAGCATTCAGGATTTAGATGGCCACACATTACAATCCGATTGTCCAATCCTCTTTAGGATTTACCTAAAGCCAAAAAAAGGGGAGAACCTTTTCACTACATAGCTGTTGGTAAATCTAAAAGCAGATTTTGGCTAAGTACAGCCTGAAAGGCCAAAACCGAGCCCAACTGAGCAAGCAGGCCACAAGATGGCTTTTAACAAGCCCCCCACAGTCCCTAAAGCCTTAAAAGACCACTATAGCAGAACACAGCAGCAAGCAGAGCCTGAATATGTAATTTATTTTAGAGACATTCCTATTATTTACCCCAAGTTAATCCGTCATATGCAAGCCTAAAAAAAACGAAATAAAAGCAAATAGGAAAGACTAGGGAGGCACCGCTACTAATACCGGTGCTGATACCGAGTATTTGGGTGAGTACTTGTGTACTTGCCAAAATGCTCCAATACTTACCTTCGATAGCGGAACTTATGGTCAGAGGGAGATCTCCCTCTGACCGGCAGTGCCGAGGGAGCATGGAGCCGGTTTCCTTTGCAATCAGGAAGCCAGGCGGCTTTACTTGCTGCCAAGCAGCCTGGCTTCCTAACCAAACGGGAAGCGGGGCAGCACGTTATGACTCGCGTCCCGGCTTCCTGATTGGTCAGGAAGCCACGCTGCTTGGAAATAAGTGAAACCAGCTTCCTAGCCAATCAGGAAGCCAGGAGACAGGTCATGATCCGCTGCCTGACTTCCCGATAATCTGGGCTCAAGGCACCGGTACTCTGTATTGGCGAGTACCGGAACAATATCGGTACTCTTTTTAGATACAGAAAAAACGCTATTGGTGCATCCCTAGGACAGACAACACATTCTTTTTACAGAACACATTGCCATTGATAACAGAAGTTATGAAGCAACAAGGGAGCTATATACTCAGAACCGAAGTACACGCTGGGATTTCTAGTTCAACACACCTGAAAAATATTTAAGCCCAACTCCAGTCAGTTTGAAGAGTCTCTACGTGTAAAGCCACAGGCTTACCTTGAACCAAATATACTCCATTCGTATACTTGCAGCTTGTACCACCAATCTATCCATCAACAGGTTGCAAGAAGGGTTTTCTGGCTGTAGATGCCATTGCTCTCCCTATAGTGCATAGTAACTGGTCGTGTAACATCCTAATAATGGCTCCACAAGGAACGCCCTGCCATCTTTGCATATCACTATTTTTGCTGGGTGTATCCTTAGGAAGACCCCCTGCAATTGCCTCTCTCCCATAAACTGATGGGCAGCTTGGATGGGCAGCTTGGATGTTCTGTATAATATTTATAACAGGAGAAGGGGGTGACCGGAGGCAAAATTACCTCTGCAATCCTAGGGTGCCATCACCCCAATATACTCCAACTGGTGTTTAAATGGGGACATTAAACATAGCGTCTAAGAATGCTCTTATACACACACAAAAAAAAAAAAACACAACAAACTCCCTGTAAATCAGCAAACGTCACAGGAGTCCCAAAGGATCCTAGGACATGAAGTGCAGTGTGCTGCATGGGGGAGGGCCACTTACAGTCAGGGGCATCCCTAGTATTTTAGTCACCTGGGGGTGGTTTGGGTGCTTGTGCTGTATGCTACGATGGAAGTATTGGGGATGGGGGCGCTGGGGGTTCGGCTTTGGCATCATCTGGCTCCGCTCTGTCCGGCACCCCGCCCAGTGACGCTACTGGTAGCCATGAGCTGGACGGGACGCCGGACAGAGCATCCTAAGTTGGTAAGCGCTGGCGGGTGACATGTGTATGGCTTTTACACTAGGGTTGCAACTAAGGATTATTTTCATAATCTCCCAGCCGATTATTTTTTCAATTAATAAAAAAACCCTCAAATGAAATAACATCCTCAACTTAAAATACACAAATGCAGTATTACAAAGTTTACTTCAGAATAAAAATGCATGCACCATTTTTTTGAAAATTGCACTGCACTGGAACGTACGGCACTGCACGATCCAATGCGGGCGATTACACTGTGGTTGGTTGGGAGGCGTGTTTTGGGTGCCATTGAAACGAATGGCACTGCAATGCACATCCCGTAGCAGAATTTGTTAGCCCGAAACCAAAAATGACTTTTTCCTACCCACTGCTTGCTGTGCCCTCTCACCAGCATGGAACAGAGAGCTAGGGGATCCAACCAACTAATAGATTATGAGAATCGTAAACAACTATTCTCATTATCGATTAGTTGGTTGCAGCCCTATCTTACACATGTCCCTGTCAGGCTCTTCGCAACCTGGGACGCTTTGGCCGGAAAGGGGGGGGCATGTACACTGCCCCCAACGAGGCAATAGCCTGAGGCTGCTGCTTTATAGGGATAGCCCAGTGTACGATTGCTCATTGGACTCTTCTCCAGCCAGTATATTGACATCCCAGGTAAGAAAAATGTGCTGTATCTGCAGGCTGCAGCTGAGGATTAAAAAAAAAAAAATCTAATTTACTTCTCATCTACTGTTAATAGCCAGGTGGGATGAACAATTATTTGACCCGAGTCTAAATATATAGCCAACACAGGCAACATACTAAAAGCAAGGAATTCAAAGGATGTGTCCTCACTACCTATTACAACCACACTTTCTTTCCCATATAGATGAGATCCAACTGGTGGCTCCATTCAGCCAATTCACTGCTCTCCATACCTTTATGCTCCAGTTTTTAGACATCAGCTCAATATTGGCTTGCAGACTGTTTGCATCTAAAAATAGTTGGTGTCTTCCAGAGTCCAAATAAGAAATCTGCATTAAATCCTATTTTATTTATAATAAGACAGCCTATTACGCAGTATGGTATAGCCACTGTTTATTCACGCAGTGCAGCAATCGGTTTCCAGAGGTCATAGCACAAAGACGTCTGCGCTTTCTTAAACAACATCTATCTCACTAGATCAAAACAGTGCTAAAAGTGCTCTGTTCTACGTGATTGAGAAACACCAACACACACTAAATATTTGCCTCTCCCCAGTCACTGGGACGGAGGGCTGCAGAGCTGCACGGGGAGCAGGCAGAATGAAAAGGTGTAGCCCCAGCTGTCAGAAGAGCTGGGAAACAAGCCAGTACAAGAGTGTCTCATATTTGAAGCAGACAATGTAAATTATGGGACTCTGGGCTTTCTGCTTACTGTCAACGTACAGTGCAGAGAAGCTCACTGATCCTAGATCTGGTATTGCATACCACAGTACTGTGTCTTCTACTTGTCACACAAAAACAGTGGAGTCAGCTATTTTGTAACCTATGCAAAAGCCTCAACTCACTCTGACATGATAAGCTAGCCATTAAAGCAGCAGTTTGTACCATTTTTATCCCCCAAAATGGCCATAGGGTACAATTCAAAGCTACCACCCTCCCAGCTAAACAGCTATAAAAATAGAAACTAAAAAAAAAGGTGCACCAAATGAAGATTTCAAAACCAAAATATATTTTTGGAGCCTTCACCAACAGCAAATAAAGAATGGCAAATTCTATAATACATGTAAGCTATAAGCTTGCAGCAGGTTTCCCATTGAAGTGAAAGCTCACCATGCCAATATTCAGGTAGTGCAGAATTTTAAAGTGACGGAAAAAGCTGGCCAGGCAGCACAGTGACAAATCTCCATCAAAATGGGGTTACAGAGAAATATAAAACTATAAAACCATTTGGGGAACAGAGGGGATCACAGCTTGCATCCCTCAGGAACAGGAAGGACAGACCCAAATGTAAACAGAGCTGAACTCAATCTGTACAAAAAGATAATGGAACTAATGGAGGCCATGCACATAGCAATTTAATGAGAACTATGAGGCGAGTGAAAATCAGCCTCATAGTTCGAGCCGACGTGTGACATGAAACGGTCACGCGTCGACTCATAAGATCTGGAAGTGTGCGAACGTATATCGTCGCTCGCATCTCGATCATCTCCCTGCAGAGAGCGGTGACTGTCAATCACTGCTCCCTGCAGGGATTCCCCCCCCCCCCCTCCAGCGCTGACTGGAGGAACGGAGAGGGGAGGGGGCGGGCAGAGCCAGCTGTCCCTCACGCAGCTGGGTGGATCTCGACAGCAGTGTGGGGATCCGTCCCGGCTGCGGAAGTCTCAGTATACCACAAGCTGTAGCTCGCGATATACTGAGCTTTGGGCCACGGGAGGAGGTTAGTACATGTCCTCCCGTGACGCTTAAGAGAACTATGGGGAAAAACCACTTACCCCATAGTTCTCCTTTAATGACGAATCTTTCCTCAATGCATCAGTGGCTCCTTAGTCCTAAGGTACCACACCCCTACCCCTTAGTACTAGTAAGTGCAAAGATGAAATGGGCTTTTAAAAAAAGGTACCAATGAACACGATTGTAGACCACACTACTTTAAGAATAAAACAATCATAGTTTATTTCATCCAAAAAGGTAAAATAATTTAAAATGAAATTTTGTTTAGCATTTTAACTTTGGGTTAAATAAACTGTGATGTTTTATTCTAAAAAAGTAGTGTGGTCTACAATTGTGTTCATTGGTACCTTAAAAACCCATTACATCTTTACACTTACTAATGACAGATCTAGGTACGAGCAATTACTGGAAAGTCTCTACAAGATAAAATAGATCTAATGGTGGCCATACATGTGGTCTGATTTGCATATCCTGGCAAACCAACCTATTAACTGATATGCCCACCCTGGTTTAAATCAATCTATATTAGGCCTCTGGCATACACAAATATTTGCACCAATCAGAAATTACTGTCAAAATTCCACAATGGCCCGACAACTTGGCAGTACTTCCACTTTAAGAAAGCTCTACCGTGCAAATTGAAATAGGACTTCTGCTTTTTTTTTTTTTACAAGAATGCATCAGTAGAGCCCATTTATTCTTAGATGGCGAATAAGCAACACTATATATGCAAGGGTTGCAATAGCGGACAGAGGCTCCCTTTAGGCTTATGGTTAACATTTCGAGTGGAAGCATTAGACATCCATTCTTGTGTTTGACGTAACTCTTAAATCATACCATCTCTTACCCTTCATCATACCATAGCCCAGCCTTTCTCAGCAAGGGTCCCATGGCACCCTTGGGTGCCCTCTGACTTGGTCAGGGGTGCCTTCAAGTTTTCGCAGTGTCATGCATTTCCATGATGAAGGAAGGGTATCCACCAGCACTTTGGAAATAGATGAGACTAATCCAGGGCGGGCTGCATCCAGGATTTCCCCAAGCATCCAGAAGAGGACAAAAGTCCACCTCTGTCCAGACCTGCTCCATGTTCCGTCCTCTGCCACACTGTGATGAAGATTAAAAAGGTAGAACTCCAACGTCAAGGTGGGACTGAGGACTCTGTCCCAGTAAAGGGGGCTTCTGAAGTGAAGTGGTGACTCTGAAAAGAAACCCAACTTTTTTTTGCATTGCGTCCCCCCTTAAAATCCATACTAGACACCTATCTAGGATAAGGGCCTGGTATAGATTTTGTGGGAAACCACACGTCATCTTTTTTACACTTTAGACTGTGGTGCAGATATTGCATACGGTTAAAAAGGGAGCCACAACTGAAATAAAAGGTTGAGAAAGGCAGCCATAGCCCACCCACACGGATGTTTTAGTGCAACATTAACTGACTATACACAATCCTAATGTGTTGATTTTATGACACAAGAGCATTCCTCACACACTGCTCAGCCTGTATTGTCGGCCAGGTGGCAAAGGACAGAGAGCGTTCCAGATATATTGCAGGTTGTGACCCAGACACCTTTCCTCTGCTGTTTACAGTTTAAAAGTGTAAACCTGCAATAAAAGCCTCAACTATGGCAACACCATTATGTATTTAAAGAAACACTATAGGTCAAACACAAAGAATACCTTGAAAAAGTCAACCTACCTCAAGCCAAAGCTTGTGAAATGGAGACATGTGCCTAACAGGCAACAAACTGTTGGAATACACCTTTTTTTTTTGTTATGTACCTTTCTACAAGCCCCTGGAGGTGTCCAAATTCAGGTGTTAACGATCGGTAATCAAATAAAATGAACAAATACAAACAAAACAAAAAAAAACACCTTTTTGATTGCTCTCCCAGCAGAATGCCAGCTATCCTGTACATGGAGTTGGGAGGAATGTTACCAACAGGACCACGGATAGCAACAGAAACCCAGCTAGAATATTAATACAGCGTCACTTCACCCAAGAAAAGTTAAACTTGAAGAAAAAAAAAAAAAAAAAGTAAGCAAGTTCAACTTTTATTAATATACAAAAGAACAGAGCGAAACTGCAGCCCAAACAAAACTATTTATTGTGTAATGTTTCATTAAACATTTTACATATACAGTTACATGAGAATAGGCCGGGTCAGAAACTGTACTGGCAAATAGTGTACATAACCCATTAGTAAAAGAAACCCCTAGAAACTACCAACCAATTAAATTCATGAACGGGAATTGCAGTTTTTGGTGGATAGTTGAAAGCAGACTATCCTGCTAGTTTTGGGATCATGGGAACTTATTCCTAACCAAAAAAACAGTCACATGACACACACACAAAAAAAAAAAAGGCATCGGTGAATACTTGAGGAAAAACGTATCGGTACTTGTACTGTCTGGAAAAAGAGGCATTGGTGCATCCCTAGGTTTTATACCTTTAATAACTCAAAGTATAGCAGAATATCGGTTGATCCTTCCAGAAATGCACTCTGCTCCACTGGAATCCAAAGCAATGCTCACTCTGTTGGACTACAGAACACCTCCCCTTATATAAAAGAGAAATGGGTAGGGCCGATACTGCTCTGGATTATATTGCAGTAAAACATTGTACGCACTGGCACAAATTTCACTATATGAAAGTTTATACACACCTCCACCTAAATAAAATAAACCACAAATAAAAAAAAAAACCAAAAAAAAAAAAAGAAAACAGTTACTGACGCCCCCCAGCCCCTCTTTGGTAACACATTGCAGCAACATGTGGTAAAATGCACACAACGCATAGAGATGCATTAAGCTGCATATCTACAAAACGCACCATAGCAGCAATTGGAGAAAAAAAAAATGGAGTGGGAGCGAATGTTCCCTGCCTTAGTAAGGCCCATTTAAAATGAACTGGCTGCAATAACACAACGTGCGGCAACACATAAGGTGCACCACCGGGCGTGCATTACCATGGAGTAATAGGGTCCTTTCAATCTGTAATCTAAAATACAAGTTGACTTCTATGTAGAAGAAAAATCTATATTGCTATTTACACATAGTAAACGTTCCAGCAGCTTATCAGAATGTTAGATAAGACAAGCTTTTACTGCAGGTAGGAGGTTATTAGCCACAAATGGCTTCCTGTCAAGTAGTCCCAGTAAAGGGCACCAGTGTCAGCCCATTCTGAGATGGTCAGAATTTCGGCCAACTCCATTGAAATTCTCACAGCTTGACAAAAGACAATTACTCAATTGGCTTTATTTGATGGAACATGCAGGCAAGGTATGTCCCCATCCACTCCTTATAAATGACCCATGCAGAATGAAAGAGGAAATTCAGCACAAAAACATGGAACCAGACAGAACAGAAGCAAAAAAATCACCCTGGAATAGGGCTGCATATCATTACATAAAGTGCATGTATAGCCAAAACTTTATTTCAGTCTTGGCTAGACTAGGGAATGTTTTAAATCCATCAGTTTGTCTGTGTCCTGTTGAGGAGAATAAGGCCTGGTTCACACCTGGGCGTTTTACAGAGCGTTCCTACGAGCTGTAAAACGCTCAACATGTGAAAAACAATAATTGCCTATGGGCATGGTTCCCACCTGGGCGTATTTCAGAGCATAGGAACGCGCTGAAAAACGCCCAAAGAAGTACAGGAGCTTCTTTGGGGCGTATTTTCCGCACGCATCCATTAGGATACAGCCGGATAGCCCTCGGAAACGCGCGTTTTTTTTAACGCAAATTGCGGTGCAAACGTGCATATTCCGTACGCCCAGGTGTGAACCCAGCCTCACCCTCCACTTCCTATACTGGAGACATAACAGGAAGTAAGAAGAAGTAAGAAGAAATCTCTGCAGCAAAAAAAAATAAAAAGGCAAAATCATAGCTGTCACCAGAACAGGTGACCCCATTGGAAGATTCCCCCTCTATCCCTGTGCTGGTGACAATTACATTTTCGATTTCTTAATATTTCGGTCACCAGGAAATGTATGGTGTGTGAATCAATCTAGCCGGCTGGCCAACAGCAACTTCAATACTTTATTCAATAAAAAAAAAAAAAGAAAAAAAATGGCAGTTCAACTAAATAAAAAAAACAACAAATATAAAAACCTCCATATGGAAAGCTTTACAAACGTAATACCTTCCAGTCAGTTTTTTGTGTTTGTTTTGATGTTTAGCAGCACAAGATTGTCTATGTTTACAAACAATAGAATCCCTAAACTCTCGGGCCTGGCTCACACCTAGGTGTTTTTGAGCAGTAGAAAAAGCACTTTTAAAAATGCCCAACACAAGAAATCCCATGATTTTCAAAGGCCGCTGTTCACACCTCAGCAGCAAAAGCACCTACCGCAGGGGGGGGGGAAGGTACACAAGCATATTTTGGTAGTTTCAAGTTTGTTTTTCCCCCCCATAGACTTCACTGGAAACTCCAGAAAATGCGTTGCAGAAGCACGTTGCACATTTTTATGCACGTTTTTTGCGAGTGTGTCCATTGACCGCAATGTATCTTAAGCTGCCAGTCAAAACGTGCCTCTTCATGTACGCATGTTTTCATGTGCATACAAATGTGCCAAACGCGCAAATAACCGCACGCTGAACCCACGCAAAAACAATGCCGCCTGGGTGTGAACCAGGCCTCAAACTTTTTTTCTATTAGGAATCCAGATGAAACAAATATACATTGCCCAGCAAAGTATTTATTTACCTTTTTGCTCAAGCACTGAACCACCATCATGTTTCCAAACAGCTCCAACTCTCAGCTCGGCTTCCCTGAACTTCCTGTCCAGCACAAACCCACCAAGTGTAAGGAACTCACCTCTGGGATGTCCGTCGCTCGGCGTGAAGCTCCTCCTCCCCGCCGGTGACGTCACGCGGTGCCGCCCCCCTAGTCCGTTTAAGCCACGGATTGCAATTGCACGGCCTTCGTGCAATGAAGTGAACGCCGTACCCTTCGCTCCTCCAACGAACTCAAAACCAGCAGTTGTAACTGCTCAGCTCCAGAGGGAATCCCCTCTTCAAACCAACCCTACAGGACTCTCTCTCTGGCAGTTCCCCTGTGCACCCTCTCTAGTCAGCTGCAGGGTAAAACCTCTGATCCCTCTCTCTACCAGGATTAACCTCCAGAGTAATTCAGCTCCAAGGCTATCAGCTGCTCTTGGTCCTACAGGAAGGAACCATCCTGCTGAGATCCTCATACCTCTAAGCTGCTGCAACTACCACCGTGCCTGGCTGTTAACCCTTCATCTCCACAATCCAAGAGACTGATACTTCCATTGTGTCTCACCCGAACTGCGAGTATATATTCTACTTGTCTACTTATGAATTGCTCATTTATGCTTGAACAGAAGGTGACATTAACTTCCAGTTACTTATTATTTGAACTGCCAATTATACTTAGATTGTATAAACCTGTGCACCTGATCACACCCTACTGCTACTGTGATTAAACTTACATCCCAAGCTGAGATCCATCACGTGACTCTTCCCTCATAGCACGTTACAACAAGAGACAAGAGCAGTCTCCAGCAGCTTACTAGCTTAGAAGAGAAGGAGGAATGGAGATTGCAGAGCAGGAGAGTGTCTTGCCTTGTTCTTTTTATGTTTGTGGAGACACACACAGCTTATTAGCACACACAAGGGTGGCTCCATAGGACCGTGCAAAGGGAAAGGAGCAACTCTAAAACAGGATATAAAAGGGTCCCTAGTTAGGAGACCAGCTGATTCTGCAGGGAATAAAACTTCTGATCATCAAGGAGCAGCATCCATTGTAAGGGATTGCATCAGCATTTGAAAGCACTTCTACACCTAAGCATTAGTATAGCCAGTTTATTTAAATTATTTCTTTCTTTGGGGTTTTTATGCAGTACCAGTTCAGGAGCAGAAGCAAGCATTTTTTGGGCCCACACACTTTTAAGATACTAAAACAGTTTTTTGGGGGGGGGTTTTCACCCACCATGTGCTCCCTCTAAAAACTCACACTGGGCAAATTGATGACCAACACAGGGCACTGGGGGTGCACATTATTAAAAAGCTGGGTGTTCTGTGCAGAGGGCCGCCGCAAAGTACAAAAAGCTTACTGTGTACAATGCCGTCCCCTGTACAGCTCTATGGTCACATCCCCCTCCCCTCCTCACTAGCCTCCATTCACAAAATGTCTTGCATTATTTTCTAAAGAATGCAAGACATCCCGAGACTGCAGAAAAGGAGGGGGCAGGGCATGGGACATCATCTCTCCTGATGAGGCAGCCGCAGCCGGGGGTTAAGCCAAAACAGATCATATACCAGGGGTTAGGGACAGACGTATGCTCCTGTGCCCAAACTGCCCGAGTTCAGGAGCATACTGTACATCCATTTCTAAGTGCAGGTAATCACACCCCCGGGTAGTGTCAGCCTTTTGTATGTCCACAGTGGATTGGAAGAACCGGGCCATACCCAGCTAGAAATATGCTGATCTGGGTGTTATACGGCCCTGTCCATGAGCTCGTAAGTGGCTCTCCTGCGTGACTCTGCCATTGGCACCAGCGGCAGAGTCACCAGTGTGACAGCGTTTGCTTTACTATTGTACTTGATTT
>NW_017306280.1:2108724-2114117 GCF_000935625.1 Nanorana parkeri | reverse complement strand
GTGTGAAAAAAAAAAAAAAAAAAAAAATCGGCCAGTTGATGGGAAATGAACGATCACAATTAACGTACAACTAGGCAAATTTCCTCGGTCAGGCTGGAAAACTTTCTTCGAATCGTACGAAAAAAAACAACATAATACTGCACCAACAAAAAAAATCCATTGTCGATCGACAACGAAATTCAACTAGTTAGTATTGCTAATGAACGATAATTGAAATCTACATGGGACTATGCATAACGGGGTATTCCAGTGCAAATCAAATGGGGGGGGGGGGTTTGATGACAGGACCAAAGAAACCGCAGAAAGAACGCCAGTCACTGCTGTATGCGTGAACGGGCCATTACACAATTTTCTTTCTTACAAGCAGTAAACCCCAAATCCTCAAATAAATGAACCTGCTGCTTTAAAATAACCAAGTCCAACGTGACATTGTACATGTGTGGCTTAAAGCAAAAATAAATCATGTCAGGCTTAACTTCCCTGGCGCTCTGGAGAACAATTGTCATCCATATGCTGTAGGCAGTTTATTCTTTTTTTTCAGCATTTGGTTTTTAACACTGACATCTATCCTGTTGCTTAGCAACCAGACAATTCAATCTTTGAGGAAGTAACCTGGAAGGAGTTGGCACACCCCTTTCTTCGTCTGATTTTTTTTTCTCTCTTCAGTGTCATATTAATCCTTATCGGGAAGAGCAGATAAGTCACACAACCCCCTTCTACCAGCCTGACAGCAGATCCTGCAGCACACGCAACAGACAGGCCAAGCTGTCCCACCCTTCCAAGATGTAGATGTAACATTAGATTTATGACATAAAAACAAAAAAACAGTGTAGTAAATGCATATTGTTTGATCCGCTCTGCGCCAGATGGACCCAAACCAGCGCCACAAAATAAAATCTATATATAAAAATATGGCACATAATATCTGGACACATTTGTTATTACCCAAAAAAAGGCGATAAAAAAAAAAAAGAAGTGTTAAAATAGATTTGAACAGTAGTTGATCACAGATGGCAAAGGAAAAAAAAAAGTCCAGCTTTCCCGGAGGAATGAAAAAAAAAAATCCAGATTCAGAAATCCCAGTAAAATATTATTGATTTTATAGCGTATCTGTAGCGGAGAATGTGTTGGGGAGCTGGCGGTGGCGATTATTGAAGTTTGTTGATAGAACTCGTCACAATCTTATCCCAGGTGAAACTTGAACAGATGTTTCGTTTCTGAAGCTTCTGTCCACAGGGCACATAAATCGGTTACTTATTGCTGGTTGCTATGGAAGCAATACTAGTCAAATCTGACGTTGAATGACAGCTAAACACAGACGTAAGAATGCGTTTGCCCCGACCTCACCGTTTGCAGTTGGACAAGGGTACGTTCCTGTACAGGACTTCTCCTATGTCCCTGGGCTGACCATGCTGTAGGAATAATTGATAGGCTGCCATTGAGGTCCATAGTTCATGGTTATCCACCCCTGAGACAAGACGCCGCCGCCACCCACAGCGCTCTTCCCAAAAGGTCCAAAAATGCCAATGTGCATTTTGCAGCCCGCTCGTTTGAATGCTAGCTTTGCAGCCAAATCATGCAGTTACCTTCAGCCACTATTTAGGGCCTATTCAGGTTGTAACCATGAACTGTGGTGCTTTGTATGAACGCCAGGTAAAGCACGCCATCTGATGCACTGGGTTAAGGCAGCCTACTTATTTTGAATGAGAGTCCAAGAATGTTTAATAATGGACAGGGTTCATAAATGACAACACCCAATGCATTTCAGGGTTTTAAGCTCTTCTTCACGGCTTGATAGGTAGTATTAAGGACCCAAGAACTGGCACATAACGCCATGGAATTATTACTTGCTGCGTATAACCAACATCAGTGGGTGAATCATGGGCGGAGTAATCCAGCCTCATAACTAACGTTATATATAATGTTCATATAGATCCATTTCAGGTGCCAACAATCCATGCACTATTTAACACTCCGTGACATCCAGTGGCATGTGGCTTTCACACCCAACACATTTCACAATATGCTTCCTCAGGAGACTAAAGACAATCTTTATTTCTTGGTACACTGTACAGTATATATATACAGTACCGAGGAACACTTCCAACATCGATCGGCTGGTGAGGTCATGCAAATTTCTCTCTGACCCCCACAATCCACATTATAAGGGAGGACACTGGGTGAGAAGCGTTCAGACTGGGATGCATACCCAGCTTACACACACACCAAAACAGTGTGGTGTGTGTGCATGTCATCGTGGACATGGGTGCAGATAGCTCTGACACAGTGGCGTCACAAGGGGGGTGCGGCCTGCACCCGGGTGACACCATTGGAGGGGTGACACCAAAATGACTGTCATTTTGGTGTCACCCCCCTCTGAAAATGTGGACCGAACGCCCGACAGTATCGATCGATCGATCGAGAGAGAGAGAGGACCCAGCGGCATACCTTATTCCGCCGGGTGACTGTCCCCTCCTCTCTCTGCCGTCGTCCATCACCAAGAAGGCCGCCGGCAGGTATCAGAAGCTTTCCGCGCGTGCGCTGTGACGTCTCGGCGGGGTGACACCCGGTAACCGCTCCGGTTGTCACCCAGCCTCGGGACGCCCCTGCTCTGAAAGCACAATATATCACACAGAAAAACCAGAAAGTAGATACAAAAAGGCGATGGATTAATAAGGTCACAGAAGATGCTGCTTTCTATTGGCCAAAACAAAAAACGCATTAAAAACACATATCAATGCATGGGAACACACAAGTGCAGCTGCCCTCTCTACACATCAGGAGCTCTCAGCAGAGCTCATATATACAAAACACATTGACATTGTTTAGATAAGAAATAAAGATAAGAAATAAAGATTAAAAAACAAAATAAAAGTTGTGCCTGGAGTTGGGATTTCAAGGTGTAAAGTTTTTAAACGTAGTTCTGTTTACAGTATTAGAACGACAGCTTTAGCCAGGACATACAATGTACATTTGCAAGATCGTGTTGTAAATATGCAGTTCGTACCAGAGATCGGTCCTTGTCCTGTACATGCAAACTCAACCATTGCAATCCCTAGATGCTTATTTCTGCTTTTAAAGAGAGCGCATAGGAATCACATAAACGATGGCACCCCAAGCATCTCTGTTAAAAGGTATGTTAGTACTTTTTTTTTGGTACTCGCCGATACCAAACACAGATACCAGAAGTCCCATTAAGGAAGCTTGGCAGCATGTAATGACTCGCCACCCAGCTTCCTGATACCGGAAGTTCCGGTATTGGGATAGGCATCAGGAGCATTTGGTCGAGTACTTGACCAAATACTCGGTATTGACACAGATACTAGTATCGGTGCATCCCTAATTAGTACTTCTGATCACGTTATATCAGAACTGCACTTCTAAAAAGGTGCCCATACACCTTGCAATCATCGGACGAAAATTTTCCTCCGATTTTTCATACGGTGGCCCCATCCTTCCCCAACCATCGCACATTTCTATTAGCGGTCTTCAGCAGAAATCACCTGGACGAAATTTGTTTGCGCATGGGCAGTGTTAATCGCACGAATTTTGGCGTACGGAAACGCCACCAGCCTTGCGAAAATCGTACGATAGACCGAAGTTTGCTAGCATGCTGGAAAGACGAACGTCATACGATTGTACAGTATATGCAGTTGTAGACTCCCCATCAACGTTACGAATATCGGACGAAAACGCGTTCGCAAACGGAAATCGGCATATATACGTAAAGTGTATAGGCACCTTTGGAGGAGCAGAACACGCCGCCCACATAAGGATGCAGACTCCTATACATGTGTATGATTCAAGACTCCCACCGATGATAAGCAGAGGAGACACTACAAAGGCATGCTGGATTTTTTAATTCTTCTGCATTTCAGTGACAGTTCGGGCTTATTCACACCATGCCTGCTGAGCTGCACACCACTGCACATGTATGGTGTGAACAGGGCACACTGTTCACACCAAGCCCCTGGCTTAGTATCAATTGTTCATTAACTGTGCTGTCCATTCTCTATGTAGGCAACCATGACACTCCAGGTTTTGTAGGCCCTCAGCACTCAATCCAACACTAAAAACCAAAGGTTTGGCCTTTCAATACACTTTAAGGCATGGGTGGGCAACTCCGGCCTTCAGCTTTTGTGCAGCTAGAAGTCCCATGAGGCATTGCAAGACTTGCAGCCACAGGCATGATAGGATTTGTCATTTCACCACAGTTGGAGCTCCAAAGCCGCCTACCCCTGCTCTATGCAATCAGGGCTCATGCACTCAGAACGCATGTTTTTATGTAGGATCTGCCGGCAGCAAGATCTGTACACATACAATATCTGTGCCACATTTACATGCGTCACACACAAGATCATGGGTAGGCAAACTCCGGCCCTCAAGCTGCTATGGAACTGCAAATCCTATTAGGCACTGCAAGGCTGACAGTCACAGACGTGACTTCCACAGGCAATTGCATGATAGGATTTGTAGTTTAACCACAGATGGCGGGGCCCAGAGTTTGCCTACCCCTGCTATAGAGGTTAGTCATGTAGCGGTGTATGTGCACAACATCCAGATTTTAGTCCTTCACAACTTGAGCCCTTTTGATCAACAAAATGCGTCACAGAAAAGCAGTTTTCAAGCAAAGTTTAGTATAAAAATAAATAAAATGGATAGATAGATAGATAGATAGATAGATAGATAGATAGATAGATAGATAGATAGATAGATAGATAGATAGATAGATAGATAGGATAGAATAGATATGAGCTTTTCTCTGAAGGCACAACTTTACTGCGTAGCACACTTTATGCCCTCAGTCCACAAATTCAAGCAATTTCATAAAAAAATATTTTTTACAAAAATTCAAATATGCGCAAATTACCCAGCAAGCCTGGCCTAGAGCTACACAAGTACACCGAGTGACACACCGACATAAATTAAGCCTATCAAACACAGCAACGGATTCTTGACAAGATTCCCATTTCATAAAATGGCTCCGGGAGTGTCAATCCCGGAGTGTAAGAGGAGCCAATGTTACATGAAATGAAGACATTTCATCAACACTTGAGGAGTAAATTTAGAGCAGAGGATTTCTGGAAAGAGGGACAAGTCCAGGGATCGCATGTGATCTGCGCTGGACGGCACCTGTCTCCGTCAAAGAGGAAGGGGCTGTGAGTAATGGAGGGAGCACCGGGGGGGGAGGGGGATGGGTGCAGAACGGTTACATGAGCCATTGGTGACACCGGTGTGTTTAATACGCTTTAATCTCACACACAGCCCGCACTACTGACATGCCTCAGGCTCACACTCGGATTGGGTTTCTGACAGAGGAGAACTGGAGACCGGGCGTTTTTTTTTTAAACGACCAGTAATGGGATTGATGACCGAATGGAATGGCATTTTGT
>NW_017306280.1:2106351-2108622 GCF_000935625.1 Nanorana parkeri | reverse complement strand
AAGTAAAAAAAAAAAAAAAAAAAAAAAGTTATACATATGTGCACATCTAGTTTCCCGTTAACATCTGCGTGATTTGAAACACGTTGCCTGCAAATGCACGACAGACGCAAATTGCATCATCTGCTACGGGGCCTGTTCACACCTATGCAGCGCAAATTGGAAAACTGCTGGGCGCCTCTTTTGGTGTGTTTTTAGCCCCATAGACTTCAATGGGAGTGTATGAAATGCACATGTGACATGCATGTCTGTGCATGTTAGCGCATCACAAGCCTCCCCACCCCCTAGCAACCTGTATTTTATTTCACCTTCATTGGCCTAAATAAAAAGCATAAAAATGCAGACGCACAAGTGTAAACGGAGACCAACTGTAGCAAACAAAGTTGTTGGCATTGCCCAGGGCAACTAAATTTCTTTGGCCTTATGCAATAAATTCCTACACTATGAACGAGGCCCATAGTCCATAGCAACCAGAATCCAGTTATATAAACAAAGTGAAACCAATTGATTTTTTGTTGCCATGGAGAACTTCATTTTATTTGCTATGTTTTTATAGAAAACAGAGCAACTCTCACAATCTACAGAATCACATAAATCATAGTACCATCATTAGCATCAGTCATGTTGTCCAGGCCTGAAGTCAGCAGATTGAATGCTTATTGGTTGCTATGGGTTACTGTACTAATTATTGAATAACCGTGACTGTCTTGAATAGAAGCTTTAGGTTCACTCCAGTTGTCATAAATAACACCAAAAGTAGGCTAGTTGCCCATAGCAACCAGACTGCTTACCCATTTTCAGTGCATATAAACCTTATAGCCTACACAAATCACTGGGTTAAAACAAAGGGAAATAAATTAGAGCAACCAAGTACCTTACGTAATCTAACTAGACTAGTTTATAAGAGGAACAGAGGCCATTGTCCATAGCAACCAGAACCCAGCAGCATAATAGAAAGTGAAACCACTTCATTCATTGTTGCTATGGAGAATTTTATTTCATTGTCCATGTTTTTCATAGGCCCAAAATCAACTCGCAAGCTGCAGAATCACAAATACAACCCAGTTTTGGGGTGCAGCAGTTGCGTACAAGGCCTTTCAGGACTAGTGTCCTGAGTTTCATTTCCACCTATGACATTATCTGCATGACGCGTGTATAATTTCCCTGTGTGTCCATCCTCTACAACCATACAGGTTCATTGGCTTTTGATCAAATCATGGAGAAACTAGACCAGGGGTGGACAAATATTATAGAATTCAGTAGCCAGTCTGTCCAATCCAGCAGAGAGCAGCCTATTTATGAAGGAGCCAGCTCCATTGATAACAACTAGAGAGAACCTCAAAAGTTAGGAGCCAGGTGCTTTTCTAAGGAGCTCTGGCAATAGACTGAGCTAATTTAGCAGCAGACACTTGAGGTGCTTTGGAATACCAGGGGAAACACTGTATAACCAAATATATAAACAGTTTGTGGTAGGGTCTATGGTACCTGGATTAAGCGGTTTTACTTACCTGCTCCCCCGCTTTCCTGGCAATAGTCTTGCCAGGAAAGCGCTTGTGGACTCTCCATTGGCGTCCCCATGTATAATGTAGAGCTACGGGGCGTGCATTGTACTGGAGGACGTCAGCGGACCTACGACCACCGAAGAAGAGGGGTTGAGATCGCCGACTGCCATGGAAGCAGGGAATCAGGTAAAACTCATATCAAACCAAAAAACAATGTCAGGCTTGTGGCCTGCAAGAGCAGGGATTAGGTAAGAAAGTCCTTTTCCCCAGGTACCCCAACCCTAAACTAGCACTTCACAGGGGTAAATGCAGGGGGTGCAAGGGAGGTTTTCCAAAATTCAGCAAAGTGAACCGCTCTTTTACATTATAGCCACGATTAACCAAACCAAACTACAGGCAAGCGAAAATGTGGAATTAAGGAGCCAGCAGGAGGTAATAATAATAATAAATTATTATAATAATAATCAGCTCCATAAACAAAAAAAACCCAAACACATGAAATGTTGGGCACCAGCTGCCATTTTTGAAGGAGCAATGGCTACCTATCTCCTAGGATTTGTCCAGTCCGGTATGCACATGCCATATAGATGCCACTATATACACATATGCCATATAAATACACTACCACATCTAAATATGCAACCAGGTGCCCCTCCTTTCATACCAGATCTCGCAATGCAATCGATTTCCAGTTACGTTTATTGACAGCTATGCCGTCAGTTAACCCCCCCCCCCCCCGGGGCACCTCCCCCCGCTGACTTCGGGCGCTCCC
>NW_017306280.1:2082069-2105534 GCF_000935625.1 Nanorana parkeri | reverse complement strand
GCATACTTTCCGCAACTGGCTTTGGTTCACACACAGCCCTGGACTTGGAAAGTGGCCGGCTTCAAACTTAATCTACGAAGTGTGTGTGCTTCAAACACCAGCACGCCATGCGCTCGTGTCGCAATCGCCTCATCCCTCCCCCACCCGTCCCAAGCCTCACGCTGGCGACGAGCCAACTGCGCAACACACCCCCAAGGTGACAATGCATTCCCCGGAGGAGTCTATGCAGCTCAGAGCCAGCCTCTCTGCAGGCTGCATTCTCTGGTCTCTCGATTCCCCAGGTAAATACAGTAACACAGCCTACAGCCTCCCCCCGCTGTACACAAGGCACCATGAAATCAACCCCCCGTCAGCCCAGCATATAAGAGCATTTATTAAAAGAAAAAAAAAGAAGAAGATTAAAAAGTCACTTAAAGGGCTTCGAACATAACAGCTACACAAATTTAAAGATCAATTCCCGTCTTAGGCTACTGATATTTCGGCTTTTAATAGGCGTAAAGGGAGACCTGGAGCTGAAAAAGCAAATTATAGCTGCCATCTGAACTAGCAACCTTTCAGCGTGTACACTCAACGCTGCTCCCTTTGCAAATTCTAATCTTCAAACCGGTGTTACAACAAGACACCCAGGTGCTTGGTATCCATGCAAACTCAGGTGAATTGCAGGCAAGCAATTTCCTTCCAGAGAAGGTTAATCACTAGTGTACGCTGAACAAAGGAGGGGGGAGAGAAAAAAAAAACGGACAACTTTTTTCACTCAGGAAGAGAAATGAGAGTTTCTGATAAAAGAAAAAAAAAAGCAAACCATGATCCAGGCTTCAACACAAAGGTAGACCAACAACTAGAATCTGAACTTGCACTACGTCCGAGAAATAACCAGGAGATGAATTCCAAGCAAATCCAATCAATCCCCTCACAAAAAAAAAAAAAAAGTCAGATTTGGGTTTCCTTTATCAGGAGATAGACATCTGGGCAGTACAACACCAGAGAGGAAGTGAACATCCTGCCCTGCAAGGACACCAGTCAACACAAACAATGCAGCAACAAATATTGAGGAAAAACAAATAAACACTAATATCTATATTTATAAATATAGAACTTACCGGCCATGCAAACTGGAAAGGGATAATAATCCTGCCGTTCTCCCCAGGGTTTTTACCCTGCTGGTTGAATTTGTTGTTCATATAGATAATATTTCCACCAAGCACCGAAGTAAGTCCAGAACCGTAGTTGCACGGTCCAGTGGGGGTGATCTTGGCCTGAAACTCCTTGAGGCACACTCGGAGATAGGTGTCACATTCATCCTTGGTGCAGTCCTGGTTGTGGGCGCTCTTCAGATCATCGCAGCATTCCCCGCTCAACAATTCTCCGTTGACATTCTTCAGCGAGTTCAGCTGCAGCTCGAAATAACCCGTGGACTGGGAAGCCTAAATATAAACACATCAAATGGAGCACACATCACTACGGAGACTCTGGGAGCTGCCCCGGGAACACGTTACACGTCGCCCCCGTGGAGCGGAGACAAATGCAGATTAATTGGCTGACGGTCGTTCAACTCGTCAATGGCAAGAGGCGAACTGCGACGAAGGGGGTCTCACGATTGCCCACGGGGCGAGAGAGATTCCCTCCTTCGCAGTGTTAGAAGGGCTGCATGGAGTAAGCCTAGAGCTCTCTAGATAGTTGCACACCCCAGATTAACAAAGCGATATATATATATATATATATATATACACACATACATATACATACACATACATATACATATACACATACACACACACACGACCAGGTGCAGAACAAATCTCCCTTTAAAATAATCCAAGCAGAGATCCTAAAATCCAAAGCAAAAACTTTAGCCCGTGCCACAAGAGGAATTTATTCTTTCTGCATATGTTTTCATCGGCGTATATACATTGCATGTCGGGTGCTATATAGAAGCATGGATCCAGGTGGATCCAGGTGGTCACACAGTTTTTAGGAATACAGTAAAATCCGGGCAGCGTGCAAAACACATAGCAAGATAGACCGGCCTCAGTACGTTAAAGAGCGCAGCACTTCCAACGTATACATTCCATACGGGTCTGCTACAGCTTGCTGTATAGTGATCGTTCTGATCTGTTTAGATGATTTACATCCAAGGCTACAACTGCCTTTAAAATGATACATTTGTGCCTACTCCATCATGCAGCCCCCATGCACAGTGTGCAATATACTTATGATCACTGATCTATGCCCAGTACTGAACCTGCTATGCATGTACACATCCATGAGCTGCGCTTGTACAAATGTAGGCATCAGAGGCATAAACCTCTTTGATTCTAATAAATCATATTTGCAGATTATTGCTAGGCATAAAGTGACCCCTTCCCCTCCCCCCTATGAAAAGTTGTTGCCCTGCCATAAGGATCGCTGCGATCAGGATCGTCCACCCTCCGCTCCTTCCCTATAGGGGTACGGGATGCCCCCCTTTTTTTGCCATGGTGGGCACAGACCGTTAGGAGAAGGGCAGCCTTACCTGAAGCCAGAAAGTTAGCAGGAGGAAGCCCACCGCTGTCAGGTGGCCGCCGCCCCCGGGTCTATAGAGCATGGCCAGCGAGCTCAGGGGAGAGGCGGCAGGCGGGCAGCCATGGATTGAAGGCATCGGGCGGCTAGCAGCAGCGCACAGACATGGGATGGATTGTCAGGGCAGCTCCCCAGCCGACTCCTTGCATCGTTCTCTCCCCAGCTCTCCCAGCCCAGGCAAACCAACATGTGAGCAGCAAGACTGACAGCCGAGCTAGCCACTCGCGAGCGTCGCTGCGTCATTCATATTCATGAGGAGGCGGGGAGCGCTGGGCGTGGCCCGCCGGGCAGGGTGGCTGCAGGTGGTGAGTGTGTGTGTCAGCGGGGAGCCGCCGCGGCTGTGCGGGGTGACGGATCGTGTGATTGTTATAGAGACCCTCCGTGTACCGAGCTATGTACCTACCTGCCCCCGGGGAGAGGTGTACACACACCGCGATATGTTCCTACCTGCCCCGGGGAGAGGTGTACACACTCCGTGTACCAAGATATCTACCTACCTGCCTCGGGGAGAGGTATACTCCCTACGTGCACGGTGATATGTAATTACCTGTCCCCCCAGGGAGAGGTATACACACCCCGTGTACCGTGATATGTACCTACCTGCCCTGGGGAGAGATGTAGCGTGATATGTACCTACCTGCACTGGGGAGAGGTGTACACACTCTGTGCACTGTAATATATACCTACCTTCCCCCCCAGAGAGAGGTGTACACACCCGTGTACCGTGATATGTACCTACCTGCTCCGGGGAGAGGTGTACACAGTCCATACACGGTGATATGTACCTGCCTGACCTGGGGAGAGATGGACACACACCATGCACTGTGATATGTACCTACCTGTCCCGGGGAGAGATGTATGCACTCTCTGCATGGTAATATGTACCTACCTGACCCGGGGAGAGAGGTATGCACACTGTGCACTCTGATATATACCTACCTGAACCGGGGAGAGAGGTTTATGCACTCTGATATGTACCTACCTGACTCGGCGAGAGGTATGCACACTGTGCACTCTGATATGTACCTACCTGACTCGGGGAGAGGTGTGCACTCTGATATGTACCTACCTGACTCGGGGAGAGGTATGCACAGTGAGCACCTTTAGGGTACCCACATGCTTAGTACAATGAAGAAGTAGGGAAGAGGTCAGGATAAATAATAGATAGATGATGAATAGATAAATAATCCAATATATAATAGATGAGAGATTACAGATAGGTAGATACAGAGATATGATAGAGAGAGAGAGAGATCGTTGGAGAGAGAGAGATCGTTGGAGAGAGAGAGATCGATGGAGAGAGAGAGATCGTTGGAGAGAGATGGAGAGAGAGAGAGATCGTTGGAGAGAGAGAGAGATCGATGGAGAGAGATCGATGGGGAGAGAGAGAGATCGATGGGGAGAGAGAGAGATCGATGGTTAGAGAGAGTTCGTTGGAGAGAGAGATCGTTAGAGAGAGAGAGATCGTTGGAGAGAGAGAGATCGATGGAGAGAGAGAGAGATCGATGGGGAGAGAGAGAGAGATCGATGGGGAGAGAGAGAGAGATCGATGGGGAGAGAGAGAGAGATCGATGGGGAGAGAGAGAGAGATCGATGGGGAGAGAGAGAGAGATCGATGGGGAGAGAGAGAGAGATCGATGGGGAGAGAGAGAGAGATCGATGGGGAGAGAGAGAGAGATCGATGGAGAGAGAGAGATCGATGGAGAGAGAGAGAGATCGATGGGGAGAGAGAGAGAGATCGATGGGGAGAGAGAGATCGATGGAGAGAGAGAGATCGATGGAGAGAGAGAGATCGATGGAGAGAGAGAGAGATCGATGGAGAGAGAGAGATCGATGGAGAGAGAGAGAGATCGATGGAGAGAGAGAGAGAGCGATGGAGAGAGAGAGATCGATGGAGAGAGAGAGAGATCGATGGAGAGAGAGTGATCGATGGAGAGAGAGAGATAGATGGAGAGAGAGATCGATGGGGAGAGAGAGATCGTTGGAGAGAGAGATCGATGGAGAGAGAGCTGAAGAGAGAGGATGCGCGTCCTGGGACCTCGCGGTTGCGCGCAATTGCACACAGCAATTGCCGCGCGGCCCCATTGATTTCAATGGGGCACAACCGTGCGGCCATCGCAGAAAACGGTACATGTACCCTTTTTTGCAACTCGAGGCTGTTTATGCCGCGATCGTGTTCAGTTGTACGGGTGGAAAGGGAGCAGGAAACCGCGCAACCCGGGGTTCCATTAGTAAATAATGGCACCGCCAGTGCGATTGTCGGTGGCGGGTGACCACGTGGCAATCCGCGCGGTATCCTGCACGATTGCCGCGCGTTCACAGATCGCCCAGGTGTGAACTTACTCTTTGCAGCCCTATGCTGAGTAAGCACGTGACATTTGTCTGCTGCTGCGGAACATCTGTATTAATCCGACCGGGATGGCACGGAGGTTTACTGATAGAGCAGCCCGAAGAATGTGACCGCAATCTCATAGACCAGAGTTAGGCAACCTCAGCATCCCTGCCTGTAGAGTCAGGCTGTCAGTCTTGCACAGCCTCATGGGATTTGTTGTTCCACAACAGCTGACTGGCCAACCCCTGACATAGACCTAAGGTGAGGTCACGTCACCTTTTTTAGAGGTTCCCTGATCAGCTTGCTGTGAAGCCTTTTGCTGGGGCTGGCGTCATTATAACCAGAAAACACTTTTCTTTTTATTTATAAATAAGGATCCTCATCCTCGTGTGAAGGAAGGAAGCCGGCTCAAGCTGCCAGCAAATGGTTAATGGTACTTGGGTAGGAGATCCACATTTTGCTTAAAGACAAATGCATTTCTAATCCATTGAGCTCCCCCTTCTGCTTAAATAATGCAGAGCATTGGAGAGAGGAACGTACGACCCGAGTGCATGGACGGATGGAGCTGACCATACCCACATGACACAGCACAATGCCGCTAACATGGCAAAACAAACACACGAGGATGCGGGAACCTTCGAAGGAAATCATGACCCTGTTACAGTAATGTCCTTATAATGGCTGGAGTGTAACCTGGGCTGAGAAAAATACTACTTTCCTGGCTGCCTCTGGCTTCAGGACTTTCTGGTCTGGAACAAGCATACAGGTTAGACCTATATACTCATTCAAGGACCAAAAGTAATCTATATAGTAACTCTATACATTTTTCAAAGTCAGAAAGTAATCTATATACATAAACTATATACTAACTCAAGGTCAGAAAGTAATCTGTACACTAAATCTATACACTTTTCAGAAAGTATGGAAACCTCTGGATGAGCAGGACAGCTGTTCTGTGTCAAATACAGATATACAGTGTATGCAATGTCATACCTCCTCAGACTCAGTCTGCGTACACGGTATGGCCACTTGCTGACTTTGCAGATTTCACAGGCAGCTTAAAGTAGTGTTAACCTCTGAGATACTTTTTATATAATGAATCCAGATCAAACAAATATACATTGCAAGGGGCGTTACTAGAAATCACTGGGCCCCATAGCAAGATTTTGTATTGATTTCTAGTTACGCCCCTTGCAGAGCCCACCTGAGATCCCACACAGCCCACCTGAGAATGACCCTGCAGAGCCCACCATAGACTCTCTATGGAGTGCTCTGTTGGGTCTCAGGTGAGCTGGTCACACCCCTGCACACCTCTTACCTGTCAGCCCCGATCCGCTGTCAGCCTTCTCGACCGTTGGGCCCTGCCTCCTCCTGGGTCGTCGGCGGGCCCCGCCTCCATCGCCACTGGGCTTCACCTCTTCCTCCGCCGGGCCCCGCCTCCATCGCCACTGGGCTTCACCTCCGCTTCCACCACCGGGCCACAGCCTCCTCCATTGCAGCTGCTGGCTGTCACTGACTCAGCAGGTTGTCAGTGATCTGGACAGCCACGCGTTTCTTCTCACAGCCACCAGTGACAGCCAGCAGCCTGCAATGCCATAGCGACCCAGGCAGCCCGAACGGCATCAGGGGGACCCCTTTGTTCCTCGTCCTGTTATTGCTGTAAATGGGGGCCAATTCAATATTATTGTCCATGGTTTTGGAATGGGATGCCGAACAAGCTCATATAGATGTATCCTACTGAACACATTTGGGATGTGGAAGGCTAAAACCCAACCAGGTCCTCTTGTCTGACAAATACCTGACCTCACAAATGCTCTTTTGGCTGAATGGGCACAAATTCCCACAGATGCACTCCACAATCTCGTGGAAAGCCCTCTCAGAAGAGTGAAGGGTGCTATTGCCGTAAATGGGGACCAATTCAATATTATTGTCCATGGTTTTGGAATGGGATGCCGAACAAGCTCATATAGATGTACCCTATTGAATGCATTTGGGATGTAGAAGGCCAAAACCCAACCAGGTCCTCTTGTCTGACAAATACCTGATCTCACAACTGCTCTTTTGGCCGAATGGGCACAAATTCCCACAGATGCACTCCACAATCTCGAGGAAAGCCCTCTCAGAAGAGTGAAGGGTGTTATTGTCGTAAATGGGGGCCAACTCAATATTATTGCCCATGGTTTTGGAATGGGATGCCGAACAAGCTCATATAGATGTATCCTACTGAACGGATTTGGGATGTGGAAGGCCAAAACCCAACCAGGTCCTCTTGTCTGACAAATACCTGACCTTACAAATGCTTTTTTTGGCTGAATACACAAATCCCATCGACATGCTATAACATTTTGTGGAATGCCTCTCCAGGAGAGTGGAGGCTGTTATAGTTTCAAAGGGGTAGGCGGGCTCTGTATCAGTGCCCATGGTTTTGGAATGGGATGTCCAACATGCTCATATGGATCTGGGGTCTGTTGTCCACAAATTTCTGTCCATATGATATATTCTTTAGGGTCTAATTTAGCTTTTGATAATATTTTCAAGCTCAGAAAGGAGTCTATGGACATCTAACCATCATATTCACTATATGCCTGAAAGTCCTATGTTCTAGAGTTCCACGCTCTGGCCACACAGGTGGCACAGCAGGGTGGAGATAACCCTATCTTCAGCAGAAATGTCTTATTTATCTCTGCTTTCCTCCAGAGTGAAGGTACCAGCATCACTTTCCCTGCATTCCTGTTAACGATGCCTCTTGTATTTTTTCAGATCTGTCAGGTAATCTTTGAAAATATGTAGCTATCGCATTATGACTCCCTTTACTGTAACACAACAAATATGATCCTGCTCTGTATGAAGTCGTTTTGATGATGTATACCTCAATATACCGTAATGAAATCCGCATTCTTTTCTGCGTATGAACATATTGTGATGTGTTTCGTCTACAAAACTACTAGAACTTTCTCTCCAAACATTTTTAACGTTTGAAAAAAAAGTGTTTTTCCTTAATGTGACATATCAGAGAGATTCTCAAAATGAAAAAAATGTCTTTCCTTTGGGAAAATGTAATGTATTTTCTTTTCTTTGATTTGAATTTCTTAAAGCTGAACTCAATGCAGATATGAAAGGCAAATTAATGCAGCTCTGTATACATTAAAGTTGAACTATGGGTATGAATCATTTTACATATATGCACTGGTTTAGCTTGGCCCAATATAAGTATGCATATGCCATACCTGATCAGCCACGGGGGAACCTGTAAAGCGATATAGTAGCCACCATAGTGCTGTGTGACTTTGTGCTGAGCGGCTTCCCTTCTGTTCTGAAAACACAGGAGGTCACTCGCTCGGCACAGCGGACATTCAGGGAACGCCTAGTTTTTTTAATCACTGCATACAAGACATTCTCTGATTAAAGGAGAGGCGGTGATGTCACAATCTTGTCCAATCAGGGAATGCCTTGAAGATAGCAGGAAGTGATTAGAAATCCCTCCAACAGGGACTTAAGCAGCATTAAAGCTGAACTCCGGGAAATGTAAAACCTACCCATGCTGTGAGGCTCCCACTCCACTCCTTAATTTTGTCTAGGGCAGCTTTTCTCAACCCTTTTTCAGTCACGGCACCCTTTACAGTATGCAAAATCATGAGGCACCCAAGTCTAAAATGTAATCGATTTTAAGGGGGGCACCCACTCAAAAACCCACCCAAAAAGTGGGGTTCCCTCTACGCATCAAAGCCCTCCTTCAAATCAGGCGCCCCCTTTCACATCAGAGCCCCCTCTTCACATCATGAGACCTCTTTCCATCTGACACCAAGGGCCTGCCTCCAACCTAGAGCGTTGGAGGGAAATGGAGAACGGCGGTCCATGGGAGAGCGAGGCATAAGGTATGTAAAATGCTTTTTATTGGTACCCTAGACAAAACGAGCATTTAACCCTTGCAGTGTGCTCTTCTAGCATAGTTTTTTAATGTCTCCAGATTTATTGTGCTACTGAAGCCAATTTTTTTTTTTAGTTTTAAATAGAGGGAGAGGGATTAGATCACCTTTCAGGTTTTTATTAACTGTCTGTGTCCCCGTTAGGGAGATTTACCCTCTCTATATTTGTCCTGGTGACCGTTATCAATAAACGTGAAAAAAAATCCCATTTTTGGGTTGTCATCAGAACAGAAAAAGATGGGAAATCTTCCAATGTGGTTACTAGTTCTGGTGACCACCAGGGATTTCCCTAACTTTGTAGGGATTTCCAATCACTTCCTGTTGTGGCTATCGCACAGGAAGTGAAGGAAAATCTTCCCACAACGTAGATGGCAAAAAAAATCTGAGAGGGGTATAACCTCCCATACGCTATCCAAAACTAAAAAAAGTTTGGGCTTCAGTTCTAGTTTCAAAAATGCATTTTTTAGAAGAGTGAGGAAAAGAAAACACATCTGATTTTATTTGCTCTCTGGGTCGAAGTGAAGGAAATTCACTAGGGCTGCAACAACTAATCGATTATCAAAATAAGGCTGGGTTCACACCTGGGCGTTTTTCAGCGTTGATCAAAGGGCTGAAAAACGCTCAGCTAGTGAAATCCCATAATTTCCTATGGGCATGGTTCCCATCTGGGCGTATTTCAGCCTGTGGAAACGTGCTGAAAAACGCCCTATGCCCAAACAAGTACAGGAGCTTCTTTGGGGCGTATTTCAGCGCGTATCCATTGTTATTCCTGAGTGTGACTCGGGGTTAACAAAGCGGTAACCCCGAGCCACACTCGGGAATACAGCGTGGGTCTTACCTTGTCCGCGATCTCCGTTGTGTCCTCAGGCCGCTGCCGTCTTCCGGGTTCCATCCCTTGCGAGCGTCTGTGTCGCAGGGGGGCGGAACCGGTGGGAAGTTTGAAAGTTAAAAAGAAAAAAACCCTAAAAAAGATAGAGAAAATAAAGGAAAAAAGTGTCGAACGCGCGTTTCACTGAACGAAAAAATGCGCTAAAAACTAGCTGAAAAACGAGGAGAAAAAACGCACCTACAGTACGACCAGGTGTGAACCCAGCCTAATCGTTAGCTGCAGCCCTAAAATTTACCCTCACTTTTTGTCCTGATGCGGATGTCAGACAAAAAAGGAAGAACCTTCGGAAACCTAACAGAAGACTTTCCTCAGTGGGGACACAGGCAACATTTAAAATCTGACAGAACATCTAACTTTTCTACTCTATTCCCCCAAAATGTTTTTTTGGCTGAGTTTGAACTTTGCCTTGTTCAGGGTATACCCTACATCAGGGATAGGCAGCCTCTGGGAGTCATGCCTGTGGCTGTCAGAGTTTTGCAGCGCCTTATGGGAGTTGTAGTTCCACAACAGCTGTAGAGCCGAGGTTGCTTACCCCTGCCCTACATTATACAGACCTAAAAACGGACTGGACTGCTGACCTAACAGGGCAAACAAGCACGCAGCATTCGGCCTAATATGGCAACTAGCAGCCACTGTTTACAATCACGTATTGGGCTTTGTCACTGGCAGAAAGAGGAGATTTATGTTCGGACAATTTAGGTAAAGCTTTAGCTAGTAATAAGGATCTTAGCCCTTGAAAGCAAGGCCTGTATAGGAAATGGGAAGATAAATGTTTGGAGGGTGGTCACTGAGACACATTTGGCCCACACAGGGCTGCTGCACCTAATTTATGGCTGTTTAAATGTCCAGTGGATAGGAGATTTAGCATCGTAGACTCTGCATGCTCCCTGATGAATGCTACCCACTTTCTTTAATGCAGTGCGGATTAAACGTCAAAGAATGACCTATTGTCGTTTATAAAAGCAGCTTCAGAAGGTCCATGATATTAAAGGAAGGACAACAAAAAGACACGATAGCTGCTATCCAATAGCAAGGTGTGTTCACCCATAGTTTGCACTTCTAATGGTTAGCGGATTTGTCTGTCCGACTGTATAGATCACCATTATTAGTGGATAGTTTCGCAGTAGCCAGTGCTGGGTGCATTTACCTTTCAGGAATCAGTAGTGGCTCACATAGTCATTAATGTGAAAGTTCATACTAAAATTACTGAGAATTAAGCTTGCCATACACTTTAATATTTTCTTTGTTCAACCTGTAGGCTGAACGAAGAAAATATAACAGATTCCTTCATCAATGCTTATGATTGTTGATCGAAGAAACTTCCGCTTTCTTCATTGTATTCTGACAGTGGCCACCGGCTCATTGGCTGCCCGCTCTGTTCGTTTGAGGGTTTTCTGATCAGCTCCTTCGATCAGATGATAGAGGGATGCTGGCCGAAAGGGTGCCGACAGCGGCATCTTCGGTTCATCAAGAGGAGGACGAAATTTGCACAGTGTATGGCCAGCTTTAGCAGCCATATAACATACCTCCCAACTTTGCAGGTAGGAAAGAGGGACACATTAAAGCAATGTTTCTTAATTGTTTTCAGCCATGAATCCCTTTAAAAATCTCGAGGCACCCCAGTCTAAAATGTAAATGTAAAAAAACGATGTATGGCCCCTCCAAAATCCATACCAGACCCTTATCCCAGAGAGGGGTCTGGTATGGATTTTTAGGGGGAACCCCACACAAAAAGATGTGGTTTCCCTTTACATTCGAGTCCCCCTTTGCATGAGGAGCCCCCCTTTGCACTAGGAGCCCCCTTCACATCAAGAGCCACCTGCTTTCACATTTGAGTTTGCCCTCTTACACTAGGAGCATCATTCAGGTCAGAGTCCTCCCTTCACATCACGATTCCCCCTTCAGTTAAGAAGCTGGCCTACACCATGAAAAGGCATGATGCTGTGCGAAAATCTCAAAGCACACCTAAGGAAGGCAGAAGGCACCCCAGTGTGCCATGGGACCCTGGCTGAGAAAGGCTGGATTATAGCATGACGTATGTAAGCAAAGGAAGGACAGTACCTCCAAATGAGGGACAGTTGGGCGCTATGATATAACAAATGTACTGTGATAAATGCATAGCACCATGTTTGACTTCGGCTGTCCACCAATCAGCATTGGAAAATGAACTTGGGGAAATGCTTCCTCCTGCTTGCAGCAGACTGGTGACATTTTTTCAACCTAGGCAATGGACTAATTCACCCGTATAGCATAAAGAGCCATTTTTTGACACACCTGGAGCTGAGGGAAGAAGACTGCGGGCAGCTCATGTACGTCTATGGAGATGCAGGAGTTGTGCGCCCTCACACACTGTTCCCGCACCTTTGAGTTTTGACAGCCGCACACAGCTGCGTGGAACTGGATCCATCATGTATGCATCCGAGGCCGTACACCGTCTAACTTAGAACCCCCCCAAGTTTTTATGTTCACTACCCCACCAGTCTGCTCACCCATTGGATCAAAGTAAAAAAAAAAGGCTTCAAGTTGATCTGACCGAAGCTTATATAAGCTTTAGGACTCCCACAGCAGCAAAGAGACAGTGGTTCAAGGTATATCAAGATATGGTGAAGTATGCAACTTTATCCATTCCTTCTCATCAGCACTGGGTTCTCGGCAACCCAATGGCCAGACACAATCACTGTCAAGTGGAGGAAGGGAGAGAGTCCTTAGCCTTGTGTGAGCTCAAACCAAATCAAATTAAAGCTTACATAGGGCACTTCCACTTGGCTTTGGTATATGAACGCATCGGTTGGAAGTGGGGAGGGGGTGGCCGTTAGGTCAGAATTAATTGGGGGGTTATTTCAGTGAACCTGTTACCTTCACCCTGGTTTGGCAAAGCACTGGTTAACTTTAAGATAAACTCTGCAATCAACCCCAAATCTGTACTTGCTGAAAATTCATTCTACTTTCCCTTTAATATAACAACCAGTGTTTCCTTGACTGCACTCGCTCTTTCATTTGCTACCTATATGGGTGGCTACTTGAGTATACATGTTTAAATAAACTGCGTTATTGTTTGGTAATATGTAGTACAGACTCACTGGGGCAGAAGTTCAGTGTTCTATGGTGATTTATTATCTAAGACTCTCTAGGCCAAAACAAAAAAGATTACAGATTATTCCCGTCCATTAATCCCTCCTGGCTGGCATCTGTCCTTGTTTTCTTTAGAACATATACAAAAGTGCTGATAATAGTTAAAGACATAGAATCTACAGTTCCCCTGCGTTTTACAAGAAAAGAGACACTTTACCTTTTATGGGGTGCTTGAAGGTTTCTGCCTCTCTTCTATATGTAAACTTAGACCGCAACTTGATAGATTTTATGTCTGGACATTTAACGCCACGTGCAGGCCTGAGAGTATCTATTTCTCAACCCCTATTACATTCTTTTCTTATATATGCATAGATATAGATATGGCTATTATCCACAAAAAAATAGACCCAGGGTACACTCTCTTAAACTTAAATACATATCGTATGTATAAGAAGACTACAGCTTCATTAAAAAGAGATTATAACTTCTATAACATTACACTAATATTTTTTTTATATAGTAGGGAAGGGAGATTTCATTACACCTCATGTCCCGTGAACACAACAGGAACCAAGAAGAGATATCTCCAAGTTGAGAGAAATACTCTCTTAGTTGTCACCAGAACAGTTGTCCCCATTGGAAGATTTTTTCTTTATTCCTAGTTTGGTGACAATTTATAAGTTTGGATTTTCCCTTACTTTCAGTTCATACAATAGTTACTAGAACAAACAGATACAAGGAAAACAAAGATATTATATTATCGGTCATTACAGTCACTGGCAGAAAAATTAACAAAAAATAATATATCTATTGAATTAATAACTTGGCTCCTGTTGAAGTGGCAATTGGCCACGATATGTGTAGGGCATCTGTCCTTTACACTTTGGTTACATTACTTGTACCCGGGATTGGGGATTGTTCTCCTTCTTTTACCCTATGCTTCTTGTCATATTGTGCTTAAAGTGACATTAAACCCTCAGATTTTTTAACATAAAACAATACTGTAATGTGTGCCTTACTGTAATCCATGGTTGTTTCCCTTCTCTTTGCTGCTCTTCCTTTTAAATCTGTTCTCATGTTCTGCAGAACTTCTGTTTTGCAGCAGACTGCCTTGTCTCAGGAATGGATACCCGGTGTCTGTGTATAGGTTTGTATAGGCTTGAAACCTGAGCCAGCACTACAGGAAGAGGCCCTGAGCTGAAAAGTGAAGTTCTTCCCCAGCATGAGAAGACATGAGGATTTAAAAGGAAGAGCAGCAAAGAGAATGGAAACAACCATGGATTACAGTAAGGCACACATTACAGAATTGGTTTATGTTAAAAAATCTGAGGGTTTAATGTCACTTTAAGCTGCACTTTAGTCAGCCATAAAAGCCTAGCAGTATGTGGACCCTCCCCCTACACACAGATAGCAGATAGATCTAGGGGAGGTTTAAAGCAGATGAATACCCCAAACCTGGGTTTTGCCCACATCAGGGAACCTGATAGCTAATTTTTGCTTTCCTATGCACCTGGAAGTGCTTTTTTATATAGATAAGCTGAATTTTTTTTGGGGGGGGAACATAAACAAACTCCCCGTGCAGTGGGGCTGTCCCAGCACTGCGAGGGTTATATGTTCCTTTAAGTCTAGGGTATTGGGTAAAAGGACTTTTACTTACCTGATCCCAGCCTCCGCAGATACCCTACAGGCTACAAGACTGGCACCTGCAGCCTCTTACCTCCGGCGCTCCGGTGGGCCAGATGCCCGCTGACATCATCAGGTACAATGCAGGGCCCACAGCCCTGCATTACATGTGAGGACGCTGAAGGAAATTCCACAACCCAAAGTGTAGGGGAGACAAGGTGAGCAATAACTGCTGGGGGAGCGGGGAATCAGGTATGTAAAACTGTACCCGAGACCTGAAGGAGCAATTAACCCTTGCAGTTCAGTAGCAGCCTTATTGCAAGGGGTGTTTTGGGTTTTATTCCCTGGAGATAGGCTTTAAGTAATTTCATGGGTTAGGGTTTATAGATATGCAGAAGTGTTATCAGTTTCTGACCATGGATGTGTTAATGGCATTATAAGTCCACATCCATGCATATCGGATGCCTTTAAAATGCATGTTAGCATTTTCCCATTGGGTCCTATTAGATGTAATTACACGCACTGACAGCACTGCAGTACTCCTAGTTTGGATATTCAGTGCACTGAAAACATATTGGATCCCACTTATACAGTATATACTCAACACTGGAAGTATTTTTAAGAAGCTTTGCAGTGCTGTGCATGCATCAAAATATGCATATGATCAGTATCAATGTGTACATACACTCACCAGCCCCTTTATTAGGTGCACCTTGCTAGTACCGGGTTGGACCCCCTTTTGCCTTCAGAACTACCTTTATTCTTCATGGCATACACTCAACAAGGTGTTGGAAACATTCCTTTGAGATTTTGGTCCATATTGACATGATACCATCACGGGCCCAAAGTGTGCCAAGAAAACATCCCCCACACCATTACACCACCACCACCAGCCTGAACCATTGATGCAAGGCAGGATGGATCCATGCTTTCATGTTGTTTATGCCAAATTCTGACCCGGCCATCTGAATGTCGCAGCTGAAATCGAGTCTCATCAGACCAGGCAACGTTTTTCCAATCATATATTGTCTATATTTGGTGAGCCTGTGTGAATTGTAGCCTCCGTTTCCCATTCTTAGTTGACAGGAGTGGTACCCAGTGTGGTCTTCTGCTGCTGTAGCCCATCTGTTTCAAGGTTCAACGTGTTGTGCGTTCAGCATTGGTATTCTGCATACCTCGGTTGTAACAAGTGGTTATTTGAGTTACTGTTGCCTTTCTATCATCTCAGACCAGTCTGCCCATTCTCCTCTGACATCAACAAGGTATTTTCATCCACACAACTGCCGCTCACTGGATATTTTCTCTTTATTAAACCATTCTCTGTAAACCTTAGAGATGGTTACTCGTGAAAATCCCAGTAGATCAGCAGTTGCTGAAATACTCAGACCAGCCCATCTGGCACCAACAACCATGCCATGTTCAAAGTCATTAAAATCACCTTTCTTCCCCATTCTGATGCTCGGTTTGAACTTCAGAAAGTCGTCTTTACCACGTCTAGATGCCTAAATGCATTTAGTTGCTGCCATGTGATTGGCTGATTAGCAATTTGTGTTACCAAGCAATTGAACAGGTGTACCTAATAAAGTGGTCCGTGAGTTTAGTCTCCCACACCTTTCATATTGTTTTATCATTTTGCACACGGTTTTATTCATTTTAATATATCACTTTCACAGATGCATTGCAATTCAAGAAATGTCTAATGCCAAACAGCTCTCCATAGTGTCAACTTGAGAAGACCACAGAGAATAACTTCCTATAATGTTTACACTTTTATTATGACTTTTTTCCAAGTAATCCTATAGTCCGAGTTACAGATCTCTAGATGTGGAGCGTTGTGGGAGATCACATTTCAGACTGCAGCAACTGTTAATTTTAAGAGATCCAAGGAAGGTGACATCGTTTTTCCACCTGCAAGCCAAACACGACTCTCCCTGGAGCGTGTTGTTTTTGTAGACTATAAAGAGTTACTGAGATGTGCACGATATTAGCAACCAGAATTTTTTAATAAAAGGGGATTTGGTGTCCACTAAGAAGTTAATGCATTGATATTGTTGTTAACAGATAACCAATGAGGTTTTCTATATAGGATTACAAATATTTGATGTGACTTTAATTGAAAGAACCTTTAAGGGTACTCTCCAAATACCCTCCCCTTCCCCCCACTGTCATCAGTGCATGTAATTTCCTTATGTGGGGCAGTATGTCTAATCCTTCTCAGGGTTGCCGCAATGTTAAGGAAGCCGCACATATATCACTCAATCATTTGGAGTGACTAAAATGATCAAATTGGATAAGAATTGTAAACCGCAGCCACTCAATTCAATTCACTGAGCTTTCAAATTAATTTTGATGCTGGCAAGTTGATCAGCTGTGGAGTGATTTTAACACGTTTTTGATCAAACAAACACCAAAAACAAGTAATCTGGGGTTTTAAGAGGCGCACACCATTGGATTTGTTTAAAATCAGTATTAATTTATTGATTCCAACAGATTTTTTTCAATAAAAATTAATTTTGACATGCCAAAAATATAGGAATGAAAACACATACATTTTGTCCCCTCCTTTACAATATGCCTCTTGTGGCAATGGCCTCTACAATTAGAGGGCTATATCTCCCCAATGGAGACACAAACAGTAATGAAAAGGGTCTAACCCTTCCCCGCCCTAAACATTTTGCCTAGAGATCCTTTTTTAGAAAAAAACTATAAAAAAAATGGAAAACTAGAGCAAGAACTTGCAGAATCTTACAGAAGAACAGACAAGCATTACTGATATTACATAAGCAATGTTATAGTGGCGACTAATCCTGATTGTGTCGGCCGCACGGCGCCCTTGTTGCCATGGCGCCCTGTGCGGCCGCACTGCTCGCACACCCCTAAGGCCGGCCCTGAACATGGGAATCAAGAGATCTCGCTGCACTCCTTATCGAACAGAAAAGACCCGTATCGCCGGGTGGGTGCTTGTAGTGACCACGGATGGCACCGTGATAGAATCAGAAAGCATTTGAATGGCAATGTGCCAATAAATGGACTATTGCTTTATTATACTTTGGTGTGCTGGTGACGTTATTTCTCTTTCTAATCCTGAACATGCTCCTGAACAGGCTTCATCCCTGCAATGCAGCGACCAAACACACCTGCACACACCTTAAAGGCAGGTTCACACCATTTTCTGGACCAGATCTGGAATGCACTGGGTTGCGTTTTGCAGCATTTCTGCTGCGTTTTTGACACGTTCAATTTTAGGCCTTGCTGGGGGACCTCTGCAAGACCTACAGATAGCCAGGAAAAGAGCAGCACAATGCTTGCACATAAGATACAGAATTTACCACAGTTGTTCTTTTCAGAGCTGCTCAAATGATCATAGCCAGGGACAACCTGGGCAGCAATGCCTCTCAACTTGTCCACCTCCCTATTATTATTCTTATATTGCCCATCCCTCCGATCATACAGCTCTGGGCAGGCTTCCACAAGTTCTACGAAGAATTCAGCTTCCACTTCAGCCATCATGGTTTCTATCTTCACAAATCTCTCTCTCCACAAAAGCAGGAAGTCCTTGGGGGGGGGTGAGATCATCCAAACCAGCCCCCCCACTTTTTTTCTCCATTGCGTTGTGTTCCGTTGCATTCCAGTGCATTTTTTACGCGTTTGCGCGCATTCCGGTGCATTCCAGACCAGACAAAATGTGACATGCAGTATATTTTTGGCCTGGCCTGGTCTGGAACTGAACTGACTGTGATGGTGTGAATGGAAGCCAAGAAGAGCATAGCGAAACATTGGGATGCATTTCAGGTCCTGAAACAATCTGGTCTGGCCTGGAGGTGGTGTGAATGGGCCCTAAAGCTGACCATGCACTGTTTGTGACACTAAACTCTGTACCAGTGCAACTACCAGGGTTGCAGAGTTTGCAGCTGGGACCAGGCTCTAGCACTCCACCACTGTCATGAAATCATTAGTCTGTATTGCACATCACATGACAATAAACAAAAATTTATCAGTACTCGTACATGTAGGTACTCGGCAAGTACCAGTAATCGTACTCGCAAAACTGGTATCTGTGCATCCCTTTAGTTATATTTATAAAAACAAAATCATACATTAAAACAGAGATGTACAAATCCCAGGAGCTCCGTGTGCTCCTTACAAATGCCTCCTAATTTTTGAATTTTTCTCTAGTCTAGTCTTGGAGCTCAAAAGTATCGGTACTCGTACTTGTACTGAGTACTGTACTTGGTATCTGTGCAACCCTACTATTAACAATACTGTTCTTTCCTCCAATCCTTCATCACTCGGCTGTAGATCCTCAAATCATCTCTGAATTGGTGCTGACACTGTCCTTCCTTCTGAAGGGTGGCTACTTTTGTTCCCCATGGTCCCTGTGTGTTGTAAAGTAGCCACCGCTCCAAACTCGCTTCTGTGATGGACTAGAATCTCATGTTTAATTTACTAATTTGTATTGAGATTGTAGGCAGAGAGGATTTGAGAATCTACAGCCAAGTGTTTCACAAATAAGATACATTTTTGTTAATAGTTAAGGTACTTGAATACGTGTTTAACATTTAATTCCTGCATTTAGTGTCACTTTAAAATGTGAGCCTATTTCTGTAAATCAGGCAAAATTCGAGCTATGGGTGGCCCTGTCAGCCCCACCCAGCTCAACAAAATTCGACTGAAAAACTAAAGCAGCCATGCGGAAAATTGTCGACCGAACTGTGGCAACCAATCAGATGCAATCACTCTCTAGGTATTCAGACAGCCACGGGTACAGTTTAAGTAAGAAAATTATGGATTCCTCATCCACTATTTTGCTTTAATGAGGAAATTGAGCAGTTTTCTCTTGTTCAGAGTGTGAAGCTGAATGAGAGAAAACCAGCTTTATGGCCAGCTTTAGTTGCTCTCTTCTGCAACCTAAGAATCTCTAAATATGGGTCCCTGTGCTCTGCCATGTTCAAGTCTTCCTGGTGTCGATTGCTAGCCCTGTTTCCTTCTACCTCCGGTATGTTTCTCTTATGACAGCAATCAACACCAGTTGTCGGGTCCCGGTTCGTAGACCATGTCGGGTCCCGGTCCGTAGGCCAGGGCAGGTCCCGATCCAGGCTCCTGTGCGGGCACGCACACGAAGGGGACGTCCGCCGGCGCTTCCAGGCCGCGCAGGCGCAGACGTTAGACGACCCGGCGGGGTCACGCGGCGTGACGTCACCACGCGGATACGTTCCGGTGACGTCATCGCGCCGGCGCATGCGCAATAGGCCATCCCTGGGCTATATAAGGCGCATCTGATCATTCGTTCAGTGCTGAGTGATCTTCAGCCTGTGTGGATGTCAGTGTCTTGCTCCTGTCTTTTGGAAAAACCTGTGATCTGGCTTACTCCTGACGATTCTCTTGCTTACTCCTTGTACTGCCTATGCCCGCCTGTTATCGACCCTGCTTGCCTTTTGACGACTCTTTGGATTATCCTCGGTACTGCCTTTGCCCGCCTGTTGCCAACCCGGCTTGTTCCTGACGATCCCTTGGACTTTCCCCGGTACCGCTTGTGCTGCCTGTGCTGGATCCAGTCTGCCTCCTGACCTCCCCGTTGGGCAACTTGACGGCCAACTGCTCTATCAGGTCTCCACTCATCAGAAGCAACCCGGAGTCAGCACCCGGCACCCCCTGCCTGCGCACACTGTTTATCAACCCCAGTGGTCACAGACGGGGTTGCAAGGGAGGTCCTCCTCGTCAACTCGGGCCCACACCATAGCCCTTACACCAGTGTTGAACTTGGCACACTATAGCAACCCGTGATTCGGGGTTGCAGAAAGGAGCAACTAAATTCTTGGTGCCTGCACTGCAGTGCTGGAACCTCTCCAGTACTTGTAGGCTACTGACTGGAATGCACTGGGCAGTCCTAACACATAGACAAGGCAATTGTTTGCTATTAAGTCAGTTCACATCACCATGTTGCGGTGGTGTGCACTAAAAAAAGTAGTACATGCCTACCTTCCTAGATATTACTTTCTTGGTAGTTTCCGCTGTTGTTAAGACCAGACCCTTATAATTGTGTCAAATTTGAAAAATATACTGGAAATTTTATTTAAAGCACGCTGGAGTTTTAAAGTGGAGAACTAGTGAACTGAAACAGCAAACTCAACCCATTTAGTGAATTGTGAAATGAAAAAACAGTAACAATTGAACCTTAATAAATAGGCCTCTCTGTTTTTTCAACAATACATGCATGCAAACCTTTGATCAGAAAAACTCTGCTTTGGCTTTATGTTGAAGTTAATGGAGACCACCAACCTATGGGCTATATAGGAAGAGGATCCGAGACACATATGCAGCTTTTTTTCAATGTAGCAGCTGCCAGGTCTGTTTTCTTTAGCTCAAGTAGCAAGCCACTTGCTTTCCAATAACACATTTTGATAGCGATGAACCCCTGTTTATTTAGTGAGCCGTGTAAGACCTGCGGGCCGTGTACATTTCTATAAAAAGTGTACACAGACATCTAGAAAATTCAATCAGTACTACTCGGGTGTCACGTGGGCATTTACTCCCCTCCTGGAAGTTTTTTTTTTTTTTTTTTTCAGTTATACTGTATGTCTGCCTCTTGGCCTAAATATAGACACAGAGAAGCACATTCTGACATCTCCTGTTACAGATTCACACACGATTATGGCTGCTTCGAAGAGGGAACGCAGTCATTAGGTTCATTTCCTTTATTGTCACACCATTAAAATGCAATACCAGACAACAAGTAAAATCGTTCGGTGGACTGCTAATGGCAGTGGTGGAAACTTTGCTCCGGTGTTACATAAAGGCTGCCCATTTTACCCTAATTCAACCTTTAAAATTATTTCCCGTAATTCATTGTGGACAACAAGGGTTTTCACAGTGCTGCATGGTATGGTTGCAGCTGCTGGCCAGTGACCTCGTGTGGTGCGACCTCCCTCCTTTAGACCTGCGATCATCTGTCTGCAAGTGGTAGTAAACATGAAGCAGGGACGTAATTAATTTCTTTGTAAAAACATTGGGACTGAAAAAAACTGTGATGGGTGGAGTTGTAAATTCATGGACTACACTATCACAGACTAACAGGGTTATTCACAGAAGGGTGAAGAGTTTGGAGAAGGCAGGAGAAGTGAACAATCTAGGCCAAAGTAGCTGATTTGGAAAAACTTTCCGGTTCAGCTATGTTATCCTAAATGGTTGATTTCTCCTGCCTTCTCCAAACTCTTCACCCTTTAGTGAATAACCTTGTTAGATTTAATATAGGTGTTTGTAGAAGACCAGATTACCAGGAAAATTAGGTGACTTGGTCAAGCATTACTAGGATAAAGGTCTGAAAAACTGGGGAGGTAGGTTGTGCTCCTTCTGCATGTTCCAATACTAATGTATTGAATGTAATTTACCTTTAAAAGCAGAGTCAGTTCTTGATAATATCTGTTACCTGTTATATCCTTTCTTCGAGGACTAGATTTCTGGACCATGGAGGCCAGGGCTTAAAGTAAAACGTTGGCCTTCCATTAAAAAATATCACAAATACCTGTTGATCTTGCCAGTGAAATCTACCAAATACTATTTCTTGTGATGGCGTGGAAATGATGCTGCACTGCTCCTGAATTCAGAGCCACTCATGTAGGCTTTCCACAAGATTTTGCCATGTGCTTGTGGAAATGTGAGACTATTCATCCAAAAGAGCATTTGTAAGGAAAGCATGCAATTGGCATTCCAATTCATCCTAAAGGTGTTCAGTAGGGTTAGGTTTAGGGCTCTGTGCAGGTCACTCAAATGCCTTCACAACACATGTCTTTTTTGGGGCTGGCTTGGGGCACAGGGACACTGTCATGCCAAGAAAGAATAGGGCCTTCCAGAAACTGTTGCCAGAAGTTTAGAAGCATACAATTATCTAAATCGTTTTTGTATGCTGTTGAATTAACAGTTTCCTTCACTGGAAACACCTGAACTCAATAATTTGGAGTGTTTTCCACATATTTTTGCCATATAGTGTAAATTAAAACAATTAGCACATGTCCCGCACCTCATAGTACCATGGTGACTGGATTATGCAAATAAGAACAGAACTTTCATACCTTCTGTTATGTTCTTGGATGATCAAAACCTGCCTTGGCACATTCCAGACACCAAAGTAATTAGACTGAGTTGCTCCTGTCAATATAAGTGCTGGGGTAGGTTTCTGATATCCATTTGAACTAAGGAAGCCACTTGGCTGAATGGTGTAATGTCTTCATCATTACAGAACAAATCCAGTAGAATGGGATTAACTACTACTATGTATACCTGGATAAATGGAGTTTATTTAAGTGTATTAAAGGCTAAATTCACCTTTTGCAAAAATTAAAGAAATGCATATTTAATAATATAACAATAAATATGCTTTTCTTTAATGTTTTGCATTCAAGCCTGGAAAGCATTGCAACTGGGCTGCAAAGCTCAGGCTTCTGCACATTCTCTCCCAGGCAGGTACTGAGATACGGCGTTACAGTTAGGAGAGATAGGGAAGGACGGCTGGACTTCAAACTGGATTAAAGGAGAACTATGGTGTAAGTGTTTTTCCCCATAGTTCTCCTAAGGGTCACAGGGCTCCTGTGACCCAAAGCTCAGTATTAGCAAAAAGTTTTCCCAGCACACTCACCAGCCAGCATGCAAAAAAAACTAGTCTCACCGCTAAGGTTAAAAACAGAGGCTTAGGGGGCGTGGCTTAGCTATGACGGCGTGAGGAAGCACATTGCTTGAGCTCTGCTACCTCAAGAGACTTTTTCAGCTGATCGAGACATCTTTTCAACCCGTTATTGATGTCGTTTAAGGGCAAAACTCGCTCTGACAACAGCCAGCGCTCACAGACCTCTCTGCAGCGCTACCTCTCATCTCCAGCGCCGACAACCCGCAGCTCCTCCAGGACGGCCATGGCGTCTGACATGCAGGGTAAGGCCTCGGGACATGCTTCACCATCCCATCCCTGTGACACCCACGCCCCGGACGCCTCCATTCCGCTGCGGGCATCCTCCTCCACTCCCGATCCCAGCCCGATCGAGGATCCGGTCATCCCGCTCACCGTGTCCCCACA
>NW_017306280.1:1875084-2081572 GCF_000935625.1 Nanorana parkeri | reverse complement strand
CATGTCCCCCCTCATGCAATTCCTGCTGTCTCGAGGGTAGCACCTCACAATGTTTTGGTTTTACCCCTATTGTGTTTCCAGGTTCGCAGGTCGTAGCCCACCACCTTCCCCCACATAGGCCCTCGGTACCACACCGGCCCTTGGGGACCCTTGACTCCCCTGTGGGACCTGTGGTGGTCCGACTAGCTGGTTCTCCAGCACTTTAGTTGCTGTCACCCGCAACCCCCTCAACTAAACCCCCGCACATCTCTCTTCCCTTTCCCACCCCCCTTCCCTACACCCCACCCACCTTTCTCATCTCCTCCCTCTTCCTCCCACTCCACCCTTTGCCACTCCCCCTCCCCCATTCCCCCTTCCCCTCCTTTTTCAGTTTTCTTCTCCTTTCCAGTCTATATCCCCTCTGGCCTTGGAGATGCCCCCTCTTAAAGTCCTCTCCCTCAACGCCAGAGGGCTCAATGTCCCGGAAAAGCGCACAATGCTGCTCTGAGATCTCCACCGCCAACGAATTGACGTGGCGCTATTTCAAGAGACCCACTTCCAAACTGACCATATACCCCGACTGGGTGACCGAAGATATCCCACTGTATACCACAGCAGCTCACCCGATAAACGCTCATGAGGCGTTAGCATTGTTTTCTCTCATTCCCTCCCGTGGTTGTTTCTAGATGACTATGTGGGGGAAGAAGGCCGGGTACTCTTTGTGAAAGGCACCATTGACTCCCAAACAGTTACTATAGCCAACGTATACCTGCCAAACCATGACCAAATCACCTTTCTCACACGAGTCCTGTCCCGTCTGGCTGACTTCCGTTAGGACAGAACATACCCTACGCCTTTTCTCGGCTCTCTCCTCCCCACCTACACTGCATCCCCCTCTCTCCTTTACTCCCCCCAACCTTCCATACCATGTATCCCTCATACCCCCCACCTTCCTAACTCCCTATCTCCCCGCAACCCCGATGCTGCTCTGCTTCCAGATAGTGCTGAGACCCGATTCCATACTTACATAATAGAACCCTGGCTGAAGAACCTGAATGCCTCTCATTGCTATCCTTTGTTAATGACACAACAAGGGTCCTTGCATATATTTCCTACAATCCCCAGAAAGGTCTAGACTGGACGTCCATGTCTTCATTTAATCAGCATTGCTTCCTTCACCTCCCCCCATGGGCCCATGTGGGGCCGCTGTGATACCTTGAATTTCTGACTTTGTATTTTTATTTTTTGTATTATCTGTACTTCCCTTTTCCCCCATTATGTTACCCCTGGAAAATTGTGAAAAACTTATTTAAATAAAGAATTTGTAAAAAAAAACAAAAAAAAACAGAGGCTTAGATACACTTCTTCTGCAGAAAAAGCTCAGTATATCGCGAGCTATAGCTCGCGGTATACTGAGACCGTCACAGCCGGGACGGATCCCGACAATACTTTTCAAGATCCACCCAGCTGCCTGATTGACAGCTGTCTCTGCCTATCTAGAGGCAGATCCAGCTGTTCCTTCCCCTATCCGTTCCGCCAGTCAGCGCTGAAGGATCGGAGCGGGGTGGGGGGGGAATCCCTGCAGGGAGCCGTGAGGGACAGTCATGGCTCTCGGCAGGGACGTGATCGAGAAGTGAGCAAGCGACGGTATGTGTTCGCTCACTTCCAGATCTATTGTACCGACGTGTGACAGTTTCATTGTCACACGTCGGCTCAAACTATGAGGTTGAGTGAAAATCACTCACCTCATAGTTCTCCTTTAAATCACCTCATACAGCGTCCAGCCATCCTCTCTCTGGTTAGATGCGGTAGAGCTGTCCTTATTCCCGTCCAGCCGTCCTTCCTCATCTCTCCTAACTGATACTCTGTACACTAGCTTTTAAGTGTGTTTACCTGTGTAACTGAAGTCAAACTTCAAAAATGTTCAATGATAAGATTACTTATATATCCTTTCTTTGAAATTCTGCTTTAGCTTGTATCTAAGAACAAATGTTCAGTGTTTTCTGTTTTAAGTCTTAAGTTACTATGGACATTTAGAGGCACCACACTGTTGTCCAAAAACATGTTTTATTATGCAAAACAGTGTTTTGAAATAGATTAACCTTGTTGCTTTGCCAAAGGGAATTGAAGAACTGTTATTTTAAAAGGGGGCCTTTGTGTGCTCAGGAAGCGTGACACCACCGAGATCTTAAACTATGACCATTGAAACATTCCTTTGTCCAATAAAATTTAGAAAATAAGGACAGGAAAAAGTAACAATAAGCTGAATAAATCAATGCATATTTGAAATTATTCCTAAAAACAATGAACATAGATGTCACAGAAATTACTCACAGAAGGATTTAAAGTGAACCTATATTTAAGACCTCAATGCTACCAGAAGCAGCAGATTGTCCCTGTCACTATACAACATGGAACACGTTAACCCAGCTATACCTGTAAAAAAAGACGTGACATACTCACCTTTCCTGCTGTCTGTGCAGCTGAGCTCCTCTCTGATGCTGAGAAATGTTCATGTTCAATTTCTCTCTGAAAGCTCAACTTTCAGGAGTGTCAATCTCTGTGGTCCCCTGCATCTCTTAATGGTTCTTCAGACCTCCTCCCATTACAGGGAACAGTTTTCACATGGAGGAACTGGAACATCTGTGAGGGACCCAGGAGAAGGACACTTTCAGAAGTGCCAGATTCAGTGTGCACTCCGTCAGAAGATTTCTCAGCATCGCAGAGGAGTTTGGCATTGCAAGCAACAGAAAAGGTGAGTATTTGTCTTCTTTTACAGGTATAGTCCACAGAGAAAAAAAACTATAAAAAAGGGAGCTACATGCATTCTTCCACGTAGGTAGGGTGGACAGCAGCTTAAAAGGGATGTTCCAAGGCTGCTAAAACGTCCAATCCACCATGGGTGGGAATTAAGCCAAACTATAAATTAGGAACAAGAGTGCCTTCAAATTTGAGTAAAGTAAGGTAAAACACTATATTATCACCTTCTTAAGTGACTGGGACAAAACACAAAACGTTCAGCACGGTGACCAGGCTTTGTGAGAGCAGCGCTCCCAACATATTAATCCAATATATGCTTCACATGAATCTTCAAATTGGCTTCTTGGCAGTAAACTAGAAGGAGTCCTTTCTAAATCTGGCCATACACCTATAGATTTTGTGCAGATTTTCTATGGTCAGATGGAAAAAGTGCAACAGATTCCTCCTTGTACGCTAAACTGTGTGGATGGAGGAATCTCCCACTGTGCCAAGCTTCAGGATTTTGCTAGTCAGCCCCGCTGGCTGTCAAAATACCTGAACAGTCTGATTGGATGCAGGCATTGTTCAGGTGTTTTGAGAGCCAGCGGGGCCGACTAGCAAGATACTGAAGCTTGGCCCAGTGGGAGATTCCTCAATCCACATAGTTCAGTAGATAGAGGAATATGTTGCACTTTTTCCATCTGACCATAGAAAATCTGCAGAAAATCTATAGGTGTATGACCAGCTTTAGTTAACCCACATGACATAGAGAAATTGCATAATTAAAAGGTAAGGCTCAGTGTAGATCAGTGCCGGGTATCTTAATTCACTCCTATTATTGCATGGAAATACATAAAGGAAGTCCTTTTCCCACTTAAGGATCCAATAACTACATGGTGCTACATTTATCTTGCTGCAAAGTCTTAATTTAATGCTACTTAGAACCCCCCGACTTTCTCAAAGTACTTGAATTTGGCTTCATATCAGCCTCTTGCATTCCCCTCTAGAGCGGCACTCAGCCTGACTGTGTGATGGAACCAGTTCCTGAATAATTATTACCTGACTTCCTCAATTATTATTATACCGGATTTATATTGCACCAACAGTTTGCCCAGCGCTTTACAAAATGGTGGAGACTTGTGAGAGCTTACAATCTAGTAGGAGGGACAAGTTATTCAAAAGGTATTAATTAAAATAATAGTAAAAAAAAAAAAAGGACAGTTATGTTGAGGTGGGATAGGCTTTCCTGAAGAGATGAGTTTTCAAGGCTCGCCTACAGGTGTGCGGAGTAGGAGATAAGCGGACAGATTGGGGTAGGGAGTTCCAGAGGATGGGAAACACTGGAACTCTGTACCCCAAGTCCTGGATGTTAGCATGGGAGGAGGTGATGAGAGAGCTAGAGAACAGGAGGTCTTGAGAAGAGCAGGGAGGATGGTTTGGGTGATATTTTGAGATGAAGTTGGAGATGTAGTCTGGGCAGAGTTGTAGATGGCTTTGTGTGTTGTTGTTAGTATTTTGATTTTTATTCATTGGGCAATTGGGACCCGGTGGAGAGATTGGCAGAGAGGGACGGCAGACACTGAACAGTTGGTAAGGTGGCCAAGTCTGGCAGCAGCACTTATGATAGACTGAAGGGGGAATAGCCTGTTTAGTGGTAGGCCAACAAGGAGGGAGTTACAGTAGTCAAGGCGAGAGATTACAAGGGAGTGAATTAAAAGGTTTGCGGTTTCGTTGGTTGAAAAAGGGGCGAATTTTTAGAAATTGTGTAATGTTCTAGAGATCATACGATTCTTGATGCTTTAGTTTTACTGCTGAGCAATTGGCTAAGGCAGTTTTTAGCACAGAGCTCTCACCACAAAGAACGATGCCCTACCCTGAGTCCCGCTTACACTAACCTTCTACATAATCTAACTTACTTTAATCCTTACAATAACACTCTCCCGTAACCTAATGATAATCCTTTTATTAACCCACCCATATACTAATTATAACCCGAACACTAACCTTCCCCACAATCTAACTCTAATCTGAACACTAACCCTCCCCATAATCTAACTATAGCCCTAATACTAAAATCTCCCCATAACCTAATTTTAACCCTAACACTATCCCTCTCCATATTCTAACTAACCTAATTCTAACCCTTACACTAACCCTTCCCATAATCTAACACTAACCCTACACATAATCTAACTCTAACCCTTACAGTAACCCACCCTGTTACCTAATCCTCAAAGCAAACCTGTCACTGAACTGAAGAAAATCAAATCCCTTGCAGCCTGTGCCTGTAGAACAGGGGTAGCCAAACTCCAGCCCTCCAGCTGTGGTGAAACTACAAATCCCATGATGCATCTCTCTCCGGGAGTCATGTCTGTGGCTGTGAGAATCTTGCAATGCCTCATGGGATTTGTAGTTCCACCACAGCTGGAGGGCCGGAGTTTGGTTACCCCTGCTGTAGAAGAAGAAGCTTCATACTTACCACTCTGGCAGACAGTAAGAAAAACTTTTTTGTATCTCGAAGAGTTACACATGGTGCTGCTGCTGTCTGATACCTATGGTTGTTCTTCAATAGCGCATACCCCGCTGGGCACTGTAGTTCCTCTCCCTGACCCCCACATTGCTTCAGGACACAGTTGTGACATAAGTAGGAGGAACCTCAGCCCCCAGAGAGGAACACACAACTTTTGTCGAAGGAGTTGGGTCAAAAATTGTTGAATTGAAAAATTGACTTTTGCCAGAGTACTAGCGGCATGACCACACACAACTTCAGTTTCAGCCATTTCAGCAGGACTTGGACAATCTGAGCAGTGTATGGCCAGCTTTACAAGGAGATCTGCTAAGTTAGTCCCTAAGAGATATGAGAGCAGGATTCTAAGCTATGAATCAAATGTCATCATTTTATGGACTGTCCATTTAACATCCTCCTATGAGTGGCAGGACAATGTTGGCATTCGTCTTAGGTAGGCCGAACTGTATCTGCATACAAGCTGTGGACTTCACATTGCAACTGATGTGCAATGCAAGACTGTAAAGGCATGTAGCAAGCACCTTACCAAAGGCACTCAGCTTTTTACAGACTCTGGATGATGGGTATATAATTCCTGGATGACCTTGGTGGAAAACAAACAAGTGCCACATGCTGGAGCAGGTGCAACAGAAATGATACTATGATAACATTCTTCCAAAGCAAACTCTTAATTTTGACTCCAAATGAGCTGCTGCCATCTGGCACTGAACGTACAGCTGGGTGTGGCCTACGGAGATCTATGACTCTTTGTCCTTCTAATACAATGTGAAAAGAGCCAGTTACAAATAGGTCATTTGTAACCAGGATGAATGGGAGCGAATTAATGAGGATTTCCAAACCACGCACGGGGACACACTGCCTGCGCTCCGTAAACACAAGGTCAAGGTTTCGAAACCCAAGGGCTGGTTCATAAGCCTTGAGGCAAAGGAAACAAAGAGGTGTTGCCCGTGGCAACCAGTCAGATACAGTATCTGCTTTCATTTCCTAACCAGGTTGGGTTATATGGTTGCTATGGGCAAGAAGTTAATTTCTGACAACTACCCATTCTGTTAAACAGCCTTTTCAGGTATTAGGAAAAATAATATTGTGTGCTGCTAAAACATTCTGGTAAACATAGCCACTATGCTAATCTCAGGATACTTGTGTTTGTGTCATTTGGCATTCATTTGGTGAGACTTAGCAGGGCTTTCAGAGGTTCTTTGGACAGGAATGTGGCTTGACGCCCATTGTTTGCAGTGCCACCTCCCTGAATGAAAAGTTAATTCTCCACGTGTAATATTGCCCATAGACTGTGGTGAGGTGACTGAATTCTGTCTGGATAAGCAGGACTGTGCATACAGATGGACGTTGGTTTTTGGAATTGGGAATCTTTAGTATACAGAATCACAGGCTCATTTATTGCTTCTGAATAGATCAGCTCCGCCCTGAACAAAAATGGCCGCCAGAGTTTGCAGGAAATCTTAAAGCGAGAACTTGACCCATCAATTTAAAGAGGAACTTTACCCACCAATTTAATGTCTCCCAAAACAGTTACTTTTAAGGCATACCAGGCCTATTTCAGCTCTCAACCAAACTTTTAAGCCCTCGAATGGCTGGTGTCATAGTGGCACCCCCACATACCTCCTGGCCACTGTGCAATGCAATGCTGTGCCACTCACAGTAGCAGAATACTGTGCATTATGGCGCAGTGGAAAAACGTATTACACCACACCACACAGTATTGTGGTACAGTGCATGACAGCCGGGAGGTGCATTGAGATGCCCTTAATTGCACTGTGTATAGTGTAGACATGCAAGGCAGCCAACAATTTGTTTCGTTTCAGATATTTAGTTATTCCTTTTTTCGGATTCAGATGGCACCCAGATTCAGATAAGCCCCCCTGCCTGCAGACCCCCACAACCAATGGGCCAGGTTTGTGGGGAAGAGGCCCTTATCCTGGAAAAGCACTTTCCCCATGTTAAGGGCATGTGTCCTGGCAAGGTGCAGGGGGGAAGGCGCACAATGTGTCCACCTCTCCCACTCCCTTTTTCCTGCTCTGCCAGGCTGCTGCTCGGATCAAGGGATTTTAGTGGGTACCCCACGCTTTTTTTTGTTTTGCATTTTTGGCATTGGGCCACCCCCCCCCTCCCCTTAAAATTCCTACCAGACCTAAAGGGTTTGGTATGAATTGGGGAGGGGACTCCACACTGGGTTTTTTATTTTAACGTTTGACAACAGAAGTTCATTCCGAATGACATTCGTAAAAAACATTTTGGATGCATTCGAATTTTCGTTTTCAAAAATTCGGATTCGTTATCTCTTTCATTTTGAAATTTGGACACCTCCGAATGTCCGAATATGCCTATATTTATCCGAATTTCAATTCGAGACAAAATGAATCTATATATGTATATAAAATATATATATTACTTAAAAAAATTGAAAAAAGAGACAAGAGTTTTCCTTTAAGTATCTGTGAATGACACATGTTCCATCTGCTAGATCACCTTGTTAAACGTTAAGGAAACTTACAGGGACCTTTCGCAAAGTCTTTGCCAAGTATGGTTGTGTAGTATGTCCTTATATAGTCAATGTTATAGGGTCGTATTGATCCTTGTGTCAATGTTATGTCCTAGGGATAGTCGTAAGTGTCAGATAGCCAGACACTGTTCAGTCTGACTGTTGGAAACATGCCAGATGTCCAGAGATAGGTCAAACTCTGCGAGCTGACAAGCAAACCCCAACAAAAACATGCAGCACTTGACATGACTTGTATGCGGTGTTGTATAATGGGCTTCACCAAATCCTTGTTTAAACAGTCTTACAATTACATGTGGCACAACTGTATGGGGCTGTATATATGGCCCGGGTCAGCGGAGGTCAGAGCTGGCTGGCTGCGTGGTCTCCTGTCAAATATAAACACTTTATAAAATTGTATAAGTTAAATAAAGGGTATTGGTAACATAAAAGCAGACAGACACTACTAGGAAAAGAAAGAAACAAGTTCTATTTGATCAATATTTACATTACTCGGTGCAGAGGGCACGCTGCCTGTGTAAGGAATTCTAGAAGTTGCAGTAAAATGTTTGACGTTTGGACAAAGAGATTGAAGTCACTTGTATCTTGCTGACTCAATAAGCTTAAAGGAGACATAACTGGTGCAGTCATAGAATCAAGTGACACTCCTGCAAATTGTATTTTGATAGGACAGAGAAGAGTTGCAGAGTTGTAAACCCAAAATTACATTTAGTTTGCCAAAGCCCTGCATATCATAAAAATACCTTTTTTTAAAAATATAAAATGCAGTTTTTCACCTTTTTACATCCTTTGTTTCAGCTTATTTTTGTGTATCTCCTGCTTCCTCTTGGCAGACCCTCTCTATCTATATGTACTCCAGTGATGGCTGCATGGCATTTCTTAGAGCAGGATTACTAATGATGACAACAGTGGACCATGCCAGTGTAAGGTGTGTTAAAGCGACCTTTATTGGAAGCCCATGTGACAGAGTGACAATGCAGGTGCACAACCAGCAGACAGGGACATAGACAGGGACACATAGATAGAGTGTTGTCACTCTATAATATATAGTGCCTAAACAAGGACCCTTATGGCAGGATCATCAGGTATTATTTCAATGAAAACTGCAAAGATATAATTAGTAAAATTGCCTTAAAATGTTAAAGTTTGACTACAAATCCCAGCAATAATACATTATATACAGCACAATGCAGAATAACGCCAGCTACAGAGGACTACAAATCCCAGCAATAGTACATTATAGTATAATGTACTATTGCTACATTCCTCTATAGCTGCTGGTATTCTGCACTGCGCCGCTGTATAATGTACTATATTGCACACCACACTTTTTTTTTACTTCCACCGTGCCAAGCTTGCTCCCGTGATGGACTACAATCTTAACACAAACTAGTCGTCAATCACTGGAGCCTACCGCACAGGTAGGCTTAATAATCGGCCAACTAATCAATTATGAAAATGATCGTTAGCTGCAGCCCTAATTTACATGTACTTAAAGCCGATCTCGGGGGAAAACAATACAATTACTTTGCAGTGGCACTACCACTACATTGCAAGGGTTAAGTGCTCATTATATCTAGGGGACTCAAATAAAGCTGATTTACTCATCTAATCCCGGCTCCTGCGGCGATAAATATTAACTTCTTCTCACCCTCCATTCCGGATGTTGGAATGTCCTTCTGCGTCCTCACGTCTAATGCAGGTCAATGGACCTGCATTATATATAATGACGGCATAGCAAAGGGTATAAGAGGCTCCTGGGACAGGTGTAGCAACCTGGAGGGAGCTGGTGGGACTAAGGATCAGGTAAGTAAAACAGCTTTAATAGTGTTCCCTAGACAAAACAAGCACCTACCCTTTGCAATGTGGGGTAACCCAACTGCAAGGGTAAGTGTACATAGGAGGGAGCTATTTTACCTCCCAAAGGGTTTGTATTTCTGCTTATCCAGTTCTGACATTTACACAGCACTGTCTGGCAGGACAGAAGGCCAGGTTTTCTCTGCTGCTGTTACAGGTCTTTTCCCCGCCCCAACCCTGTGACTGGATAGTAAAAGGAGAAGCAGAGAACTTTCACTACAGCAAAACTGATTGGATTCTTGTGCTACTTCTAACTCCCCCAGTCTGAGCTTTGCTGTACATTGACTGTAAGAGGCTGCTACCAAGTCAAATTCTGCTTGCATTAAAAATACATTTAGGGGTCTATTCACTAAATGGTGAAGAGTTTGGAGAAGGCAGGAGAAGTGGACAATCTAGGCCAAAATAGCTGATTTGGAAAAATTCTCCAATTCTGCTCACTTTTCCAGTTCAGCTATGTTGTCCTAGATTGTTCACTTCTCCTGCCTTCTCCAAACTCTTCACCCTTTAGAGAATAGACCCCCTTAATGATGTATTAATGAACACAGAGCTGCATTAATTTGTGTCTTTTATATAAGCCTGAAGTTCAACTTTAAACTTTATTTCCCCTGTCTGCATCTCCTTTGGAGACATTCTGATTGTTTCTTCCCCTGGTGATCAGGTAGGAAGTGAGGGAAAATGTGTGGAAACAGATGACACTGAAAACGTAACAGAAATTTTAAACCTTTGCCATGCCATTAAAAACAAAACAAAAAAAATGTAAATGGGATTTTGCTATCTATGTACTCGTTATAGAGATTTACCCTAATTTGCTGACCTGGTGACACAAATGCAAGTGAGGATTTCCCCAGCAAAAACACCAGCCATACAAACTCATCCAGCCATTCTAACCCATCAGAAACTAACAAAACTTTTTACAGAATTATTTGCACTATAGGCATTTTTATAGTCTTCATTCAAGGACTACCAGCCTTGGAACACCAAGTATACAAAAGCATGCAGCTCCTTATTGGGTAGATACCTTGTAGTATCCCAAAGTGGCAAACTCGTCTAAGCCAGGGACTACAATGTTTCTTGTGATGGAGGGTCCGAAACCCTATACCCATCACTCTATCTTATTTCTCCATAGCCTTCAGGTCACATTGAAAAACACTCACTCATGTTCTCATGAGGGGCCCCTCATTTTCTAGTGGTTTTAGGTCTAGCCTATAGGGGGTCCTGCCAAACACCCAAACCCAAGACATCAGGTTACAGAGTGTGTGGTCTTACCATGGAAACCCACCTCGCCACCAATATGCAGGCTGACCTCTACCAGACCAACCCCCTGTTTCCTGACCAAAGTCAGTCTCAAGTCTCTATTCCGCAAGTAAAAGTTTACCCTCCATTCTAAAGGAATAAAGAAGACTCAGTCCAATTTTACCTCAACGTATTTTTATTGAATGGGAAGTTGTACACAAACAAATCAATGAGCATAAGAGGTTTGTTCAAGTATTGTTCCATATTCCATGGCTGGCCTAGTCCAGATCCATTGCCCACCAGACCAACCTGTTGCACTTTCCCTATTTTGGGAAGGGAATTCTTTAAGAAGAGCTCTTTAACCTGGACTCTTCTTTTTTTTGTTTTCTTTTTTTTTGTTTTGTTGGTGCACCGGTCCTAAAGATACTGCAATACCAGGTCGATGCATGGAGTGGACAGAGCAAGCTCTTCTTCCTTCTCCCTGTTCTAAAAATCCATTTAATATATGGTCCCCAGATAGGGGACGTATCCGATATTAATCTGATAAGAACAGATACTACACATGATCTTAGCCAAAAGGCCGAGAAGCGATATTTGTTACCTTAACCAGTGGATCTAAATATGTGTAGTTTGAGCAGGACACGTTGTGGTACTTACACACTTTAATTCTGGCCATTGTGTTTATTTCAAAGCAACATTTATATTTTATTCCAGTAGCTGAACGGCATAAAAGTTTGATGACCAAACACGATAAAATAAAAAGTCAGATTAGCATACAGTTGGTAGATAAGATAGCATTAAACGCTGCCAAATATCATTTTATGACACTGAATAGCCCTGTGCTCTGCCACATCACCACATGCTGTTGTAAGCAGCTTCAAAAGGCTTTTATTGTGAGAGAGGGATGTTCCATTGTTGATGCGAATAATAGAGCTAGTTCAAAAACAGGTTATCATTGATGAAATAATTTGGGGTAACTGACCCAGGTGTATCTGTATGGTCCTGTGGAGCGTGGTCGTATTTTATTACAACCAAATGCTCTTTGTAAGGGTGCAGTTGATATGTGAAATGTCTACATATAAACAAATATCAAGATATGATCAATGATAAATGTAACTCATAAATTAAAGTTAAACAGTACATACTGACATAGGTGAGTAATACAAGGCACTGCACAATAAAAAATGTTTGCAAACCAGGTCCATAGAAATCCCAACTTTTCTCCAAATCAGAATCTAACTGCTCCCCACCTACATGCATTACATAGAATGTTAGGGGCTTGCCTAAACTCTGACTTGAAGCAAAGTCAAGATTTGCATACTGCACTTGCCTGGGATTGAAGCAATCATGGATTGCAGGAGATTCATTTTCAAAAGCCGTTGGTGTGTACCAGCAACACTAATTGGTCAGCTCTGCCTGAACATCAGCCCTCTAAGCATCTTTAGAAAAAATCATGTGTCCAGTGGTTCAGCATTTTATCACATGGCACCAGAGGGGGGCACACAGCTACTGTTTTCTTCAGGAAAGTTATTTAATCCCTTTTTTGCCATTTTGTATATTCAAACAGCACATGGAGCCAATCAGTTGTGCTGCATGCAAGGAACATGATGATAGGAGAAGAGAGTGATAAAGTGGCAGAGAGAAGAGTTCATCAGTCTGTTGCTTCTCTTTTCACTGTCTACTCACAGGATTGGGTGGAGTGGGGGGAACAAAACTTGTAGGTTTTACTAAACTGCTGCAAAGAAAAATCAGATCCCCCCCTACCACCACGCAGGGCTGTACTGTGTGGCAGAGCTGTGGAAATCTGATGACTGTATGGAGAGAAATACATATTCTTTAGTAAAAGGGAAATCAGCTTCTATATCTGTATTCCATCTCTGTAGTTAGCTGTTTGCCTCCCCTTTCATCGAAAACATTTATATATATATTGTTAAAATTGCTACACAAGCCATTTTGTAATTTAATGGTATTAAAAATTACCTTTCCATTTCAGCTTGTTGGACGGAACACTCCCAGACATGTAATTTCCCTGTGTGATTGGCTCACAGATTTTCCCCGAAGTCTGCACTAAGATACAAGTCACACTTTAGACATCCCCTGCAATAGGAATATAATTTCTGGTGAGATACTCCCTAAGGGTTAACTACCTCTAAAGGGATGCCGACACTGCAACTTTCCTCATTAGAACACTGAAGGTGCACCAGGTGGTTATAACGAACCCAGGCCCTCCCATTCAGGAATCAGTCTGGAGAGGACCTGATCAAACAAACAACCTTTTCTTCAGAACATAAACAGGTAGGAATCTGCAACAAAGTTTGTTAAAATCTGTAAAATGTACATTGATTACCCAGAGGGGGTAGTTTTTTTCTCAACAAGAGTGGAGTCAACTAACTTTTGGGATAAGATATCAGCCAAACACGGGGTGCATTGTTTTTACTGAGATGGCTCACTCAATGCGGATGATTTATTAAAGGAAAATAGGCTGTCCATTTTGCAAGGCCTTTTACCTTTAGCTTAGTGAATATGGTGAAAACTTACTTTGCAAAGAACACCCAATCATTAGCTAGGAAAAAACTGTATTTTGTGCATTACTGAATGATGGAAGTCTGCAGAGCTTCACTTCATTCACAAAGCTAATGGAAAATTCCCAAGGCAAAATGAACAGCCTAATGTTTGCACATTAGCACTTTTCACAATTAATGGACACCTGTTCTCTGGTATTCCATACTCACAGGGGTAGGTCTCTTTGAAGACTTATCCACAGGGTTGTTAATTCAGGGTGTTTCATATATATCTATAAAATATTTTTTACATTTATCAAAAAACCTTTAGCGCTGTGACTACACTTCATATTTTCACATCCACACTTCTCATAGCAGCTTTAGGACCACTATTTGATTATTTTAGTTCATTTTCCAAGAGCGCAGATTTTTGTTGTAATCAAAATGAACAGCCTATATGCCTTGAAGTGATACTAAACGCGGGAGTTAAATCATAAAAATGCATTCACTTTTTTTGCATATATCTACTGCTAGCAAGCAGTAGATATATTCAAAAACTTATTAAAAAAACCTTTTCAAACAGGTTTAAACTTACCTGTGTCTTCGCTGCGCGCTCCTGTCCAACCATCTGAAGAGTCTCGGGGGCCGCAAAGAATCTTTGGGAGGGCGTATGCGCAGTTCAGATGTTCGGCCGGGAGACGAGGAGAGACACAAGGTAAGTCTATGGAGCAGCGTGCACCCGCACAGACGCCGTGGGACATGAGAGAAGAGGAGGACAGAGGAGTCAGCGCGGCATCGGAGACCCGCACCAGCGCTGGAGGGACAGCTGAAAAGGACAGTAAAGAAGAAGATGATCGGATTAAGAGGCATGATTTAAGGTAAGTCCTTACATTAGCATTAGGGGGGGGGGGGTATTTTTTGACTTTAATGACACTTTAACTATTAACAAAAATTGATTTTATTTGTGCACCACACAGCTGTAGATCCTCAAATCATCCCTGAATCCGTGTTGACACTGTCCTTCCTTCTGGAGGGTACTTTTGTTCCCCATGGTCTCTGTGTGTGTTGTAAAGTAGTCACCCCTCCAAACCCACTCCCATGCTGGACTACAATCCCAATACAAATTAGTAAACTAAATATGAGATCACGGGAGTGAGCTTTGAGCGGTGGCTACTTTACAACACACTCAGGGACCATGGGGAACAAAAGTAGCCACCCTCCAGAAGGAAGGACAGTGTCGGCACCAATTCAGAAATAGTTTGAGGATCTACAGGCCAGTGATACACAAAAAAGACCCATTTTGAATACTCAGGAGTCCCTCCAGCGCTGGTGGCGGTCTCTGATCCAGCGCTGACTCGCTCTTCCTGGCACTTCCTGTCCCACGGTGTCTGTGCGGGTGCACGCTGCTAGGCTGCTTCCATTGACTTACCTTGTGTCTCTCCTCATCTCCCGGCCGAAGATCTGTACTGCGCATGCACCCGCTCCATGATCCTTTGCAGCCACCCGAGAATTTTCAGATCTTCGGACGGGAGCGCACGGCGGAGACACAGGTAAGTTTAAACCTTCTTTTTTTTTTTTAAATGTTTTTGCATATATCTGCTACTTGCTAGCAGTAGATAAATGCAAACAAACGGGAGGGTTTAATTATCCTTTAGGGTACTTGAATGTATTTTTATGATTTAACTCCAGAGTTTAGTGTCACTATAAGTATATCAACCTCTAAGACGTTCATTATAAGAAGGAGCACTCAAGTACACCCATAATGTAGTACACTGGATTTTTAATGTTGGGTACAGTTCGTTTCTAAGCCCTGAACGGCATTTCATTTTTGTTTTAGGAAACACAAAGTGAATCAGATATAAGCATCCGAAATCCGCATAATGTTTCCAAACTAATTTGATTTCATGAATATGTATATTTTCTTTTTAATTTGGGCTAACCACCTCTGAAAGTTGTGACATGAAAGGGTATGTAAATGATTGGAATGATTTGAAGGAACTGCGAAATGACTTCTATTTTACATTTCACAGCCTTTCATCATTAACATTCCTCAGCAGACTGAATGTTTATATGGCGCAGGACTTATGCACAAGGCTGGAGGTTCTCTGCAAACTTTTGTGTCTGTACACAAAGTGTTTTATGGCTGTCACTGTGCTAAGTGAATCAAGAATTCTATTAGTGGCTTTGGCTCGTTCAGGCAGGTGGAGCAGCTGTGGATCTGAAGACAGACAGTTGGATTTTCTCTTCTCCTGCAGAGAAGCGTGCGCTGAGGGCCTGCACACTATCAAAGCAAGCGAGTTAGATGAAAAACAACTGGCTGGAAGTGACAGCAGCCAAGACAAAGTGCCATGCACCTGCCAGAGGTTCTGGAGGGGTTTTCACCATGGCAGATGGCGCTTCCCACCTCCAGTTCACTAACAGCAAATTCGGGGCTGGCTAGCTTTTGAATTTACACCGATACCATCAATACATTTATAAGAAGGGGTCGCTGGTGGATGTAGACCTCTGTGTGTTTGAAGGAGACCATGAGACTGTATCAGAGAGCCTTAGACTGTTTCTGTCAGATAAAAATAGTTTTTCTTGAAAGATAGACCTGGTGCAAGGCAAAACAGCATGTGGCAGGGTGGAAGGGGTGCCAGTGGTTGAAGGGGTTAATCGGCTTGTGAAGGAAAGGGGACACTTTAGGATTAGCTTCTCCCCCATGGCAATGGTCACATGACTGACACCAGAGGGATGACTCTCCCCTCATGATTTTCCTTGTCAATTCACAGGATACCTTGCATTCTTTGTAAAAAAAAAAATACAACGGGGGAAATTTACTAAAACTGGAGCAAACAGAATCTGCCCATGGCAGTCAATCAGCTTCTATCTTTCATTTTCAAAGCTTAAAGTAATATTGAAGTCAAAAGATTTTTCAAATACTGATAAAATCACTTACAATTGATGCTACTTCTTGATGTTTTAAAGTTGTCATGGAGTCGCCCACCACCGCCAGTCACGCTGTCGGTGCCATTATTTTCTTATTTTTTCTTTTATGATTCTATGTAAGAAATATCACTTGTTTTAGGGCTAGACCGCCTAAACCCTAATTTCACTATATCACTTGGTTATACTAAGTTTCATATTAGTTATACCTTTAGCGCTTTGATATATATTTTTCTCCATTATTTTCTAATGGCACCCCAGCTGCAAGTCGTGTCTTGCAAAAAAGGTACATCAATAGGGCAGCGTGGCAACTGCTGTGTGCAACTGCACACGATCGAGTGGTCCCGGGACGCGTGTCCCGGATTGTCTAGGTCTGCATCAGGCCTGAAATCTTGTTTTAGAGTGGTTCCTTCCCCTTGCAGGGTCCTATGGAGCCACTGTTGTGTGTGCTAGTAAGCTATGAGTGTGTCTCTACAAACACACAGACCCGTCAAGGCAAGACATTAACCTACTCCCTGCTACTGCTTCCTCCCTTCTTCAAGCTAGTAGATGAACAGTAGACATGTGCATTCGGATTCAGACGAACCTACAAATTCAATGAAATTCAGTTGATTTGGCGGTTCGTCTGAATCTGAAATAAAATGTTTTTTATGCCCGAATATACTAAAATGATATTCGGGCAAAAAAAATGTTGTTATCAGAGCGCGCGGTGGCCATATTGGCTGGCAGGGTGCATAACGTCACATGACGCCATGTCATGGGTGATGTTATTTGCAGAACGAGCGGCGGCCAGAGCGTGTTCTGCACAAGTGCGCTGCCATTTTGGAGTATACCTTGGTATACACCAAGATGGTGGCGCCCACATATTCGGGTGCCACCATCTTGGTGTATACCAAGATATACTCCAAAATGGCGTCACGCATGCGCAGAGCGAACTGGCGGCCGATGTGGCCCAGCTTGTTTTGCAGTCTCTTTGTGCAGTTTCGGATTCACAGGCTTGTTGCCTCTGAATCCGAAACAGTATTAAAATTTGTTTCCATTGACGAAATTAATAAAAATGTTTTTCATTTTCATTTGTTTAGTCCGAAACACATTTTTTTGCCCTGCACATGTCTAATGGACAGCTGCTGGCTTTGCATTTGCAGCACCGCTGCTCCGGCTTCAGCCCACTGTCTGTACCTCCAGACAGTCACAGTTGTGTGCTAACCTGTACACTGGGGTTTTTATCAATCCGCAGCACCCTGCTGCACTGGACTCCACTCTGGGTGGAGCCTTCCTGTCTCCCAAGTGGAGCCTTGAACCCTTCCCAACACCTTTATTTTAAAGGCTGTGCACACCTGTGCCATCAGCATGCGCTGACCACTCAAATTCTGGACACAGGAATGGAGAAAACACGTGGCATTGCCACGCACTGCCACAATGGTGAGTCACTAGGCATTGAGTATATGATCGTGCATAGTTAACACTTTGTCCTTTCTTGCTGCATTTATCATTTCAATCTCATTAAAGCAGCTGGACTCACAATTTTCTGTGAAGTTGCTATAAGTGACCCTAAGTCGCTACTGGAATCATTTTTTTTCCAGAATACATCACAAGGGTTATTTCTGAAACTGAATATGAACTCAAAAAATGCTGCAACCTAAATGGAGCCTTTGTTGAACTTTATGTGGCTCTTAATGTCCCTTCTGAAATGTGTAGGTGATCCTAATCCTCACTGCTAACATTAGATAAGATAATAAAATTTATGTTTTAAGCCTTTTTTAAGAAAAATATGATATGCAAAAAGCAACAAAGTGCCTAATTTTCACTTTTTTTCAATGTAGATTGGAGTTTTGTATCCCGGTTTCTGTCAACCACTGGGGTATATTTTGAGTTAACATCTTTTAGCAGTAAAATACACTGATCTGCCATAACATGTCCACTGAGAGGTGAAGTGAATAACATTGATTGTCTTGTTACAATGGCACGTGGAAGTGGGTGGGATATACACTGAGTGCCCAGATTATTATGACCACCCCATCAGTTATTAATTATAGCTAATTTGCCTACAAACGTCAGGTGGTCATAATAAACTGGCCACTCAGTGTATTAGTCAGCAAGTGAACATTTTGTCCCCTAAGTTGATGTGTTTGAAGCAGAAAAAATGCGCAAGAATAAGGTTTTGAGCAACTTTGAGAAAGGCCAAATTGTGAAGGACAACTGGGTCAGAGCAACTCCAAAACTGTAACTCTTGTGGGATGTTCCCGGTCTGCAGTGGTCAGGACCTACCAAAAGTGGTCCAAGGAAGAAAAACTGGTGAACCAGTAACAGGGTCACGGGCAGCCGAGGCTTATTGATGCACGTGGTGAGCGAACACTGAACTGCATAGTCCAATCCAATAGTAGAGCTACTGTAGCAGTTTATTGCGTATAGGGGCTGCATAGCCGCAGGCCAGTCAGCTTGCCCATGCTGACCCCTGTCCACTTCTAAAAGTGCTTTCAAAGGGCACGTGAGCATCAGAACTGGATCAGCTATGGAAGAAGGTGGCCTGGTCTGATGAATCAGATTTTCTTTCACATCATGTGGATGGCCAGGTGCAGGTATGCCTCTTACCTGGGGAAGAAATTACACCATGATGCACTATAGGAAGAAGGCAAGCTGGCAGAGGCAGTCCTGCCATTCATGTAGATGTTACCTTGACTCATACTACCTACCTAAACATTATTGCTGACCAAATACACTCCTCCATGGAAACGATATTGCCTGATGGCAGTGCCCTCTTTCAGCAGGATAATGCTCCCTGCCGCACTGCAAAAATGGATTTAAGAATGGTGGGAGGAACACAACAACCAGTTTGAGGTGTTGACTTGGCTTGCATATTCTCCAGATTTCAATCCAATGGAGCACCTGTGGGATGTGCTGGAAAAACAAGTCCGATCCATGGAGGCCTCACCTCGCAACTTACAGGACTTAACCTCCCTGGCGGTATTCACGAGTGTGGCTCGAGGTTAATTTTCAGTACCAAGAGCGGTAACCCAGAGCCACACTCGGGATTCCGCAAAAGTGTCACTTACCTTGTCCCTGCGAGCCCGCGGTGTCCTCTGCTGTGTTCGCCCGGCCGATGCCAGCATTCGGCTTTCAGTTTCATTTTCGGGCGTCAAAGCGGAGGGCAGGTTATACTCTATTGACTGTGTTACGGATCAGGCAGCGCCCCCAGAATTCCCATTTACTGGACTATTTTTTTGTATTATTGCATTATAATTTTTTATTATATTATAATTTCTTATAATTATTTATTATAGTATAATTTATTATTTCAAATTTTATCATACCCGGGATGTCAACTGGACTCTTGTTTGGACAGATTTAGTGAGTTATTCCTAAGTTTTACTAAGAATTACAGGCCTACAATATAAAACAACAAATTGCCATGAAAAGCGTGGCATGCTAAAATCCTCCATAATCATACCGCCAGGGAAGTTAAAGGATCTGCTACCAGATTTTAATTGCAAAAAACAACCAAACAGATTAATACAACCTGCCCCTGACATAGTGAAATGATCTAAAGTGTTGGTGAGTCTTGATCTACTCAGTTGCTTTTTTTAATTTAAACTGGCTTGAAAGCAGCTTAGATTGTCTTAAAATCTGTATGTGTTGCCAGCTTAAGTATACAGAAAAAAAGAACAAAATATTGGACTTTTTAGGCACAAACATGATCATACGGATATATGTTAAAACACAAAAATTGTGTAACAGTTTTTTTTAAAAGCAGAAAAAACTCCTATCTCTACATCTAAAAGAGCCTATACCGAAAAGATATATACAACCCCTCCATGAATTGTATATCATATTCTTAAGTTAATATATAAGCCATAAGGTTCCTTGTGGAGTACACACAAGGTTATTCACAGAAGAGTGAAGAGTTTGGAGAAGGCGGGAGAAGTGAACAATCTAGGACAAAATAGCTGAACTGGAAAGTCAGCTGAATTAAAGACTTTTTCCAAACCAGCTATTTTGGCCTAGATTGTTCACTTCTCCTGCCTTCTCCAAACTCTTCACCTTTTTGTGAATAACCCTGACAGTAATCGATATTGTGCCGAGGGGTATAGATAACTTGCTCTACGCATTTTGTGGTAATTACAGAGGAGGGTATACACTAAAATACAAAGCAATATAATCAATCCAAAGGAATGTAGTACAAAAATATAATTGCAATATTGTACAATTAGACATTTCAAGTTTGTACACAAAATATACATACATATTGGCTTACAGTTTGGTATGAATGGTTAAAGGGTTATTAAAGCGTGTCTTTGCATATATCTACTGCTAGCAAGCAGTAGATATATGCAAAAACCTGAAGAAAGAAAAATCCTTTTCAGAAAGGTTTAAACTTAGCTGTGTCTTCGCGGCGCCCGTCCCGTCCGGACATCTGAAGAGCCTGGGGCGGCCGCAAAGGGTCTTGGGTCGGGCGCATGCGCAGTTCAGGTGTTCAGCCGGGAGACGAGGAGAGACACAAGGTAAGTCTATGGAGCATTGTGCACCTGCACAGACTCCGTGGGACTTTAATGTCACTATAACAAGAGAACAGGGAACCCATAGATCAAAAACGGGTGGGCAGGCATCCGGGCACAAAAGACTATTTCCCAAGCATATCCAGGATCACATATATTTAAGTGAAGCAAACTAAATAGTCACCCCTATCAGTAGGCATATTAGCCTTAAAAATAACTTTGATACCAAACATTGCCATTTTATAGCTTTAGAACAAATAGAAGATGATGGAAGAGGTGGTGACATAGATAAACAAATACTACAAAAAGAAACTAGATGAATGTTCAGATTAAATGCTACTGTAGCATCGGGGATTAAATGATCAAGTGAGCTATAAACCATTCCTATTAGGGATTGTATCTCTTACAAGTCGGGCCAAGCAGTTTTAATTTCTGTTATCAACAGTGACTACTTCTAATAACATCTTATGCTTTCATTACTGACCTGAATGGTATTTATTGATCAATATGTACTTTCATTATCTTCTTTTATTGGATATGCTGCTAAATACGTTTTTTTTATTAATTAAACATGAGATAGAAGTTTGGTTACTGCTTATATTGTGAGGTGTTATATGCACAAATAATAACACTAAGATCACTGTTAATGCTGACATGCATTAACAGTAACAAACAAACCCATGTGTTGTGTTATGTATGAGAATATTTATTATGCTTTGTCTGCACTATTAATATTTGATGATCGTATGAAATGGGATTAAGGCTTTTCCCCATAAATCTCCTTAGGGTAACGGGAGGACACAAACTAGCGTCCTCCCGTCACCCTAGGCTCAGTATACCGCGAGCTGTGGCTCGCGGTATACTGAGACGCCGCAGTATACCGCGAGCTGCTGTTTCTTGCGGTATACTAAGGCACCGCCGCTGAAGCGGATCCCGACAATTGTGCCGGAATCCGCCCAGCTGCGTGACTGACAGCTGGATCTGCCTATCTAGAGGCAGAGTCAGCTGTAACCGCACCCTCCCCCGTCCGTTCCGCCAGTCATCACTGGCGGATCGGAGGGGGGAATCCAGCCCCTCCCCTGTCATGGCAGAGAGCCGTGACAGGATCGAGAGGTGAGCGAACGCTGGTATGTGTTCGCTCACCTCCCGATCTACTGAGCCGACCTGTGACAGTCTCATTGTCACATGTCGGCTAGAACTATGAGGTGAGTCAAAAGCACTCACCTCATAGTTCTCCTTTAATACAGCAGGAGCAGGCCTCTCATGAGTGCTTACAACACACAGCTTAAAGGTAAATAAATAAAAGCCAGTGCAATTTATGAGCAGCAGTAGGTTTTCTAAACAACTTACATAATATTCCCACCCTAAGGAGTGACAACAATAAACAAACACTAGATATTTATGTTTCTTGAAGGCCCATTGGCTGAACACAGTAAGGTAAAAGAGTGCAAAGTCCCAGTAGGTAAAATACACAGAGTTACAGTATCACACAACTGAAAGGATTACATAGTGCATCCTGTCCCGGCCCAAGCACATTGTGTGTACAAACCAAGCATGGACAATGATTACCCAACTATTTCAGCAACAATGTACACCGATCAGCCATAACATTACGACCGCTGAGAGGTGAAATAAATTGCAGTGCAGTGTGATGCTTTGGGCAATGTTCGGCAGCAGAGGAGGCGGGGCCCAGTGATGGAGAAAGAGGAGGCCCGGCGACGGAGGAGGCGGGGCCCATCAGCGATCGTGCAGGAAGAGGAGGCGGACAGGTAAGGAGTGTGCCCAGTCCACCTGAGAGTGACCCTGCAGAGCCCACCATAGAGGGTCTATGTGGGCTCTGCAGGGTCACCCTCAGGTGGGCTGCGTGGGATCTCAAGTGGGCTCTGCAAGGGGGATAACTAGAAGTCACAGGGCCCCATACAAAATTTTGTTATGGGGCCCTGTGATTTCTAGTTACTCCCCTGCTTGGGTCCTGACATTTATTTATTATTATTACAGGTATTTATATATAGCGCCGACAATTTTACCCAGCGCTTTACATAGTTGCACATTCATATCAGTCCCTACACTGGTCTGCACCAGCCCTAAGAGTATGGGAACAGGATCTTGGCAGTGTGCCAGCCCCCTAATGTACACAATCAGTAGGTGTATCTAAGGCTTCAGTTCACACCATTGCACTGCATTTGTGTGTGCAGCATGTTCTAATGTGCTATAACTCATCATAATGTGCTGCAGCATATAGAATTACATAGACGTTTAAAACAAGAGAAGAAGGAATGCAAGCCCTGCAATGCTTTTTAACAATGTATTGCAGCTCATGTTCACACTGCAAACCAGCGCACAAGTGTTTTGTGCACAATAACACTCGCTGTGTGTTGTGAACAAGCCCTGTAAGTCTACACTCTACAATCTGTTGTGATATCTGAATATCTTTGAGGATCTTTGAAAAGGAATAACTTCACATTGAAAGCAGCTAGAGAGGTCAAGGGTGCATACATGCCAACTGTCCCGGATTTGTCAGAACAGTCCCTAGCATCTAGGGACTGTCCAGCATCTAACATCACATTAAGTTACTGAGCATGAGTAGTATGTTCAAAAAAGGAATTGCTAAGGGGATTTGTCTGCAAGTAGGTGGTTCTTGCATAATTACGACAGGGACCAAACAGAAAGTGGGCATGATCTGGACAGGACCACACAAAAAGAGGGCATGATATACAGTATGTGGGCTATGGGAGAGGGTGACAGTGTCCAGGGAACCGGAAACAAAGATGTTTTCAAGTTTGGGGATGACTTGTTTTAAAGCTCTGTTACAGCTTGTTAAGAATATATAAATAGTTTACGGTCCATAGTCTGGGCACAGGTACACTTTAAACAGTAAATATGGAAGTATGATCAAGTAGAATGTACAGTTCTATCACTGCTGTTAAAAATAAAAGGCATCAGTGCACATACTGATGAAGACAGTCAAGAGTTTATGAAAGAATCAATAACTAGTAAATAAGTAATTTACAACGGGCAAAAGCAGTTTCATGTAATGAAACACCGTATCTATGGAGCTTATACTCCATACATTCAAATTCCAGTTTGTTCCTGCTGTAGGGCTAGTTGTCAACACTTAAACGTCCTGTATATACATATATATATTTCAGAGCCAAACCTCTCACCTTCGTCCATGTTTTATTTGCAAACGTGCTCATCAACAAAAGCAAACATTCCATATGTACTATATAACGTGTGATGTAAACAGTGCATGAGTGGCATGTATGTCTTTAGAAAGAGAAGCTACCATGAAAACTACCCTTATCTCTGCTGACGCTGACTTCACTAATTGTAAAACAATATTTTTGACCGCTGTGTTGTTTTTCATGCCAGAGCAGGATAATCTTTACAATCATTTATAAGCTATAACTACACGCTCATTTTTAAATCTCTTCTTCAGTCTGAGCAACAGCATTAGGAATTTGCATAAAGTATGCCCTCTGTTCAGTAGCCAGCTGAATATAGCTCAAGGAATGTCCATACCATTGGTTGTCCACATTGTATAAATGTTGGGGTTTGCTCCCCACACATTTGAACTGAGAAAGCCCCTTGAATGAGTGGTGTCATAAATGAATGATGAGTGGTGTCAAAAATGACTGAACATGTCCAGGTGAATGAGATCAACTATCAATAGCAATATCTCATGGTACTTTATTACTAAGAAGGAGAGAACTACTTTAACTCTGCTCTGCTAGCTTTTTTGCAGATCTGTTGCCACCAAACTGTTCTATGGGTCCACATCAATCAATATTATTTATTGGTGTTTTCCTTTTTCCTTATTTATTTTTACATAACCAAAAGGTTGGCTGTTTGGCCAGCACATCAAGCATAGAGGTTACTGCCCCAATATGTGGACCTATTGTGGCTTTACTACTAGCATATAAAAACATCATTATTTTATGAGTTTATTTATGATGGGCCCCCCTCAGAGCATGGGTTTGGTACTAATATTCATCTATTGCCCAGACTGTGGTACAGATATCAGAGAGGGTTTATATGCTACCCATGCAGTGAGGACAGGTAAGGTCTTACCCTTGACCAGGACCTTCTTTACCCAAGTGAAAGTGAAAAAATACATACACTGGATTTTCAGGAAAGGTTAAGTCTTAATAAAAAATAAAGTTCCCCCCAGTTCACCGCTTTATTGAACACAATGCCTCATTTTCAGTCTCTTCTTCATTGAGAAACCCCATCTAGGGTTAAAGATGGCAGAGTAAGCCTTCAGGTGGGTTGCTGTTTTCAACATAAATACATAACAGTAGATTCATTGGTTTAGGGACTGTACGTTCTATCAGGAAGGGTTGGTGTGCTATATAAAGCACTGAGGAATTTGTTGCTATGTAAATGAATAAGATATAGTTGACATACGAGTTGCACCAAACGTCTGTATAGGAAATACAGTCATTAAACTATGGCACAACAAACAATAAAATCAAACCTATGCTGGAATACTTGATGACTTTACTTTAGAGTATACCTGTTCCGCTCAAAGCATTGAGGTCAACATATCAGCCAAGTAGCATTTTTAATTAGAAAAGTCAGTTATAGCAACCTATTTATCTCAAAAGAGGTTTCCTTTAAAGTGTACCTGTCTTCAGTTTCATACTACTAAACTGGCAGCAGATAGGAAAAGCAGATACCAGATGGTGCCTTCATAATCTTTCTGGTAGTTTCCAGAGTGCCCTGGGATTCCTGAAACCTAGGACAATTATGCCAACTGCTGAAGTTAAGCTCTGACCTATCCCATCTCCATCGGCGTTGGTCCATCACTGTGATAGGCGGCCTCACTGACCATTAGTGAAGCAAGATGTGGGGCAGGACAGCCCATAGTGTGATTTAATGAATTGAAGTTGCTGTCTATGTAACTGAAATCCACTGTGTAAAGAAGTCCCCTCAACCATCTGGCAGTTACTTTAAAATATGTGCTGACATCTCTAGGTGTGTTCTTCTGCGTCTGCTGGTGGTTTACAGTACGAAAGTGATCACAGGTTCATGCTAATGTATTTTTCCTGCCTGTTTGGTATTGGAAAATAGGAGACATGCTGATACGCACACAGACATCTAAAGAAATGAGTATACTAGGGCGTCCCAGAGAGACATGACACACTATATAATAAAGAACTTTTGGTCAGTGGGACAGGAAACAACATTTGCTAACATTGACAGCTGTTAATTTGAATTTATAAGAAATGCATGACATGATCTTGCTTGACACTGTGGTCAGACTCGGTGTGACAAATAGAACCATTGTCCTGACATTGAGTAGTAAGGCTGCTCATTTTGTCTCAGTTTTAACCAGAATGTGTTTTATCTGCTTTGCATGCAGAGCAGAATGATCTAATGGCGATAGCCTTCCATGGAATTTTAAGCCGTGGAATGTTGGGGGAAGTGGCCCTGTTACACTGCCCAATTGTTGAGCTAACCATAAAATTAACAAGTGTATTCGGAGAAGCAAAGAGCAATGGTGACCCCCAGCATACCTCCCAACTTTCTGAGACTGGGATATAGGGATACCTTGAAGCACAAAGTATGTAGAAAAAGGGCACACCCCTACCAGCCCAAATTACATAGACCCTGAAAATGAACGATTAGTTAAAGAGGCCCTGTCACAAACTTAAAAAACTTAGCTGCACTGCTCCTCCCTTCACCTTCCTACATAACCTTATATGTAGCTGCCAAGGGAAGAGCAAAGGGGAATACTATAGAATGTCGCTTGAGTGACAGCTCTGAGTTCAAGATGGCATTGCCCAGCAGGAGTCTCAGGTCTTTTGGATATCTACACAAAGGAGGCTTTTACAGTTATACTGTATACCATGCCTAAAATATGTTAAATGCAGATATAATCTTATGGGAAGATTTTTGATGAAATTAATGGTCCTGTGACAGGGTATAGTTAAGCCCCCTTTTTCACCATTACTTTTCCTTTATACTGGCTTTCAAATATAACAAATGCAATAATTTAAATGTTGGAGGAAAGGTTTAGCACTGTATAACTCTTTTGGTAGTCAATAATACATTTATAATAATTTCTATAAATCAGACCAAAAAGAGGACGAGTAAGAGGGACAGGGATTTGGTCCCAATGGAGGGACTATTCCTTCCAAATGAGGCGCATTTGGGAGCTATTACCTCCAGCCACCAATAAACCTACCTAGCACAATTCATATGTCTGTAACTGCAGTTGCCCAGTTTCTTCATATTCAGTGATAGAAGACTGCATACTGCATGAGTCTGAATGTCTGAATGAGCTGTATGTTCTGTGAGGCACTTGCCAGTGCTTTGAGCACCGAGTTTCAAAATGTACACAGCACGATACATTTTAATTTTTCTTAATATGTTTCCCTCTTCTGGTCACCTCTGCATATTTATAGCTGAACTGAGGAACAGAACTCTAGGGTTGCTGAGAGGAATGGTTAAGGAAAGGTGACATCATCACGGTTTTCTCTTGCTTGGTGGTCTGTACTCCAATCAAGTGGTCTGTCTTCACCCTCTACTAAATAAATGTGCTTTTGTTGCTGTGTCTCCATAAGAGAGATATTCCATTACTTCCTGCCCATGTGACCCTCTTGCCAGAACTGAAAGTGAGGATAAAACTTCCCATAACACAGACAAAAAAAACAACCTAATAGAGGTTCTAAAACCTCTCCGTTCTGTGCAAAACTACAAACGTTTTGGCTAGAGTTTGGTTTTAATCATTATGCCCTCTGCACCCAAGATAAATGGCATTGGCAGTGTCTCCTTCCTTCTCTATTGACTTTATCATGTTACTGGCATTAACGCTCATGTTAATGGCAGTACCAGCTGCCAGAGGGCAGTCAGATTATGCCAGCACCGTCCTTCTGTCTCCATGGGTACACGTAGGCTTTTCTGCCAAGGGAGTAACAACTGCCATAGACTTTAACAGGCTTCACTATACCATCCACGCTCAAGATAGCAGCCAGTTGAGCTGCTCAAAGAAAGCACTGATTCCCTTTAGTCTTTGTATGGAGCCCCCTCTCTTTCTGGTTCATTAGTCCCTTGTAATTCAGAATTCAGTAAAGAGCTGCTGGTGTGTGCGCACCTTGAACTGCGGGGTCAACCAATCAAGATACTGTAAGAGGTGAAAGAAAAAGGGAAAGAGAGTCACCCCTTAATTTTTCTTTATTTTGTACAGAAAAGGCTGTTAGTTTGTTGAAATTGTGCTGTGATTATGCTACGGGGCCAGTACACATGCAGATAGTTGCCACCCAGAGTTCTTTAATCCTTTGTAGAACTATTACGTGAACATATTAAGCAATAAAAATGGATGAAAATATTTATAGACCACCCCATTACACTATAGAGTGAGGTTGAATTAGTTTAGCGCAGGTCAGTCTGAAGCCAAAACATCCATTACGGTAATGTTGATGACAGCAAATGCATCTTGCAGAGAAATCAATAGTAATTTGTAATACACAAGGCCAATTATCAAGCTCCAGGCAACAACGACTTGACTAAGCCTATGCTGAAGGAACTGGGAATAGAGCCCAAAACTGAACCATCTCTAAGTACTTAATGGCATGGATAAAAAGGTCAGAGGAGGAAGCTACTCTCTCTCATCCTCTGTCAGATTCTAAGGAAGGGTATAAAATATGGGATAAGAGATTGGATATGTATAATCTAACCAGGAGGTAACCAGTTAGCTAGGATTATACTACCATCAATATACTGCATATGCTTGTGCATGACTACAAACTGCCTTATTTACATTTCCTTCATGGTGTAAGTTCAATCAGCAGCTTTAAGAAAAATTGGTACAAAAACCGTTCAATGCATCATTTGTGCAGACACAAGCCATCCAGAGGCTGTATAAAATTTGCTTAAAGTGGAACTATGGACAACATCCAAAGTTACACATATGATGCAGCCTGTCAAACAGGTTGACAACGCTGTTTGTTCTGCTGTAGAATCACACAGCAGTGTTCTCTACCTATGCACGGGTTGTCTTGGACGGACATGTAGCTTGAAATGGGCTTAAAATAAGCCAAAAACAAATTGCAACCTATCTCCAGCTAACACTTTTAAAGCAGTTTCAGCAACAGTTTTTTTTTCTTTTTGGAAGAAACGTTTAAACCACAGCTGAGTGCAAGCACCCCTGGTAGTATTATATGTTTGTTCCAACCCCTGTAACTGTTACCATTGCTAGACAACCTGGCCTGCATGAAAATATGGAGAAAGATAAATAAATGCATGTAGAATAATATACTAAATCACAGTTATTAGCCCCCATGCAGTTATCAGAATATTTTTGTGCTATAGTGAGCTTTTACAGTGAAAGCTCAGCCAATCTTGGGACATATTACGCTCCTAACTTCACTGGACAGGTTACCTGTGTCGTTAACCCTATATACACACACAGTAACCACCAGCTTGTGTTTTAATGTAAACATGCACCATTCACAGCATCCTCTGTTGCAAATCTGACCCTTAGAAAAATTTATCATTCACTGCCACACCTAGACAGGAATGCAACTGTGTTTTCACTATGGGAGCTCTTCACAAAGGCAAAGTTATTTAGTTTCTAGTTAGAGCATACAGAGATTTAGCTTAACAATTTTAAATGTTGTGTTAATGAAAAGAACAACAATGAAAGAAATATTTACAGGAAAGATGTTACAAAAGAGACATAAGCAACAGTAAAATTAATGGGTTTTAAAATGGAAAAGTGAAAGTCTGTCTGGTATAAGGTTCAGTACGGAGTTCGGGTCACTTGCAGAGTATGTTCAATCTGATGAGCAAACGTCACTGACCCTTATAATGTGACTATTTTGGTATGCTTGGTAGTTTCAATGTCAAATGAGAGCTCCGACTTCCAATTGCAGCAGCTTTTTGTTGTCCCTGGAGATGGTGTTCCAGATCTATTTTCCACCCAATCATAGGGTCTTTGCGGTATGTTGACACATCCTTACTGGCATCTATCCTGCGCAAAATTATATTTCTATATGACAAGGTTTTACAAAACAAAGATTAGCATATGGAAAAATTAAATAATGATTTGTTAAAAATACCAAATATGATATAGATTAGAGAATTCAATAACATTTTCAATACACAAGGCCAATTATCAAGCTCCAGGTAACAACGACCTGACTAAGCCCATGCTTAGAGTCCTAAGACTGGCATATATAATAAAAAAATATGATTTATTAAATACTAAATATGATATAGATCTTATGTACATTTGTCTTAGGAGGTCTAAAGTATCTAATTATCTTCCGGACCATGTCATATAGGAGTTTCTGACGTCTACCTGATTGGGATCTTCTTATACTTTATTAAAACCACTTTTTATGAAGGTAACTTACTATAACTTACTATAGGCGTTATGGAGTACAAATTAGAGTTGAGAGCTTGAGGTGTATGAAAGTTCTGTTTTAGTGCAAAAACCCCAGGCTCACAAATGTGTATTGCTGAGCTGCATATCAAACAATTTACGTCAGTGCCATTTACAACAGGGATTTATCAGAAGTTCTTTGAAGACCCTAAATGGTGGAGGTTTATGATACCTCTGCTTTTTGTCAAATGTATCTTAAGCTGGGCTGTGTTTCATCAAATGTGCCACCTTCCATGAATGTCTTGCACGGACATGAGTTTTAAATCTCCATTTGTATCAATTGTTTTTGCGAATTCTGGTGAAAATGAGGGTGGCATAGTGTTCATTACTACTCCCCGGATCTTTCCACATAGTATGGGATTCATCAGTCCTCACTATTATCCCAATTCCTATTGAGTAGATGATACATTTTAAAAATAAACATAGGTTACCTTCAGTGAAGGTAGATGGATAAAAGGCTTGAGCGTGATGCGTACAGTAATTGCTGATTAAGTATTATTTATTGATTGAATTTAAATGACTGTAACAGATATATTACATTATCACATTGTTAATGTTCTTTTGAGTTCATCACATGTTTTATTGCACGGGTCAGAAGAAATTAGTATGCACATGTTACATAATTTGGTTTCATCCTATTTTGTAAGTAAAAGTAAAACGATTCATAACGATTAATGCATAATTTCCATAAAATTTCTGCATGGAATTTCCATTAACTACCTGTTCCCAATGTATCTATTGCTATGTACAGTATTGTGCAGTATTATTGGGGCATATTTAAAGCAGTGAATCTAACATTCACCTGACATTCTCTGCAGGTAAAGCTTCCAGGTTCGTGTGTTTTAAAGGACAGTGGTTGACTCCACTGAAAAATGGTGGAAATCATATTCATTGCTTTATAAATAGACCCCTGACAGTCTCATGTTGGAATCTCAGACAGGTTAAAGCCAGGGACTGCACTCTAAAGAGGTGCCATGACACAGCAGGGTGGCTTTGCATGTATTTGCAGATGTATGCAACAAAGACCTCTGTTTTTAACCTAAAATTCTGAAAATTTAATTCAGGGTTTTTCACTGACTAGCTGTAGAGTGTTGAGGGGATTCTTATGTATTGTTCTTTGCCATTTTAAAAACAGGAATTTGTTTCTACAGCACACAAAGGAAATAGGGACCATTGCATATAAACAGTGTATAAAGTGTATACATGTATAAAGGAGAGCCAAGGGGGAAATATTCGATGGAGTTTATTAATCCCATCAGCAATCAGGAGGAACACTATTAATGTACATAACCATGAGCAAGCAGTAAGGATTGCTGACTTGGAAGCAATGCATTTTAATAACATTTCGTGGCCTATTCATATATCCGTATAACCTTGTCAAGAACAATCAGATGTATGCAAAAACCACAGGGGAAATGCAGCTCCTTATATATTTCCCTTGCAAATATATATTCTAAAAGGGAGCACAAGCTTCCCATGGGATACAGAGCTCAGAGAGAGAACTCAATTTGCCTAATAATACTGCCCCACAGTTATAGCCAGTATTGCAGATGAATAAATATATCAGGGCCCACTGAGTCACTATGAAATGAATATAGCTGTGTTCACTCATGTTTTTATTTATTAATGCACACTGCAATTTATATGCATTACAATTTACAAATGACAGAGGTGGAAGCAAACTGGATGCCAGTTGTTAACTGATGGGGGAATTCCATGTTATTTTAAACCAATACAAAAGTGCCCCATCACGCAGCTTATATTAATATGCCTTATATTATACCGATATTATAGGGAGATTGAGGATGCATTACACAGCAGGAAACAATTAACAATATGTGTTGTTGTCTACAGCTTTGGAACAGTCTCTGCTTGGCTCTTGTCTAGACCTGCTCCATGTCACTTTCAGGCTCATGCTGCATGCCATTACTGGCAGAAGAAACACAAACAGAAGCAGACGGCCTCATTTATGGAAATTGATAACATAAAAAGCTGAACCCTGTAGGATCTGGCTTACCTATGGTTTCCCAGTTCTATCCATATGCTCGTTAGGTGGTACATTTGGGGTTTTCCTTTATTGTCTTGAGACATACAGTCATCCAGAGAGAACTCTTAGTTTATGGCAGGATTCCTGTTGGCACCTAACTGTCTGCCTGCCGCCAAAGCCACCAACATCTGTGTTTAGCCATTACGCTCTGTACAACACATCAGGGCCACTGTTTGGGGGAGTTTGGCTGCCACCAGAAACACCTATCAATGCCATATTTTAATATTGTGTAAATCTGGCTTTAGGTGTGGACAGCAGTTCAAGAACTGTCATACTTCACCTGTGTCCCCAGCAGTTAAAGGGATGCCACAATATACCAGTGTACCCAGCAGTTAATGTAGTGCTTGTTAGTTATGTGTTTGGATGAAGCACTGAGATCTTGAGGAATGCTCAGTTAAAGGAGAATTATGAGGTGAGTGATTTTCACTCAGCCTCATAATCTGAGCCGACCTGTGACGATGAAACTGTCACAGGTCGGCTCAGTAGATCGGGAAGTGAGCGAACACATACCGGCGCTCGCTCACTTCTCGATCCTGTGCCGGCAGACACCCGCAAAAAAAAAAAAAATGACCATGCCCAAAATTGACCATAGGTGACGCTTTAAAAGCTTTTACCGCTCATCAGTTTAGTGTTATCAGTGATTGATAGCCCTACAATTATTGCTCTCATTCCGACGTTCGCGGCGATATGTAACATGTGCGGCGTAATGGGCGAAATCGTCGTTTTCACACGTATGCGCACCCGACGCCTGTTTGCATGCGTGTATGTATGGGGGGACTTTAAATTTTTTTTTATTCTTTTTTATTTGTAACTTCTCACCTATGGTCAATTTTGGGCATGGTAATTGTTTGCGATTTCGCGGGTGCGCGCAATTTTAAAGCATGACATGTTTGGTGTCTATTTACCCGACGTGACCCCGCTTTTTATATTTTACCAAAAATATGGGTAATAAATGGGTGTGGTTACTGGGGGTGTGGCCACTAAAGGGGTGTGGTCACTGAGGGGCGCTGTAAAGCTTTCTCGCACAGGGCGCCTAAAGGCCTAAGGCCGGCCCTGGCTGTGGGCACGGCTTCTCTCCCCCTCACCGCTCCGTCTATGCTGGGTTAACATTAGCAGACTTAAAACCCAATTATATGTATTTTGGTACACTGTTGTTTGGACCTGTAATGACATCCAGGGTGTTCTTCTGTAAGCTTCATAGAGATGAGGTGTACTGTCTGTTGCTGACAGCTGTCAATGTCAGTGCAAATCTGAAACATAAAGATCATTCAAATTCCTACCAGTGTTAATGCTCTCGATCAGTATTAAAGTCTGGTATGGGTCATTATAGTAAGTATAAGACAAAGAATACAAATGGGTCAGTTCCTTTTTTCTTTGCTTCCTTACAGTTTTATTTATATTAGACTATTACCCCTTAAACTAAAGTGTTCTTAGAGACATAATGCTTGGCTTAACTTTAAAGTTGAATGTCAGGAAAAAAGCCATATACATAACTGAAATATATGTAAGCTGTCTTACCCATTAAGAGATTTTGTTCCTCAGAGACCGTAACATACAGGGGTACAGGTACCCTTGAAAACAAGTTCGTACATGGACTCATACACATTCAGAATCACATACATACACACAATAGGTTGAACTTGATGGACCTGTGTCTTCATTCAACCTCAAATACTATGTAACTATGTAATCCAGTGATCAGGCACCCCTGCTTGACACGCCATTCATGTCATGACCTTACTTTACTCCTCTGAAGTTAAGCAATACAACGTGGTCCCCGACCCACCCTCAGCCTACTTATAATTCCATGAAGTTGCATCATCACTTGGCTCCTTCTTCTCTATCTTCCTGTCCTCAAGATTCCAGTGTTAGAATGACACCACAGGCCATGAGTACAACTGGATTGGCTTACTGTTTTGTAGACATGTGCACTGCCAAAAAATTTGTTTAGTTTTGTTTCGTTTTAAATTCGGATTTGTGTTATTTCGTTTTTCGGGTGTGAAAGTCAATTCGGATTCGGAATTCGGATTCGGACGAAATTCGGTAGCGGTAGTTCAACTGTTCGTTTCGTGTTCGTTTCTTATTCGTTTCGTTCGTTCGTTTGCAGCAAAGTGACATTTGAGGGGGAAAAAATATTTTTCTCCTTCTCTAATGTCACTTTGCTCCAACGAACGAAACGAATAAAAAACGCATAAGAACCGAAAACTAAACGAACGTTCGAACTACCGCTACTGAATTTCGGAAATGGAAATTCGGATTCGTTTGCATTCGTTATGTCTGTAATTTGGAATTCGGATACATCCGAATGTCCGAATTTCCGAAAATTCGTCCGAATTTCGATTCGGAACGAAACGAATCGCACATGTCTACTGTTTTGCCAATACTTCTGCCAACCCGAGTCATGGTGTGCAGAGTATTATTGTAAAGTGATGCAGATACTTACAGTAGCTGCATTCAATTATACTCATTGATTTTGTAAGGAATACGGTATGCAACTGATTTAAATGGTGATTAATATCTTACTATTCCCCCCCACTTTAAAGAGGAACTTTACCCATATCTTTGAAATGACAATCTCCAAACACATACTTCTAGATAATTGCCAGCTTTGTGTTCTTTTCATACCTTATTTTTATTTTTATCCCCATTCTTCTCACAGTGGCCATTTTTACTAAGGGCAGATTCATATGTCTCCCTTTACTTCCTGTGATTAGGACATGTGACCATTCACATCATCTCAGGGGAGGAAAATTCCCTGAGATCTATCAGATGAGATTTCACAGCAATACACTGCTGATGAAGCCTTCCCAGGATGTAATGCTTAGGCACATTACATCACTAATGCCCAAGAGGACCAGGAAGTGTAAAACAATAATTGTAAGTAAGAGCAAAGTATGTTTGTTTACCTAATGAATGTAAGATGGTTTCATATCAGCATGCAGCGTGGTATGCTGATGTGATTTTTAGTGAAAGGGGTAAAGGTCCACTTTGACTTTATCACTTTAGACTGTTGTTGCCTAGATTAGCTCCTCTAATATTGTTGCCTGGAGTTGCTACTATGTAAATAAGATGGAAAAATGAACTACATGTGTGCATGGCTTGTCATCATGTGATTGTTCAAGAAAGCAAATACTGATGGAAAATTGCAGTCCATGAACAGTTTATTCTCCCCAGGTATGTAGAGAGAATTCCACGGAACTGCTTTGTCAGGTTATTTAGCTGAACATATGATATGACTGCAGTCTCACGTCCCATGTACTTCTGTGTGTCCTAAAGCTATACAACGCTGCTGTCAATGCAAATAGAGTCCGCCTACGGCCATACTCAGGTTATGTACCTGGTTTCACATTCTTTATAGAGAAACTTACATGACTTATGCAACTTTTATTTTATTGCTTTTTCATTCTTTCTTCCTGTTGTGTTGTTTAGTAGTATACTGAAGTGTTTTGCCTGGGGTTCAGATCTTTTTAAATTAAATTGAGGCTTTCTTTATTATATACAGTGTGTGTGTGTGTATATATATATATAGATATATCTATCTATATATAGATATATATAGATAGATATATATATACACACATGTATGTAAATTCTCTTATATTGCTTTTCTCAGGGAATGTAGTTTGCATCACTGCTCCATGACTGTTGAGGTAAGGTCAATGTATTAGCCACCTAGCAGATAGAACATATTAGATTAACAGACAGTATATGTATTCAAACCAAATGACTTACAGATACAAAACAGTACAGTAAGAACAGGATTTGTTAAAGCGTATATTAAGCCAAATAAATAAAAAAAAAAACATATTTAGTACATCTCTGCATACATGCCGACTTCCCTATGTTTTATCCATCTAAATACCCTTCAGGTCTAGAAAAATACCTGTTGATGTGTCAGGAATATATTGTGCTGCTACCTTTCTTTTATAGCTGACAACACAGTGTATTTTTTGCTCTGAATTCCTAAGTATGTGGTGTCAGCCCTGCCTACTTCATTTCTGATAGATTACAAAGGACACAGCCCTTTCCTCACCTTCCCTCCTCTTTATCTCCAAAACCCATCCTTGGTGACACAAACCAGATACAAGTAAACCTTCTATGCCATCCCTCACCTCCTGTTTGCAGAGCATAGCTCTGACACTCTTCCTGAGACCATCATTCATGTGTAAGAACAAATGCTGGCACACAGCTTCTTGCTCCGATGATACTATATTATAAATGTATCTGACACACAAGATAAAACTGTTAATGCGTTTCAGCCTACATGGCCTTAGTCATAGTGTAAGCTGAAATGCGTTAGCTGCTGTTTGTATCATCAGAGAAAATTGTTTTTGCACATAATAGTCCATAGATATGCAATAACCGTTGGATTCAGTCAGCTGGATGTCAATCTTTTTAAGGATAAGTCTATCTCTTTTCCCCCATGTATCATGTTACACCCATACAACATGAAATATGGTCACATCCTTAAATAACTAAAAACAGGAAATGGCAGCACAGCATATGTGTCTTTCCTTATATGTGTACCAGCATCTGAAACACATTCATTTACATGTCCCCTTATTTTATAACTGTAGTAGGCAGCAGCATAGCTGGTTTATTTGTACAACAATTTATTGGAAGAATGTTCCGTTAGGTAGCCATTTTGTTTTTATTGTAGTCTGGTTTAAAGACCAGTGTAATAGATGCAAGAGAGAAAATGATCTAAAATGGAATGAAAAGTAAATAAAGCCACAACTGTACTTTTACTACAATAAAGATTCCCCTACCATGTCTCACACCTACTTGTCCTCATTCCTCCTGGTCATCCTGGCAGTAACACAACCCCTGCCCTAGGAATTGTGTTTTAAGACTTTAGAAAAACCTCCTTCCTATGTTATAGGGATGATGAGATTGGGAGGTATTCTGTAGTCCTAGCATAACTACTTTGGTCCTCCACAGGATGAATAAAGCTGGCCATACACTAGTAGATTTCCGAATGAACTTTCGCACGTAAGATCTTTCATTAGATTTTCTATTAGTTGAGGGGTCAAATTGATGATCGATTTCCACCGTAGTGACGAAAAAACTTGAAGGAGCAGGATGGAAACTTTTTCTCGAACAAACAAAATTGTAAGTGAATGTGGTTTACGTTCCGAAAACTCAATTTATTCCAAAAGCAAATGTTAAAATAATACGAAATGTTGTTAGACATTCATTAAAAGAGAACTATGGGGTAAGTGATCACAGGAGGACATATACTAACCTCCTCCCGTGACCCAAAGCTCAGCAAACTATTGCCCGCGATATACTGAGAGCTCCGCAGCATGGACGGATCCAGACAATACTGTCGAAATCCACCCAGCTGCGTGAGTGACAGTAGGATCTGCCTATCCAGAGGCAGAGCTATCCAGAGGCTGACCCAAAGCTCAGCAAACTATTGCCCGCGATATACTGAGAGCTCCGCAGCATGGACGGATCCAGACAATACTGTCGAAATCCACCCAGCTGCGTGAGTGACAGCAGGCTCTGCCTATCCAGAGGCAGAGCCTGCTGTGCCTGCCCCTCTCCCATTCATTCCTCCACTCAGCGCTGGTGGATCAAGAGGGGAGGGGGGAATCCCTGTGGGGAGCGGTGACTGACAGTCACCGCTCACTGCAGGGAGATGATCGGGAAGTGAGCTGATCGGCTGCATGTTTCTGCTCACTTCCCGTTTAATAGAGCCGACCTGTGACAGCTTCTTTGTCACAGGTCGGCTCTAACTATGAGGATAAGTGGAAATCATTCACCTCATAGTTCTCCTTTAAGTATCTGATGGCGTTATCGAGTGGTAAAGATCTTTTGTTGCTAAAGAAAAATCTTTCACCGCCGGCCCCTGTTAGTTTGATTTTACTTTCAAAAGTTTTTTATTGTTTTCATCCAGACATATACAAAAAACATCTACAACATAAAACAATGTTTTAGGACAGTCTTCATCTAAGAGGGATACCTTATTATTCCATCTCTATTGGTTACACATTAAATAGTATCTGGTCTCGACTGATAGCCTACGCTTAGCGCTTTTTATTTCGGCTAAAGCTGGCCCCATGCCCAGCTTCCCGCTCAAAGCTCCGGCAGTAAGGGAGCTGTTCATATTTTCCCCCTATAAATATACCTACATCACACCTCCTTATCTTGAGGTGTAGTAGTTATTCAACAGGTGGTTGAAAACCAAGAATATTGTCGGACATCCCTTTATCTTACCAGGAGAGTATATAAGAACAGTCGAGACCAAATTGCTAGATAATCTCTATTATAGTGTATTATAAAACAGCCTGTCAACATAAGACAGCCCTACAAGACCTACAGGACAAAGACACAACAAAAAACAATGTGGCCAAAAACAACTATTACAGTAGATTTTAATTTTGAACATCTTAAAATTTTCTGGTCGGGGTGGGCTAAGGCCCGCCCTTGCTCCCTTCCTCTCATGCTCCTACAGAATTTGCATATGCCACCCAAGGTGCCCAGGTAAGTTCAAACTGTTCCACTTTGTCTTGGAGGATACTTGCCAATTTTTCATGAGTCATAATCCAAGACAGTTTAGTCTTAACCTGGCTCAAAGGCACCCTGGGTGTCTTCCATGTTTTAGCATTGGTAACTTTAGCTGCCAGGAATATGAAACTTATCAATTGTCTAGGAGTTTCAGGGATAGTATCATTAAGCATCATTAAGCAGGGCAAGCCTAGGGTCTCTGGGGACCCTTATACCCACAACCCGGAAAATTAAATTAAAGACCCCTCCCCAGAAATTGGTACGCGGACATGACCACCATACATGGTACATAGTGTTAGTTTGATTAAGTTTGTTAGTTTGATTTTAAAGTTCGGTTTTGGAATAAAAAGGGTTTTCTGCAGGAAAACCACATACACTGTTAGAATTTCGTTCGTTTGAGAAAAAATTTACCCTGCTCCTTCGATTTGACCCCATCAACTAATAGAAAATCGAACAAAAGATCTTTCGCATGAAAGTTCACTCAGAAAACTATTAGTGTATGGCCAGTATGTGTCAGGATCAGGAAAAAGTAAAGGAGGTTCTTAGGTTTAGATACACTAAAATATGTAGCGTTAGGAATGGGAAAATCCAGGCTGTGTTATCTTCGATAATAACTGTTAATAGAATAACCGGGTTAATGTTTTTGAAATTATATTGATTTCTGAAAACGATTCTGGAAGTCTGCCACTGTTAAGCGATACGTGATAAACAGTGAGATAAAGTATAGATTGTCACTTAGCGACTAATTTATCCATATTAGCAGATTAATATAGTCTCTTTCTGAGACAACAAAGTCACGTGTCAAGAAGAAAGATATGGGAATCACATGACCCGAGTTTTTGGGGTAGGTTGTTTTGGTGAACTATGCTAGACAATTGTACCCCTCTGCTCCCAAACCCATCTAAGATCTCCCATGCTTTTAGAAACATTGAGCAGTATATCAAAGTGCTCACCATGCAAACAATAAGGGGGGAATTTATCAAAACTGGAGCAGACAACATCTGGAGCATTTGCCTATGGCAACCAATCAGCTTCTCTCTTCAGCCTGTTCAGTTAAGCTTTAAAAATGAAAGGTGAATGCTGATTGGTTGCCATGCACAGGTGCTCCAGGTTTTGTCTGCCCCAGTTTTGATTATTTGCCCTCATTATGTCTATGGTGGATGCAAGTATCAGGGCTTGTTCGCACCATGTCCGGATCATGTCCAGACCAGAACAGTTTGTTCCCGGACTAAAAAGCATCCCAATTATCCCTATGGTATTTCTGGGCTCTGTTCACACCAGTCCTTTCCTGTCCAGACAAAAAAAATAATGCTTGTCTCATTTTCTCTGGTCTAGAATGCACTGGAACACACTCGACTTCACCTGAAAGCCCATTTTAAGATTAAAAAAAAGATCCTGAACGCAGCTCAATCGAGGTAAAATTGAGGAAAAAATGCACTGCCCTATGTTTGCAGATCTGCTCCAGATCTGGTCCACACATGGTGTGAACATAGCCTCAATGTTTACTGACATTTTGGTAACAGTAGAAGCAACTACTTCTACTGTTACTTCTACTGAAAAAAATCCATTGATGGAAAAACCTGGTCATTCAGTATATTTAGGTAGACAGTTGACCTAATTTTCTGGGCACATAACATTGCTGAACCTGGACCTATCATCCAATGGAAGGCTCTTACCGATTTGCTCAGGTAAATCCAGGTGGTGACTTTTTTTGGGCCGGCAATGTAAAATACTTCCGTTACACTTCTCCATGAATTGTGAAATATACTCTAAAAAGAGGCACCAAAGCTAAGATTATATCCTTTAAAGAGGAACTCCTACTTCATAAATTATTTTATCCCCCAATCTCTTATGCTCTCCTGCAGCCTCCCGGGATTTGTAATGTCGGTATCCCAGGAGGCTGCAGGAGGAGAATTAAACCTTACTCTCACCTATGTGAGAAGGGCAGTGGTAGGGTCAAATAAAAAAAGCTAAGACAAGATTAAGGGAGGGGCAAGGGTTACATTACCACAAAGTTCGATTTTAGGATAAAGGTCCGCTCGCTTTATTGCGGGCCACCAGAGAAGTTTATTTTTTTGGGACAACATTTGTTTATTAGATTTTTTTATTTGATCATCAGGTAAAAATGAGGAGAAAAAGCCTGAAAAAAGAAAACGAATACAGCCACTTTATCTAAGGACTTCTGAGCTGCAATATTACACCATATTACATTTTAGTTTTTTGGCTTAGATACACTTTCATTTTGAAAACTCTGCTGACATTCCGCCCAATAATGTTTAGAAAATCACCAAATGCCGCCTTTGGCCTAACATGGCAGCTAACAGAGCTGTAGACGGCCCAACAACAGCTGTGGCTACCTACATAGCTGTAAAGGCACGTTCATACTATTTTCCGGAGCAGATCTGGTCTGGAAAATGGTGTGGACCTGCCCACAGTTCCAGTGCATTCCAGAGTAGACAAAATGAGACGTACAGTATTTTTCTGGTCTGGTGTGGAACGGACTGCGCTTGTGTGAATAGAGGTGAATAATGTGAATACAAATAGCATAGGGATACATTAGGATGCATTTTGTGTCTATAAATCTGGTCTGGTCTGGAGATGATCTGGATGTGGCGTGAATGGGCCCTAGGCCTCATTCACACAGCGTATGGTCGGGCTGTACAGATTTCTTACGGCGTGCAGAGCCGTATCGGGCTGTTTCTGGGAAGGACAAGTGCAGCGTTTGATTGTACGCAGCAGCCTGTTCTTCTCTAAGGTAGGATGCAGCCGTATGCTCACCCGAGCTGCACATCCCTGCGGGTGCGTGTTTCCGTACTCAGACGCAGGCAGGATGGATCCTGTCTGTGTCCGAGCACAGACACCCGCACCTCGTGCGTACGGCTGCGTCCTCCCATAGGGAAGAACAAGCTGCTGCATACAATCACATACAGCACCTGTCCTTCCCGGGAACGGCCTGATACGGCCGTGCACGCCACACGGATCTGTATGGCCCGACCGTACGCTGTGTGAATGAGGCCTTAATGTTTAGGAGCTCTTTGAAAAAATTTAGCTTTTAATTTTTCACTTTATGTTTAGTGGTCTAATTAAAAATCTAATCATTTCAGTCCTGTCATTATAAAAAGGAGTATGTTTAACCAACTAATAACTCTCTCACTGTAGTAATTGTGTGTGTAAGTTACGTTAGAGAAAGAAAGCAGCCCTTCTTGGTGAAACCCTCCATGAAGTCATCACGCATTCCTCTTAAATTTTAAGGTCTGCAGTCAGATAGAAATTAAGAGGGCAGCTGTTGGAGATTCTAAACTTCTAGTGACAAATGTTGTAAGACCGGAGATAAATGGCATGACATGTGGCAAAACCCCTTATAGAAACTTCTGTCTAACAAGTGAAACCAGACAACTTTCAAGAAGCAGCGGCATATCACGTCAGCACACAGATTGCTCCCAAATGAAAACGGTTTTGTAATATTTACAGCTCAGACACAAGACGTTTTTCACTCCTCATTCTTTTTTTTTTGAGTAATAAAGGTCAGAACATAATTGCCAAAACTGAAGCTGTCTAGATCCCTCAATAGATGTAGAGTCAATATAAAGGCTAGTTCAAGCGGACCTGAACTCAAAAAGTGAAGATGTGTCATGTTATAGGGAACATCTAGAAATGTTAATAGTGCCTAAGCAGTATTCTGAATAGTGTACCTTTTGTCTGGAGTTCCTCCTGAAAATAGCAGTGCTATTGGGGAGATTTTCACTTAGTTCCTGTCCTAGAGACACAGCTGAATGGAAAATGAAATCTCTAAATAGTGAGGGTAAAACACTTCTTAGACAGTTGTCTTTGAAACAGGTGTCTCCACTGAAAGATTTACTTTTGTGTTTCCCATCACCTTCTGTCTCGGTGGTAATGGTTACCAGGACAAAGAGAGAGTGAAACTACCCATGAGGTATACAGACAGATCAAACCTTAACAGGCTATCCAAAGTTTCCCTATTTTATCCAAAACTACAAAAAAAAGTATTGACTATTCAAACACATTAAGGCACTGCTGACTTTGATTGCTAGGCTTTTTATTGAGATTTGGTAATGTCACTATGGTGTTGCTCTCCATTCAACTTACTGGAGGCTCTGACATGAGGAAGCCAACCGTGTCTCTACAAAGATAGTGGCCTCTACACAGAGACACAGTGCAAAACAAGGCATGATAAGACAGTCATGGGGAAAAACCAGCTACAGGGAGACCACAGGCAATACTGCTGACTAATCCTTTTGCTTGGCTATATTTGGGCTTAATTTTCAGAGTTTTTTCAGGTTTGGAATATAATTGTGTCAGGTTTCAAATTATATAAGTGCCCTTGCCGGGGAGGTTTTCCTTATTTCTTTTACCAGTGAAAAAACAGGATGTAAAGATATCTCCTTGGTGGCCACAGATGTAAATAGGTTATTAGATGTTGAGCCACATTCTTCTCAGAAGAGGACTGGTGATGGATTTCAGAGAGGGCGAGTCTGCAGCACTGGAGAGCAGGTGCGTAATGTAGCCAGGACTGCTTTTTTATTTTCAAAATAGCTGAGTTAAAAAAAATCAAAGTTGAAACAAATGATAGTGGAATTGCCAAGGTTTGCGACAAGTTTACTTTCAAACCCAACCCAAATGTATTGTAGGAAAGGGTTAGAATCTCTGTTTGGTTTACATTTCCATATACGTCCCAGTTGGGGGGATATGATCTCAGTTCATGTCCAGGTGATAGTTATGAGATCTTCCTAACAAGGGCATGGACAGCAATAAAAATCAAACAGAGGTTCTGCTCTTCCTCAGTGTACTGGGGCTGCTGAAAAAAGCTGCTATATGTTGGTGTTTTCGACCATTAAGACTCATCTTGCTTCATTTTCTTCGTACCAAAGCCCTGATGAAAGGGACATTCGGAAGCCCCAAAACACGTTGACTTGTATTATATGAGGAAATAAACATTTTTGGACTTTTAAAAAGTAGTGTGGCTCTCCATCCTTCTTGTGTACATAGTCTGCTTTCCTGCTGCCCATGCTGGCAAATGCTTCTTTGATCTTAAGAAATCATCTGGCGGAGGCCTGCACGCAGGGAAGCCAAAACTTCCTGGAATGTCAATCTACTGGGCCCCCTGACGTTCTCACTGGTTTCTCCCTTTGACCTCCACACATTACAGTGTCATGGAGTGTAGCAAGAGGAACCAGTGAGAGCTGTGGGGACCAAACAAATTGACCCTCCTGGAAATGTTGGTTTCTGTGTGAACTTCAGCAGAAGAGTACTCAGGATCAGAGCTGGTGGCATGGGCAACAGGAAAGGTGAGTATGTACTGTCTTCTTATATAGATATGGCTTGGTTTAAAAAATTGCTGCAATATCACTGTGTTTTGGGTGCCTGCACAGTAATTTACAATCTCATGGTATCATGATTACAGTATAAGTGCAGCAGAACAAATCCATTAGCTTCATATATAGTAGATATAGTAAGCAGTAGGGATGCACCGATACCGTTTTTTCTGAGATTTTTTTTGCGGTACTCGGCGATACCAAATACTGATCCTGGAAGTCCCATTAAGGAAGCCTGGTGACGTGTAATGACTCGCCTCCTGGCTTGCTGATGAGCTGGGAAGCCGGGCGGCGTGTAAAGACTTGCCACCTGGCTTCCCGATTAGCAGGTAAGCCGTCTCCATGCTTCTCACCACTAGATGACGAGAATGCATGGAGCCAGCTTTATGGCCAATCAGGAAGCCGGGCAGCTTCTTGATTGGCTGGGAAGCCGGCTCCCTGCTCTCTCATCACGAGATGACGAGGGAGCATGCAACCATCTTCCCGGGCCAATCAGAAAGCCGGGCGCCGCATCATTACACGGCGACCAGCTTCCTGATTGGCCAGCTTTCTGACCAACCAGGAAGCAGGGCAGCGAGTCATTACACAATGCCTGGCTTCCTGATTGGCCGGGAAGCCGGCTCCATGATAATACCGGAAGCTCAAGTATTGGGCTAGGTATCGAAGCATTTGGGCGAGTACGAGTACTCACCCAAATACTCAACATCGGCACTGATACCAATACTAGTATCGGTATTAGTGCATCCCTAGTAAGCAGTTTGTTAAACCTACTTCAGAGAGGTTCATTATCCTAGAGGAGAAAGGTATAACTGTGTATATTAAACTACTGCTAAAGAGTGTTTTTATTGCCTCCCTGCAATGTATCGTAAATAGATTAAAGGGATCAATATTTAACTCGCATCTTTAGCTAAGCAAACAAAATGAGTTAGGGCAGCACTGAGGTGTAACTTGTACGAAACAGCAGTATACAGTACTCAGTGTAGAAGAATGAGAAAACACGAGAGTTTTCATTTCTCCAACATTTGAAATGTTGCCATTTTATCAAAGTGAAGTCAATGGGGAAGCTGACATTAAGGTGGATTTATGAGAGTGCAATGGGGTTTAAATGGCTCCTGAGGGTTACAGAACCACCTTTCATTTACTCTGGACCTGTTCTCGTGCCAAAAATGGGTCCTGATTCGCCTTATTATTTTACCTTCTTTTACAAAAATAAAGGCAGCAAAAACAGTCAAATTAAACATTTAAAGTGACACTAAACTCAGGAGTTAAATCTTAAAAATGCATATAAGTACTTAAACTGTAAATAAAAATGTATCTTATTTGTGTATCACTTGGCTGTAGATCCTCAAATCATCTCTGAATTGGTGCTGACACTGTCCTTCTTTCAGGTGGGTGGCTACTTTTCTTCACCATGGTCCCTGTGTGTGTTGTAAAGTAGCCACCGCTCCAAGCTCACTCCCATGATAGACTACAATCTCACGTTTAGTTACTAATTTGTGTCAAGATTGTAGTTCATCATAGGAGTGACCTTGGAGTGGTGGACACACACAGGGACCATGGGGAACAAAAGTAGTCCCCCTCCTGAAGGAAGGACAGTGTCAGCACCAATTCAGAGATGATTTGAGGATCCACAGCCGAGTGATACACAAATAAGATACATTTTTATTATTAGTTATGATACTTAAATGCATTCCTGAGTTTAGTATCACCATGATTATCAAATACACAGAAAGAGTAAAAAAAACATATACAAAGATCACTAAATGAATGCACTGAGCTATCCTAAATACACCCTAAAAAAACACCTTCTACATAAAAAAAGATTGTTTTCCAAGCAAATTTCACCTACAGTAGGCAGTTAAAGGAGAACTATGGGGTTAAGGCTTTTCCCCATAGTTCTCCTTAGGGTAACGGGAGGACACAAACTAGCGTCCTCCCGTCACCCTAGGCTCAGTATACCGCGAGCTGTAGCTCGCGGTATACTGAGACGCCGCAGCTGAAGCGGATCCCGACAATTGTGCCGGGATCCGCCCAGCTGCGTGACTGACAGCTGGCTCTGCCTATCTAAAGGCAGAACCAGCTGTACCCACCCCCTCCCCCGTCCGTTCCGCCAGGCAGCGCTGGCGGATCAGAGGGGGGAATCCGAATCCTCCCCTGTCACGGCAGAGAACCGTGACAGGATCGAGAGGTGAGCGAACGCCGGTATGTGTTTGCTCACCTCCCAATCTACTGAGCCGACCTGTGACAGTCTCATTGTCACAGGTCGGCTAGAACTATGAGGTGAGTGAAAAGCACTCACCTCATAGTTCTCCTTTAAATAGAGAAAATTTTGAGTTTCCACCAAATTCCCCTTGCTCATCCCTACTTGGTGAGGTTGCTGGGGGAACTTTTAAAATATAAGTGTAATAAAGTACAGTTATTCTTTAACTCTCCATCACCTACTGGAGAGATAAAGCCGAAAAACATCAATGCCAGCAGGATAAGTTGTACAATAAAACATGCTATGCCATTTACTGTAACATTAGCAATAAATTCATGCTGGCAGCAATCCACAGTGTCCTGACTCATGAATAGTTATATGATGTGCTTCTGACACTGCCACAAAGCGCTTGTCATTAAATGTTGTGGTTGGACGGGGCCCGTGTCAGATCTAATTGTTGACCTTTAAACTACACATCAATTAAAAGTGATTATCTGTAACAATTATTTTGCATGAGGTATTAAAGGAGTCCTGGTGGTGATTACACCTTAAAATAATATTATTTTTTATGTCTTAGGAGCATTTCAATAGCTTCATGAGTTACTGAAGTGATAACATCTGAGTTAACACATTTACCAAGGTGTGTTTAGGAGTTTGTACAATTAAAATGGCCTGGGGGTGTAAGACAATAGGGCTGTTTAACCTGACAAGTCTTCTTAGCAAATAGCAAACATATGTGAATGATCTTTGAAGTGCTTAGAAATGTTTGTGGCACATGAGATTTTTCCTTCGGAAGGATGTAACCCTCTTATGAGTAGCATGTATTCATTTGTGTCGACTACGCCGAATCAAGTGTGCGGTTGGCACGGCGTGAATTATTGAAACAAATGGGTCAGGTAGCTTACAACAGAGGTAAACAGTGCAAATATTTCCATTTAATAAGATGGAGTTGGCATTTCTATGGATTAAAGTAGGGCACAACACACGGATGCACAGAGAGGACCTCCATATATATTTAAGTATAGAACCAAGAAGACTTTTTATTATATATTAAAAAGGGTTTTATAGAAGAACTCTGTGAAGAAGAAAACTTAACCCTAGCAGTTGAAAACAAGCACTTAAAATGAGCACCCAACTTTTCCAGGGGAGGCTAATACAATCTTAGCATAAATTAGCATAATTGTCTTTTATTTATTAAATTACAGTCACATTTTTTTGTAAATTAATATTCTTAACAGTGCATAATACAGAACAGAATATGACATAATTGAATTGACACTTAATTACCCCTCTCCAATAGTACATTCTCACCTTTCCTTGCTTTTGTGCTGCTCCATTCAATAGCTGGGATCAGGAAAAGAAAGCCACATGCAAGCTCCATTTGTTGGAGCTCACACATGGCTATTCATCCGCCAGCCCTCCCCATGTGACATAATTGGGCCAATCATGAGGAACCTAGGGCTGTCACATGGTAAAGTTGTAGTGAGCGATATACTCACCCATACCCATGAGTTAGTTCGTTTTTTCCTACTGGTGCATGAACAGAATGCTGTCGTTAGGAAAAGTTACTATGTGCTGCGAAGGGGCGGGGGGGTTGGGAGGTTGTAGCTAAGTGATCCTTTTCTTTTGCCCTCCATGGGCATAGGTATAGGTCACTTTAAAGCTTGAATTGCCCGTCTACTCAAAAATGATTGTTAGTTTACTGTTCTGAAGTGAGAGGGAATCTCTGCAATCTCTGAGGGAAATCCTCATTTTGGATAGTTGGCGCCAGTACAGGTTTTTCCACCGGAAGAATTACCCTCAACTCTTGTTCTGATGGCAACTGTACAACGTTGGATTTCCTGTCACTTTCTGTCTCAGTAACCGGAATCTCCCCCATCTGGGAGAAACAGTAATAAGCACATTACTGGGGTTCTAATCCTTCCCTACTCAACCAAAAAAGTAAAAAAGGTTTTGGCTTTGCATACACTTTAGGATCTAACTATTTGGAGGTAGAACACAAAAGTTCATAATAATTGTATTTATTCTACACTTATCTATACTGTCTCTTTATTGGTCCTGTTTAATTTTGCAATCTGTGCACTTATTTTTTAAGATATTGGTTAAAGGAAACCCATCTGGTTCAGTGCCCAATGGCTTACGTACATCAGATTCACCCACAAAGCCCAATGCATTGTGCAGATAAATCCCTAATAGTATATATTTCCAGTAGAATTAAATCACCTGGGCACCATGCCTGACAGTTAGCTTTATGGCTTGTACAGAGAGTGATAATTAATAACAGTTGGCAAATAGTTGCTAAGGATTTTACCTTGTGCATTATGTACATAATGTAAAGCAGTGACCATGCCATGGCACTGTGACAGCAGGAAATACACTTTACAGACATGTCTGCTGTTGGTAAAATTCATGCAAAGGTTTCCACATGCTCATCGAACACTCCCTAAGGTCTGGAGGTGAACAAATTCTTCAATCTAAATAGCTCAATTTGATCATATATACTACTAGCATAGGTACCAGCATCTGCCTGTATATTAGCCTCCTGTAATTCAGTGTACAACAATACTCAGAATGAGGAGATAGGTCTAGTAGTGACAGCCAAGCAGAGAATACTCGATTTTAGGAGGAGAGTTCAATCACATGACTTTAACAGGTCATGTGACTGGAATCTCCTCATCCCGACACATTTTCCTCCATTCATTAAACTGAATGGGTCTTTGCTTTCTTCGGAATTCTATAAGTGGAACAAACTGAGGACATATTTGTAAAACACATGAGTGTTTTGAATGTGGTTTCACTTCCCTGTTCCAAAGAAGAGAAAAAGATCCGGCGAACAGCAAGCCACTCCTTCCATAAAAATTAAAACATCCAGTCAACGTACTCTGTAGGTAAAAGTGTGAGAGCCCTTAGGGACATCTACATTCTAATTAAGGCTGAGTGCTGACAGGGACATGGAGTAAGGAAAACATCAAACAAGAAGAGGCACAACAGCCAGTTCAAAGTTTAATTACAATCCTATCACATTACTTGCAGTGGATACAGTTACACATGGCTGCTCACTAAATTTCACACATTACGACCAAGAAGAAGCAACATCCACACATGGGAATTCTGTTTGTATGCTCCGCATTTGGTTGTGCTTTGAATGGGAAGTTAAAAAACCTTTACATGGCTGTGTCATTAGGCATAAGATGTCTACAAGGTCATACTAAATGCATACTTCCTAAAGGCCACACTCATTGTAATTAACTCTCTGGCCTGCTCATTAATGAGCTCAGCCAGGCCAGGCTTTGTTAAAGGATCAAGGAGAAAGTATAATCTGAAAGGATATGGTGAGAAGAGACTGATGCATCCAAAAAGCTTTCCAATGAACTAGTACTAGCACAGTTGAGCCTTCCTAGGACAGAAGGTATTTGCACTTCTCATTTGATTCCAAAAATAAGAGGACTATTCCTCATTTTAGGATAGTGGGTGGACGAACTGGTTTAGTGGAGGCTTGGGGGCTCTTATAGGCTAGCATCAGTTCATTGGAGGGCTTTTTGGTTCATTTAGTCCCTTCTCACCATCTTCTGAATTGAACGTTCTTGTTGTCCCAGAAGCCCTACACCATAGAAGCTAAAGATGGCCAACAAACCTGAAACAGCTGTATGCAGTTTGGAAAAAAACGGGTGTATAGTAATAGGTTGTAGCTGTACTTTATATCAGTGATTCTGGCTGTACAGCTATCCAATGGGGCGAACAGAAATTATTTGCATGGGATATGTGACAGTGTAAAACTACTCTTAAAAGGTCAAGGTATTTCACAAGCAGTTACAGAATGCACAGAGAAAAAAAAATAGGAACATTCATAAATAAAATAATTATACAATGCTGAAACAATGAATATGAATGAACCTGGCATTATTTGTAAGCAGGATATGATAGTTTAGCTGTTATTGGTAACATATTGAAAACAGATTGAAAAAACACAAGAGACCATATACAGTAAATAAGTGCTTAAATAGAAATATAGATATTAGATCTCCCACAGGCTTATTCTCATCTCACCCTTATCTAAGTAATTATACAAAGCAGAATTGTATAGGGCCTTTTGAGATGTTTTGAGATGAGAAGAAAATAATAAATAAAAAAATTGAAAAGAAGTTTAAAAGAATTCACTAAATTTGTTATTAACATAGAAAACATTAAAACACCCATAAAAACAGATCATGATTGTTAGTGGAGGATTATCAACGTCTTAAGGAGTAAGACTAAATAGTCCATAAACCCATATGGTGTCAAACACTAGATGTTGAAGAGTGATTCCACCAGTGTTCATAAAGTAATCCACCTTCAACGCGTTTTGCATCACTGCTTTGTCAGGAAGGTGAGTAAGGTAATCTATGGTTCACAAATGTCAGATCATTAATGCAACATACACACATATGGGATAAATAACATGTTTTTACCCATATTCACTTACTTGTACTGTATTACACTCCAAGCACTAAAAGAACAATTCTCGAGTAAAACCCAATAGGAAAAGCTGCCAGCCCAACAGGAAACCCTCAGGCACAGAGAAAAGGTAGAGACCAGGAGAAGCATACTTCCAATCTCTGAAAGCAATATACAGTATTTGTGTCAGTGTGAAAAAACGTCTTCGTATAGTATATTAATCCATTTGCCATCATATTAAATTGAGCTGAAGCTCACCTTAAAAAGGCAGGAAATAGATGTAACTTAGAAAACCGACTAGTTCCCCACTATAGCTTCATTGTGTGACACTATAAATAACATAATATTGTCATTACTATCAAAGTCCATGAGAGAATGTACTGCATATTAGGTATCTCCAGATTGAGTGGAAAGATGATAACCCATTGACCTAGTATAGATGTAATTCATTGTCCACAGTGCATGTCAGAATTCCCGCCAAGGGCTGCAGACATTTCTCTGTGCCTTACTTATGTGTGGCTTCTACCAATCATCTGGCAAAACGTATGCGCATAATGGTGTATATGCGCTGACGGGCGGTTACAGGAAATACTGCCCAACTCTGGGTACCACCTCCAACCTAAAGCATCCCTTCAGGTTGTGGTTAAACACACATTATCTATTAACGTGAATAGAAATGTTCTGCTGAGCAGGACTACTTCTGTTTATTTTTATTTTCACAATTACAATCTTCCTTCATACAGAAGCCTCCCCATGTGGTCTACTCTGTAGGTTTGGCTGTCAGTTTGAAAGCTGAGTCCCGGTCTGTGCCATAGAAGCAGTAAGGGGCTGAGCTGTCAGTTTGATAGCTGGGACCCGCTCTGTATATCAGAAGCACTGACAGCAGCTCCTAGTACATAGAGTCGGACTGGCTGTCAAGCTGACAGCTGAGGCAGTTGCAGGCTTTCTTCATTTCAGAAGCCGCTGTCAGTGCTCAAAACACACACAGCTGGACCAGCTGTCACATTTACTCTTAGTTTTAAAGCCAGGTCCCATTCTGTCTCACAGTAGCACCATCGGGACCAGCTGTCAAATGAACTGAACCTGCAGGTAAATAATGATAGAGACCAGTGAATGTACACTTTTAGCTACCTGCTGGGCTAAACAATATCTGTCTGGAAGGAGCATCTGTAAATAATCCTCTTGCTGAAGAGTGTAGCAGAGGAGCTGGGTAGAACCGCCTGCTGGACATTGTAAGCGGAGTGCTACAGATGTATGGTCATGTAAATACAATATTGGTATTTACATGACCACTCATCTGTAGCACTCCGCTTACAATGTCTAGAAGTAGGTTCTACCCAGCTCCTCTGCTACACTCTTCAGCAAGAGGATTAATTATAGATGCTCCTTACTCTTGATCCTTCTGCCCTTGACTCCTACTTGGTTTGGCCACCCAGTTGACACCCTGTTGTCAATTTTGGGCAATGGGGGGTCAACAGGGTGGCTAAGCCAAGTAGGAATCAAGAGCAGAAGGATCAAGAGTTAGGTTCAGTCTAAGTCAAGGGGGTTGATTTACTAACCTTATAAACACACCACGAACATGTATACACCTCTGTAGTGTGTTCCCTCCCAGCATGATCTATGGGTGGAATCTAAACACCTTTGTAGTGTGTACACACCCAGCATGAATTGCAAGGTGATGTTGTGTAAATTAGCTCTATGTTGTGTTGCTTGCGTTGATGAATGCAGGAATGTAAATGCATGAGCTAACCATTTTTGTCTAAACTGTGAAGCAGCATTATATATGCATCATGTGCATGATTTTTCCATATATGGCATTAGTGGAAATATGCTTTTAGAGACTTTTTGGTTGATAAATACGTTTTGCTGTGTGAAAATCACACGCACCTGGTGCGTGCGTGTGTTTAGGTTAGTAAATCACCCCCAAGGAGTCAGTTCATAGCACATAGAAATACTATGCAGAAGGTTTAACATGAAACATAAAATATATGCAACTTCTTACTTTATTATCCATTTTGCCACACGCTGGGCATCCAGATGTACATGAAAGTGCTCATTTTCAACCAGCATGTCTAATCATGTGTGCACTTTAATTAGGTCCACAAGAACACCTCAGTCTTGTGACTTAAGAAATGTTCATGCCTTCTGCTTTTTCTATCCCCAAGATAAAAACACCCCTGTCCCCTTTTACACCTGCCTAATTGAGTGTGAAAAACAGCATGGCATAACTTGTTGACATGGATTTCGGAAAGAGACACCTATACATTTTGGGGAATAAGAGCATGAATCATTTTGTGTTCCAGAAAGTTCTTTATTTCCTCATGGAAACATTACAAACCAATAAATAATGTTCCTGCAGCACAGAAATTTACAAGGAGGTTGCTCTAAATAGACTTCTAGGTAGATGCCGTATTTGCAAGGTAAGCCAATAGGTATGCCCTTAAAGCATCACATGGCCATTCCAGACCTGGTCCATGACCCCTGAGAAAGACAGATTCAGCATTTGAACCTCATTAGCACAGATAAAGGAAGATTATCTAGTTATATCTTTATAAGGCCTCCTTCAGGAGGGTAAATGACAATGGATATTTTTGTTGTGCTTAGAGGTGGAAAAATGTTGCCTCTGGACACCACCACACTCTATGCTCTGGTGCTAACCCTCCGACAGGGTAGAATCGGAGCCCAGTGTCGAACACCGCCTTAGCTCCCTCCGTGTGGTCCTTCACAGCCGACGCCATCTTTGTCTCACGTGCTCTGGCTCACCCTCGCGCTCTCTCTCTAATTAAGCTCCGTCTTCTGGGCGGGCTCTGGTCCTCCACGCCCTTTCCAACCAATGAGTTTCTTGATCCTGCTGACTACGCCAAATACCAGCCTATATTCAAGAAACAGTCTCCCTCCAGAGACTCTGCAGACAGCCTTAGACTTCTTCTGTACCCCTCTGAACAACAACTCCTCTTCCCCTCTCGGGCGCCCCCTATAAATCAACTCTCCTGGGACACAGAGTTTCCCCAGGCCAGAGCTGCATCTATCTCCAGGGCCCCATGGGGGCATCTAGTGGCCGTTGGCCATACTGCACCTACCTACAGGCTCCTTAGCTACGGCCAGTTTGTGTGTGACCAGAAATGCCATCCCTGGACACACACTGTCTGCGTCCAGGGTCAACCAGTGGTGGCAGAGTACAAATCTGACAATCAAACGAAGACCACACATACTACTCCTGCTTCGTAGTCCTGCATAGAAGTTGACCCCGGGTAACATTACTTACCAATTAGACTGTTTGGACTGTCTATGTGTACCATTAAAGTTCGACCGGGTTCCAATGAGCCTATTTCCCTTTTGTTCTATTTTCTACGTAGTTAATATTTGGATGTGGTACTTTTTGTCCATATTCAGGCAACACAAACTATATACAGTATCGAAAATTATATTAATCGGTGCCATCCAGGGGAACTAGTGCCATGTGAACGGCTTCTGCCTTGCCTATAACTTTTATAAATGAAGTCCAGAAAGCAGAACAAAGAACTCTGGGATAAGCAAATATTGCCTAAATATTTCCTAAATACAAGAGTCCTGTGTATTGTTACTTGAATCTTGGTGCGCTTTGTATATTTCTTCCAGATCTATGCAGTAATCCAGTGTGACACTTACTGTAATAAAGACTGCTCACTGCTGCTCTCTCTCCCTGTGTAGGATCACTGGTCTTGTTTCCGCCCCCCCTGTAGTTTTCTGCATGCAGCCTGTAGTGGGTGGGGCCTGCTGGGTCCCTCCCACTGCACTGCTCTCTGCACAGGCTATGCACTGATGCTTTTACAATGTATCTGGGTTTGTAAAGGCATTTGGGGCACACAAACAGGATTTGTATCCATTGTGGTTATTGTGGAATATATTTAAATGAAAGGTTTTTTTTTTGTGCCTGGAGTTCAGCCTTAAAGCAAACGATATCATGCTGTGTGTGGCCAGATGAAAAGCAACTGAAATAGGCCTTAGTGCTGTTTGCCTTTTGCAAAACACACCTTAGAAAACACAGCAGAACTTACTTTGATTACAAATTGTACATAGACCCATGCTGCCCTCAATAATGATATCCTTATCCTTGTGTAGAAAGGTGTATACTTTACACAGCTTGCAGAATCTGCATATATACTTTAAGTTTTGTACCAAGCTTTATCAGAAAGGACGGTGTTCAGAATCTACAGTGAAGACACAGATCAGTGTTTTCCCTTTATTTGTTTCAACTGGAACAGTACAGAATGATGTATTGAATGGCTTGTTCATGCCTAGACTTGTCGGACAAAGTAGGACGTTTCCTTCCCGTCTCCTTTGTTGCATGAATAGTTACGTGCCATGTCTTTCATATTATGCACAGCACACACTTCATTCCTGTTCAGCTATTTTGCAGCTTACGAAAACGGATGTTCCCTGATCTTGATAGCGTGCGGCTTTCAAATCGTAAATCTCCATGTGTGTAGCTAGGCTTGTGTATGTCCTGTTCTGATTTGTGTCTGCGGAGTCACTGAATGGGACAGCGACTTGTGTGCATGGTCAAGTTTCATCCTCTGAATTGTTCTCCTTGATTGTATAAGCCAATAAGAATGCCAAAACAGGTTGAAGCAGGTCAAAAGCAACTCATAAGCCAATCATAGGCACAGCAAAGGAGGTCAAAGCAACTCAAATTCAAGTTAAAGCAAGACAAACGCATACTGCAACATTATTATGGGCCACTGCATTTCCTTCATATGACATTTTCAATCTTTTTTTTTTTTTGGGTTAGGGTGCCTCATTAAAGACACAGTACCCCTCATTCTGGACTGTGTCTTGTGCCATCTCACAGCATTAGAATTGCTTCTGCATCTGAAGCCCAAATACACAAGTCCTAAAACAACCGATTTCTAGTCATGGAATTAGTCATCGGTGAGGTCTTGCTGGTTCTGAGAAAGACTTGTACGTTGGGATTTCTCTGTTACTGCCTATGAAGTAGAAGTTGCTTCCTCTGATCTCCACCCGTGACTCTGCATCTGAAGCCCAAATACACACGTCCTAAGGCTACTGATTTCTTGCCATGAAACACATAATCTATGGGGTCTTGCTGGTTCTGAGATTACCAATGGGATTTCCCCATTACTCCATCTAAACTAGGAGTTCCTTCTTCTGACCTCCACCCATGCTTCTGTATCTGAAGCCCAATTATACAAGTCCTAAGGCAACTGATTTTTTGGCATGGAGCACTTATTCTGTGGGGTCTTGCAAGTTCTGAGATAGCCATGTACTTTGGGATTTCCCTATTACTGACTATGAAGTAGGTATTCCTTCCTCTGACCTCCACCTACACTTCTGCATCTGAAGTGTCAGTTGTCTTCTTTTACAGGTATGGCATGCTTGAACATTTTTGTATAGTGAAAGGGTCACCTTAGAAAGGATTTTCAGCAGGGAGCAGCACATATTGCATTGCAGCCACTAAAAAAATTGGAAACCCAAGAATTTTTAAAGAGATGTAGCCACCCTTATACAGTTTTGCAGTTTTATGCCCTGCCAAGAGTTTCATTCCAGGTTATATAACTTCACTTTAGAATTCCACAAGGACCCCTAGCAGCTTTACATGTATGAATGAATAGCAATTCCCAATTTTTATGCTGACGTTGAAAAAAAATAATCATGTCTGCAATAAAACTCACTGTCGCCCGTTCAAGTCTATTGAAGCTCATCCTTCTAATGGAGTTCACCAAAACAGCAGACAAGATAAGTCACTTTTTAACTAGTCTGCCCATAAAGGCCACTGGAGTGCTACAAAGGTAATAAAACTACCATATATCCTCACATAGTTCTACCTGAAAATATGTAGAATGTCTGCAGAACAAAAAGCATAATTACTTAATATACCAGTATCTCGTTATTATTATAGTGGGCTATACCTATGATGTTTTAACAACCTGTTAATTTTAAATTTATATAGTGAACAGATATTTATACATAAGCTCATAAATAGGAGCAACACATGGGCATTAATTCCATCCATATCACAACACAACTATTTATAGGCATTTTGTGCACCTTTAGGAATCAGGGCATGTTTGAAGGAAGGTGCACCTATAGCTCTAAGGGTTCTTTTATTCCCTTTCGGCACTGTAAGAGGTAAAACAAACACAGACACACTTATTTGTATGTCAATGTGACAACTGGTAAATTCTGCCTTGTTCAGCCGGTGTAATGATATGTATGAAAGGACATAAAATAATGACCTTCCCCACAGCACAGTCACACATCTTTTCATGCCAAAAATGTTTTATGAAAAGGCTTAAGGTAAAATAAGTAAACTGTATCACTTAATCTACTTCTGTCATTTAAATCTAATTATAAAGCTGGTTAGGGGGAGAGTTTTTGCAGTTGGTGTTCCCAATGATGAAGGTCTTACTGTATTCTCACCTTTAGAAGATGCAGGAGCTGCGCTCCAGATCTGATCCCATCATCGAAGAAACTAGAGTTCAGAACATCACTTGCTAAGGCTCCTTCTGCTGATGCATTTAACTCTTACTTAGGGCTTAATCGCAGCTTAACACTATGGTTCAGCTCAATGTGAGAGTCAATTGCATCAAAGGGAAGAGTTCTAAAGTTGCATTCATCTTTTCGATTGTTTTTGTAATTGTTGCAATGACTAGCCCGTTTGAAATGAGCTGGAAATTGTTGTGTTTGTGGATAGCATTACATATAAAATAAAAAGGAATGTGTTGTGTTTATGTACATGATGTATTTATCATGGTCAGGCGTAGAAAAGTGTTGCAATAATTTTTTAGCTTAATATGAAATATTGCATATGAACAGTTTGTGTCATGAAGCCAAACCAGATCGAGGCAAACCAGACCCTACCCTGACTGCTAATGGGTTTGCATGGGAGCGGAGTTCATGGCATGGGCTGAATTCACATAGGACCACCCAATGGAGATTTGGAATCAGTTGCATTCTGACCCCAAGTTGCCTGACGCAGCAGGAAGATGTGATAGAACCACGGGAGGAAACAGCCAGGCAACCAATGAAAGGACAAAGAAGCAAGCGGGAGCACTGAAGTTAAAGTATCAAATGGGTTCGACTGAGTGGACTCAGAGAAGCAAAGCTTGGCAAATGGAGTATACCAAGAGTAGTATTCCAGCAGCAAGGCTTGAAGGAGTGGAATTTGCAATAGTGTGTATCTGAGTTGGCGATGCCTTGCTTCAATGAGGACCAGAGTGGGCAGAAAAGTGTACCTAGAGTGCCAGTAGTCAGGAGAAACAGGTGGATTGTACCAGGATAGCCGGTGGTCAGAAGTGACAGTTGGAGGTTCAGGGATAGCCTGTGATCAGGAAGGTCACTACAAACTGGGTGGACCCGATGGCAGCAACAAGGCAATAGAAGGCACTGAAACCGAGGGAGCACCATAAAGACAAGCTTAAAAGTGAGATGGGGGCTGACCGTCAGGTGTACAAATGTTGCACAGGCATGTGTCCACTGAGTATGCCTGCCATTTAAAATCATTAATGGGTGATGTGGACTTACCTTATTTTCTGGGGAGCAATATCCGGGGTAAAACCCAGAAGTGCATCTCGCCACATGACATAGAGGAAGCACAGGAGCAAGAAAGGTAAGTAGTGACTACACCATTTGGTATGTTTGTAGTCAACAGCTGGAGCTTTGGTCTCCTATGCACATCTTCCAGAGGCTGCTTTGCAGTCTGTTATAAAAAGTCTATTGTTTACAGAAGTCAATAGCTCAACCTGCATTTTACATACAGAACTGAATGGCTCAACACGTTAGGATGGCTAAGTCCAAGGTTTCAGTCACACAAAGCCAACTGAGCGGTAGGCTGCCACTGCTGTGCTGTCTGTTTGGATAACTCATAGTGCTCTAGAAATCCTTTGTTATGTATTCCATGTTTATTTGTAAAACAAAGATTGTATAAATATATTACAAAACAAACATAAAACATCCATTTAAAAATGTAAAACACTAAAAAGGATAAAATACAATTGACACTGAACCATTATAGTTTCCCTTTAGAGTTTTGATAAGTGTAACTTCATCTTAAAATAAATGAAAAGTTACACTTACAGTATATCTCTAACAACTTGACATAATATAGATGTCATTGCGCTTAATGGAACGTGAGGCGTCTGATATGTCCTCCAGTAATGAGATTTTGGTTATGGACATAAGCAAGTCATTTGTGTCAGGCATTGGCTTTAATATTTGTATGGTCTCCTGTTGTAAGACTTCTTCAGTGGAGATTTTACCCCTTTGTTTTGTATTCTCACTTCTCTTGATGCAGGACATAGGGAATCAATCTTCTTGCTGTAATCCTTATAATATAAGTTAACATACATTAGTAATCCTACAAGGAGAGTATAATGCAGACATAACAACCAAAGGTAGATGGGTGAATCTGTGAATTAGTAGTCCAAGAGAGATATACGAAGCTTGGAAGTGATATCATCATCTATCTGAGACCTAAATATCAATTTTGGGTGGACAGACCTTTAAATTGAGACCCTTCCAAAATAAACTGAAACCGTCACCAACAACAGTGCTTATCTTCCCTCTGTACCTCTGAGTATCGGCTTTGTAAAGAAAAAGAAAAATGACAGGTGCACTTTAAGACAACAGCATTCCCAGTGAACCTCTGATAACATTGCAGAGTCCTTCATGCAGTCTTAACATCATATAATTGACTTTAATGTGTTTGACAGGCTTTCTAAGCCTTTTGTATGAAGTATTTACCCTCATATAATACAAATGTTGGCAAGTACAACCGAATGTGTGACTATTCATTTCAGGAAGACCTTGAAGTGTATCACTTAAAGGAAAGCTCCACTCTCAAAAAATAGATGCAACATACATGATTGTTACTCAAGCTATTTTCTAATATAATGTTATTTAATAATACGTTTTTTTTATTCAATACGCTGCATTGTAATTGTCAACATTTCTGAATAAATTCAGGTGTTAGTTTCTTGCACAATGGCTTCCTGGAGGCGGTTTATTTGCTCTGACACCTCTGATTCATTTCAGGGGGTTGAATATTCACCATGAGCAGGCTTCTTTTTTTATTTAAAGATGAACCCTGGGCACAATCAGCTTACTTGTGTTATAGCAGTTGAAGCCTCTGATTACTCATAAACCCCCTCCCGTCATGAACGCCATCTTTTAAATCTTACAAATCTTCTCGTTTACATGCGGGTGGAAGTAAAACTCCTGCTGTACCTCTGTGCCCGCTTAGATGTAAGCGCTGCAGGTGTCAATAGATCTCAACGCTATGTTCGCATCTCTTTTCCCCCTCCCGGCCATTCACAACACTGAGCCTGGGCTGTGTGTTTTGTGACTGGCCAGAAGGAGAGGGGGCAGGGATGCGACCGTAGCGCTGAGGTCTATTGAGATCTGCAGTGCCTACATCTGAGCGGGCATGGAAGTGTAGCAGGAGCCGTACTTCCACCCGCATGTAAACCAGATTTGTGGGATTTGATGGCGTTCATCACTGGAGGTCCCCTTTGAGAAACCGGAAGCTTCTACTGCTGTGTCCAGAGTTCAGCTTTAGAGTTACCCATTTTTTATTTGAATTCAATTGTAAACCCCCAAATCCACTGATAATAGAGTCTTTGAGACCCCTTACAGGTTCCTGTAGCCTTTGAGCAGGGGTCTGGAAAGAAATAAAGTTCCCAATTGAAATGACTGCAAAGGGTAATATTTGCTACCATCAGCAACCATTAATAAAATATAGAATTACATGCTGAACATGCTGAACGTAATTCAGAAGTCATTTTCAATATTTTTAAACCTGGTGATTCCACCATAAGGTTTCTTGTTCAGAAACTTCTGGTTATGAGATGACAACGCCTTGTCTCCAATTGTTCTCCACCATTGTCACCCTGTCACATGTTTGGAGACTACAAGTGGACATTGCACAGGCGTGGTTCACTATTGTCAGCATTAAGAAGCCAACCTGAGAAATGGCATGCAGCCATTGCTAAAGTGCATGTAGACAGGGCGCGCTGCAGAGCAGCTGCAGTAGATCGGCAGCACTGAAAGGCAACAATGGATGAAAATGTATTTTATTAAAAACATGGCAGTTGTGTTTGATAAACAGCGCTTCTAGTAAACTAATTGATACCCAGTTGGGGTTAGCATCTACTCTAACACGATAACAAAATATACTACGTGGTTATGGTATATAGGACATATTTATTTAATTAGACAATTATACAGTTTCATAATAAGATCATCAACCAAGAGGGGAGACAGGTGACATGTATGTTAATGCATTCTTTCATCATCATCTATGATATGATGCAACTACGCAATGCATGGGGTTCTCATCAATTTCAGTATGGGCAGCTACAGAGACCTACTTTTGTTAATGTATACAAACAGGGACACCGGCACTTCAAGTGCAGATCAAATTCATCTATTTATTGGCGTTTCGGAGTCTCGCAGGATCCCCTTCCTCAGGCAAAACATGTCACATGTGTTGCCTGAGGAAGGAGATCCTTCAAGACCCCAAAACGTTGCACCAGTGTGATTTGCTGCATCTATGTCAATAAATAGACGAATTTGATCTGCATTTGGACTGCCGGTGTCCCTATTTCTATCTATGTACATAATGGTTGCCATCCGTTGACTACCGCAGCACCCAACTGATTCTTATGGAACTAGCGGTCAGGAGTGCGATGGGTTAATGGACTCTACTCTTGTTAATGGTGATGAAAAACAATATGTGCAAAGGAAACTGTGCTTCAGGGCGCAGGAAAAACATCAACATTTTATTTCAGTCAATTTTTATTGCAACAAATTTTCAAACAATAGACAGGAAAATAAATAATGATATAAAACGGACCAGTTAGATGGAGTTTCCAGTCAACAAACAGAAGCCTCATATGTAGTAAGATATATCGGAAGGCCTAAGGGAAAATGGCAAAGTGCCAGGCCTCTAGAGGTGGCTATTTCATGTTTCAGCAGTTAGGATGAGAGAGATAGTCCCTAGGGGCTGAGTGTAGTATATAGCAGGACCTGGGTGTGCTGCGGTGGCCTGATAATGCTCCAAACAATATAAAATAAAATAAAAAGAAGACAAAGAGGAAATAGCACATAGAGTAAGACAAAACTGAAAGGGTATCTATTCCCTTACACAGTGATCACAGTACTCCCTTGACAATGCTTCCTTCTGCTTTTCTCTCCAGAAGGACGGAGACATTTTGTTCAGGTATCATCCAGGATCAGCATTTCCTGTTCCCAAACATCTTACACAGATCAGCCTCAGCTATAGACTCTCACTTGTTTGAGGGCCTATTCAGCTGTGTTGATGCCACTGATCCTGGTGCCCCACACTGTTACCTTTTTATTGTTAGAACTTTATAAAAATGTCACAAGTGACATTTCAACAGTTCTATTCACTGCAGTGACACAATTTGCACAATCTTGCTCCCAACAACTGTCTCCTTCTTATAGTAACTAACTTTCCATTGGCTAAAACAAAAGGCTCAAGCCTGAAAGAGCATTTATTCTTGCCATGAGTCAATTAATTTACCCTTATAATTTCATCCAGACCAGCTACTTTAATGCATTCCCAGATGCATTAAACAGCATTACAATTACAAAAGGATGAGCTCAGTGGCGTACCCGGATGACACCATTGGAGGGGTGACATCAAAATGACTAACAGTCATTTTGGTGTCACCCCCTCTAAAAAGTCAGGCACTCAGTCATGGACTGAGAGAGCCCGACAGTGTCAGGAGAGAGGAGGGGATCTGGCGGCATACCTCATCCCGCTGAGTGAAGATCCCATCCTCTCTCTGCCGGCGTCCATCACTAAGATGGCCGCCGGCAGGTGTCCATTAGATGGCCGCACATGCGCGATGACCTCATCGCGCATGCGTGTGGTGACATCACGTGCATGCACGATGACGTCATGGTGGGGTGTTACTCGGTCCCGGCTCCGGGTGACACCCAGCCTCGGGACGACCCTGGATGAGCTCATCCGAGTTTAAACCTGAGCTCCTCTGAACCCAGAAGGAAACTCCTTCTGCTGCTGCCCAGCCAGCTGCGGCTGGGGAACTGCATACCCACATCTGCCCGAAACCAAAGGGGCGGGATGCTGTGACACCATTGACCTTATATGGCTAAATTTGGTCAGTGACATTGATGTAATATAGCTATTTGGCCATATAAGGTCAATGATGTCACCACAAGCATCCCCCATTATGTATATGCAGCTGTGGGGCAGGAATCTCTCGACCTCCGGCTGACTGGACTCATCTCCCTTCTGGGTTTGGAGGAGCTCAGGTTTTAACTGGGTTCAGTCCAAACCCAAGGTCATCGCTAATGAGGATATGTAAGATTTTGCCCGAATGGAAATCATGTTCATGGTTAGAATTTTATTAGTTCAGAGAAAATCAAGAAAAAATTTCCATCCTGAGCCTTTGAATTTTCCCCGGTCCATATTTTCGAAAACAAATGACATTCTACTGGTGTACGGCCAGCTTTACTTTTCTATACATCTTTAATACAAGGCAGCTTCAGACTAGTCGCTGGCAGCTCTGGCATTTGCCAAAGGGTCTGGGGTGTTATTTGTGGGAGTGTATGTACTAATGTGGCCGACTCATCCTCAGTCATTTCTGCTCCAACAAACAGCAAAGCTGCCTTTAGCCAAAATAGAATTATACAAACAGCATTGTCTCTGCCAGGTATAAGCAGTTTGGCTGCATACAATACAACCGTAGCCTTGCCTTTAGTACCGGCCAGGACTGGGTTTTTTTTAGCCTTGGTCCAGCACTGATACAGGGGAAAACTCCATATGGAGACATCCTTAAGACCCAGGATTTAGGCTGGGTTCACACCTAGGCGTATCGAATATGCGCGTTTGTCGCGTGTTTTCGTGACGCGCGTTTTTACCGCGATTCGCGACAAACGCACGTTTTTACCGCGATTCGCGACAAACGCGCGTTTCCGAGGGCTACTTGGCTGTATCCCAATGGAAACGCGCGACAAAAATGCCCCAAAGAAGCTCCTGTACTTATTTGGGCGTTTGGAGCGCGTTCATACGGCCTGTAATACGCCCAGGTGTGAACCATACCCATAGGAAATAATGGGATTTCGGTGCTTGAGCGTTTTGCAGAGCGTTCGAACGCGCTACAAAACGCCCAGGTATGAACCGGGCCTTAGGTATTTTCTTCTGTGAGTTTACACAGCAGTTATTTACATTTATATGTATTTTACATGTGTTTTAAAAAAGAACTACAGGTTTTAGAAAAATTAACCCTTGCAGTGTGGGGCTACCCCCACACTGCAAGGATTAACTACTTGTTTTTTTTCTAGGGGCTCAAATAAAGATGAAATACTCACCTGATCCTTGATCCTGCGCAGTGACCGCTCACCCCTCTCCCCCTCCACTCCAGCTTTGGTATGTACCTTGGCATACTTATGTCTAATACAGGCAAATGGACTGTAATGGCTCAGCGCATGGCTTCCTGATTAGACAGAAAGCCAGCTCCATACTTCCTCATCACCAGGTGACAAGGAAGCACGGAGCCGGCTTTCTGGACAATCAGGAAGCCAGAGGGAGGGTAATGACTCCCCGCCCAGCTTCCTGATTGGCCAGCTTCCCGACCAATCAGGAAGCCAGGCGGCGAATCATTACATGCCGTCCGGCTTCCTGATTGGCCGGAAAGACGTCTCCATGCTCCCTCGTCACCAAGTGACGAGGGAGCATGGAGCCGGCTTCCCGGCCAATAAGAAAGCTGGGGAATGAGTCATTGTCCGCCCCCGGCTTCCTGGTAGGCAAGGAAACAAACTCCATGCTCCATACTCTTGGATTTCCTTTTAGCTCCTTGGAGTACCTATAGCTCCACACCACAACCTGCATTTTATGAATGGGTCTCAAAATTCAGGCTGGTATCCACTCTCTGATATAAACAGACATCTCAACTCTCCCGGATGTTCCAGGAGTCTCCCGCTATTAAATAGCGGCTCCCGGACACCCGGGAGAGAAACATTTTCTCCCGGAAAGGTTTACTCTGCTCGATCTAGCACAGTAAACCTTTCTGTGCTGTCTGGTTTTTGTTTTTTTCTGACATCGGGGGCCGCCGGCCACCGTCAGTCAGAAAAAAAAACGGCATAGGAACTAATTGCTAGATTGCTATTGGCTATTTCAATTTGTAATAGCCAATAGCAGGCAAGCTATTGCACCCGCCCACTGCTGCTGTCAATGAGCAGCGGTGGACCTGAAGTTCTCCATCAGCAGCAGAAGGCGGGTGCAATAGCCAGCTTGCTATTGGCTATTGCAACCTCCATGAAATGACAAGGGCACCTCCCTGAAATGACTTATTTCAGGTTGGAATCCCTGTATAAATGAACCCCTTAGTACTCACGTAGTGAGAATTTATAATATGTTGGTGCATAACACATATACAATTATAAAAAAATTGCTATATATAATTAATAATAAAAGTATTGTAAAATATATAATAAAATACAGCAATATTTAACAACAGATTTATACAATATTAACAACAGCTGCAACAACATATTCATAACAATAACACTTAAACAATAAATAACAGACAGAACATTATGCATGAGTGTAGCAAGGCTTGCTGTTGCTTGTTTGCTCCAGTTTGCTCCCGTCTGCTCATCACATCGCAAATCCCATTTCCTGCCCTTTTCATGAAGATCAGCAACCTGGAGCTTGACTGATTACTGACAAGTTTTTCCCATGCCCTCATCACCTCTAAACCTCCCCCTCAAGTGCCCAGCTCTCATTGTTTATCATCTGTTCTCTCCTGCTGCAAACTGCCATCAGATGCTCCTTTACCACCTAATCTTACACTTGCTGCCTTTTAATATTGTTTCTAATCCAGCAACTTGTCAACTGGTGCGTCAGTCCATGTCCAGACCAGCTGCTGTGTCCCAGGCCCCCAACCTCCTATCCCCAGCTTTGGAAGAAAGGACAGTCCCAGGCACTCCGGCATGAGTCTTGTAATAATTAATGTCCATTCATGATTAGTTCATCTGCGGGACACCAAATGACCAGTGGAGATAGCAGAGGTGTCAGTTAACCTCTGACAGTATTAACAGCGCTTTGTTTTAGTTTGGTACAATTTTAACGCCTTACAACTAAAGATCACAGCGTAATTGTTCCATGTTTCACATTTCACAAGGCATTGCTTATTCGGCGGTATAGTTACACATTACGTTGCTGGTGCAGTAAGTCTGTTATTTAGTATTACGGGAGAAAGAAAAAATGAAGAATGCTTTAAGGCTCCATCACCTTGTTTTATATAGTTAGTTTATAAAGTTACTTTATAAGTGATCAATCGCCATGGACAACAGTTTGTAACCTTAGGAATTTTGCATTGTAGACAGATTTTCATTACCTTCTTCCCTGTTACCTCATCTGTGCTTTACCCATGACCAGTGGAGGACCTGAGTGGTGTCTAGACCAGGAAAATATCTTTGTGCATCACCAATCAGATGCTACAAGGAGCACAGCCTTTTGTATTAATTCTGATCTCTGTGCAGTACAACAGGAAATGAGGCGGTCAACCATAGATACACCAGATCTTGTAGTTGACATACTGAAACATAAAGCATATATAAAACCAAAAGCCAAAATTTAATATAGTACAGCGAACATTTCTTAGATGTGGTGGCTGCATTTGTTTGTTTTTTTTTCAGGCTTTTTCCTTTATTTCCACCTGGTGATCCTGCCAGTAACACACTTGCCATCTTAGTATGACAACGCATACAAACTGTACTGTATCTATTGAAGGACAGTGTTGTCACCCTTGGCAGCTCGCTTCTGACTTGGACTACAGAAGGTAGGAGGTGTTGTGTAGTCCACAGATTGTATACTGGGCAAACTAATAACACTACTGTACTTGAGATTTCAGAGCAGTGGAGGAAGTAATGCACAGGAAGTTGGCCACACACTGGATTTCTGGCAGGTATTTTTCTGTACTCTGTGACAAAACATAGGGGAATGTGCATGTATTGGAGAGATGTACTGAATATGTTTTTTTTTATTTTCCCAGACATACACTTTAACAGTGTCAGGGGAGAAAACAGGGCAGTTTGAAGGTTCTCAGTCATTGAGTGGGCATTAGGCATTTCACCATTCGACCACTAAGTCCTCTTTTGTCACTGGTGTCTGCTAAGACTCTTTGGCATACCTCCAGTGTCTTCCAAGCCTAAATGATACCACTCCAGGAGCAGTGAAAACCACAGAAGTGGCAAACACCAAGACCCCAGACCTTCTGAACATTGTCTATGCAGAACCTGTCAGTCAATACATACAGTACAGTATACATGCAACAGTAAAATAGAAATCACCAGAACTGTCCAGAAATGCTGGAAATCTCTGGTATTATTAGCTGTTAGATAACAACAAAACTATTTTCTGGCAAGAGGGGCTGAAGACAAGTAGAGCATGATGCAAGTTTATGTCTGTCCACCATGGGCCCTGCCAGATATCAATTCTACAGGCTTAGTCATGAGTTATTTGAGTCTCAGACCCAGACTGTACATGGGGGTTTGACTTGTTGCTGTTACATTTGATAGTTGAATGGTAGTAGATGGAAAGGGGTTAGTTATATATCCTTTAGGATCATAGGGCCGGAGTGAAAGACTTCCACTGTTGATGGTTCCCAGCCTTTGATTTGGCCTGCAGCCAGGTCAGGTTCACGTTAACAGCCTTGATATCATCATATAGGCTGTGCCGCCAGGAGCCTCTGGGTCTTCCTCTGCTGCGCTGTCCTCGGGGATCACACTTGAGCGACTGTCTACGGATTTCATTTGCGCCCTTTCGGTATGTCCAATCCATCTCCATTTGCGCTCTTGGATCTCTATTGGTCTCTGGGCTGTGGTGACACTGCCGGAGAAGCTCTATATTTTGGATCCAATTTTGTGGCAAGCAGGCATGAGTGATGTATCGCAGGCAATGGTTTGCAAAAACCTGGAGTTTTTGTGCGGTTTCCAGTGAGACACTTTGTGTCTCACTCGCATAAAGCAAAACAAATTTCACATTAGAATTGAATATCCGAATCTTCATATGAAGGCTAATCTGGTTCGAACGCCATATATTAAAGAGGCCTGCAAAATCACCTCAGGCTCTTCTGATCCACGTTGAGATGTCAATCTTGGTTCCATTCTCCTGTGTAATCTGGCTCCCAGGCTATTAAATGGTGTCAACTTTTTTAGCTTGTTGGCCAGATATAGTAAAGCTGGAGAGGTTTACTGTATTTATGTCCATGTCTTGGTGACATTAATGTTTAGACCCTGAGCTGCGGGAGTGGAGAGGGGTGGTAAGACTTAATCTTGACTTGATCAGGAATCTACATTTAATGTACAGCTTTGGTCTAGGATACAGTGCAATTTTAAATTTAAAAATGAATATAGGTACCTGCAGGCAGCTCAAAGTTAATCTGTGCTCTGCCCATGCCTTCTGCCCTTTCTTTTCTTCTCTTGTCCCTCCATGTGGCCGCCAGAAGCAAAGAGTACCTAGTATGCCCTATCTTCCCACTTAATAGCATGGTGCTTGTTGACTGGCCCAGTGATGTTACATGGTGTCTGAAAGAGAGTTCCCCCCCATCCCCAACAGCAAATGCTGGTGCAGGAGTGAAGGATATGTATTTGCAGCTGGGGATGGAAGGAAGTTAAGTGAACGTGTTGCTTTGCCCATGCCTTCTGCCCTTTCTTTTCTTCTCTTGTTCCTCCATGTGGCTGCCAGAAGCAAAGAATACCTAATATGCCCTATCCTCCCACTTAATAGCATGGTGCTTGTTGACTGTCCTATGCTGTTACAAGGTGTCTGATAGAGAGTTCCCCCCATCCCCAGCAGCAAATGCCAGGAGTGAAGGAATAGGTATTTGCTATTGGGGATGGAAGGAAGTTAAGTGAACGTGTTGCTTTTCCCATGCACAGGTTTGAAGCAGTGATGCTAACTTAGAATTGTTTTAGGCTGTGGTTTACTCTAAATTACATAGGAGTCATTAATAATGAAGAAAAGTGTAGAACGTTTGAAAGAAAAATAAGTGAATAATGCTAGAATAGTGTCTTCTCAACTAGAGGAATTTAAAGACTGTACATCAAAGGCGGTATAGTTTTATTATAAAGAGTATTCACATTTATGGCGGCTTGCAGATCATAGGATAGTTGGAGTGAGTTTCAAGAGAATGTAAGGAGAAGAAGCCAGACGGATTGTCATCAAGCAGGGAGTGAGTCAAGAGGAAATTAGTTGGATAATTAGCAGCATTCCTATAGCACCTGCAAATGTGCAGATGCTGGAAGTGTACGTGATAATCTTCAGGCGATTTTTATTATAGGCCTGTGCATGCAAACTGCTTCTGCTCCAGTAAGTTTACAGTGAACAATTCTAGAACTGCCAAGCAAAGTGATTGCTTAATTGCAATGTAGACAACGGAATTATGCAAAGATTGCTTGTTGTGTCCCAGGCCACATTTCAGTGATGTACCTCCCTAGGACATGACTTCTGTACTGTCCCTAGAACCACGGTTCCTATGTCTTTTCACGGTTCTATACACCTCAAATAAAATAAATCAAGCATTTAATAAAGTAAAAACGTATACAACGCAAGGCAAGGAGCTTCCTTACAAAACTCCATAGCCATTTGTCTAGTAGCTGAAATAATCTAAGGCTCCATTCACACATGAGCGGTTTTCTGCACAAATGCGGGCGTACGAATACACGCGGAACCGCTCTAAACATTTAAAAAAATGCATTTTAATGTGCATTGTTCAGACTATTGCGGGTACAGACTGTGTGGTACAAAACCACGCATCCTGTAAAATAGTCCAAGGGTTTCAATGGTCCAATAGTCCAAGGTGATTTCAGGGGCGTATTCCGCATGTTCGAGGCTATAGTAATAGCAGCAAACAAGCGGAATCCGTGCAGAGATAAAGATTTTAACGCTTTCGTGCCGTGTGGTCTTCCACACGGAACACCGCGTGCGAAACCCAAAGGCTATGTATGAATGGAGCCTAACCCATTTCTACTGCAAACTCAAGGCTGGAAACTACCATGAGGCACAGTAGGCACTTTTCTTTAGACTGCAGAGGCAAAGAGGTAGCTTTTCGGATTTTACTTAGGCCACCAAACATTGTGTGCCTATAGGCTAAGGTGATGAAGGCCTGAAGTTAGGCCCTTCACCTGAGAGTCTGGGCTGTGTAGATGTGCAGGATAGAGGTTGTTAGGGCCTATTACGCTGGGTCTTGCCACTTTGGGTTCCAGGAAATCTGCCTGTGGCTCAATACTCCACATCTTCAACACTATGTACATGTATATATTAATGGTGGAGGGAGCAGGGAGGCAACCCATCAAGGGGGAGTTCAAGGGAGCAGAGCCTCCTGTAAATTATGCAGCTGCGTTTCCCCTATAACCATTGGACATAAATCATCATATACGCATATTATGTAGTGTTCTATTAAGCCAGCAAATGGAGCTCTGGGCTCCTTTTCAAATGTTTGCTCTGTCTCCTTGCCACATATAGTATAGAGGTTGATGCTTTAGAAATCTCAGTAGCAAGAGGCTGAAATGGAATAATTTCTTATCAGACCGCTCAGTTTGTGGTTTCAACCAAACATAGCTAGCTAAAAGGAAAGCAGCTTCCTTCATGTCTCCTTAGTTTATCTACAGTACTTGGGGAATCCTCTGTCATGCAATATATATTTATATGTAAAGCAAAAGTTGTATACATATAGTAAACAAAAAACAATAGACATAAAACATCAGTTTTAAAATTGACCCAAACCTAATAGATCTTCCCTTTAAACCAACATCGAAATGTCAACAAAAAGCACAAGCCCTATCAGTAGAAGGCTTTGTTTGCCCTGGGACAATGTGCAGCTCGCGGTGAACAGGCTTCCCGCCATAGCACGCGGTGCCTATTTGTTTTCCATTCCCGCCTATTGCAGGTGGCCACTGGCGCTCTTCAGACACACTTAGATCCAGAAGTCGTGCGGCTGTGAGTCAGCCAGGCTCCTGACAGAAAGAGCTCTGTTTACTTTGTATTGTTTCTCCCTGTGAAAGAATGCAGGGGGAAGTGACTCCCTTTATTATGGTGAAAATGTCAATATATATAATCCTGCTCACTGCTTTTTGTTGTTTCTTAAGGAAATTCTGTTGGGTGACAGCTGCAGTGAAACCGAGACACAGAGAATGTAACCTGCCATTAAAATTCCACTAAAGCAATTTTGTGCAACACGAGCCGCCAATTTACCAGCTGAGACCCACAGCTGCTGGGACTTACAGTTCCACAACATAATTGGCAGGTTTTCTAGATTCTCAGGGAAAGTCTGAATGCGCAATCTGCTTTCAGCTGCACACACATTTTACAGTCTGATTGTAGATTTTCTGCCCTCACAGATATATTTTAAGCATGCATAAAAAAGGGACCCAACCAGATCCAACCCCATCCCAAACCCCTTATATTCACCCTGCCTGTGCTTCCCCAATGCTTCCTCCTCCAGCAGGAACTAAAATAAGTGGTGTCAGCAACTAGGGGAAGTAGTGGTGTCACTCCATCAATCATATGCAAGTGATCGGGCCTTGACATTGGCTGCTAGAACTAAGAACTGTCACAGGGGAGGAGGTCAAATACTCTTACATACCTGGACATTCTGGGTATCATGTGATTGCTGTGATTGGCTTTCACCGTGACCACATGACTGGGAGCCTGTCCCACCTGTTTTTGATCGTAAACAGTGACGATCAGCTGATGGTGACACCTTGGTCGCTGTAGTGGGAGCGTGTGAGTGAGCGTGTGAGTAAGCGTGCTCTCGGCCACGGGACAGTGGGACGTTAGGCACATGTCCACCATGCTGACGCTTATGTGCAGGAGAGAAGTGGTTAAAGACTCTGACTCACTAAAATAAGAGATCAGCCACAAAGGGGGTGCATGGTTTTCAGCGAGTCAGCCCGCTCATAGACTTGCGTTGTGAGAAAGGGATGTAAAGCACTGTGTAGCACTGCAGAGCAGGAAGCAGAGCCTGAGTACGTAATGAGCAAATATGACTGCTCCTTTCCACATATATAATTGCAAACCATGCATAGGAACCGGTTTTCTTTAAATCATTAGCACATATTGGTATTAATATTCACATCAAAATATCTCTTTTACATGTTTAGATTATTTTTTTTATAAAGACTACAGGCTCCCTTTAAAGCAAACATAGCGGGGGAATTAAAAATCCAAATCCCAAAAAATGAGACCTTGCAATAGAAGAGGTATTATACTCGTCACTTCAGTGGCTTACATTTTCTAGCGCCCCTAGGTTGCAGCGCTGCAGCCTCCATTTTGGCATTCAATGCTTCTGGGAGTGGTGTAGGCCTGCACCCCCCTCTGTGTACAGGGATTTCTTCTTCTGACTGCTGGCATTGCAATGACATAGGGGTCGGAGGAAGAAATGACAGTGTACTTTGGGGGACACAGGCATCTGACACTCCTGGATGTGTCAAATTTCAAGGATATTGGCAGAGACTGCAGTGCTGGAACAAAGGGGAGGTAGGAGACACAGGCTGCCCGAGAGGTTAATATACTACCTGTTCTCTTGCAGGGAGCCTTTATATGGATTTTGAATTCACCCTGACAGGGTCACTTCAAGTCAGGCAGAACAACTTAAAAATGAATAAGCTATATGGATAAGTGGACAATTATAAGCTTTTGTAGTGTTTATACAACGTGGCCGTGAAATGAAATGACATGATTCTCTGACATTAGGAAGTATAAATTACTTGCAAACCACTGAAGTTTACTTTGTTAACTTTGTTTACCTTGGTTTCAGAATTAAGTCTTGCAACATCTATCATAACGATATAGTAACAAATGACAAATTAATTGTCCTCTTTGTCCAATTCACAGCAATATGTTTGTATTGCATTGTGGCGGATTTTATTTTCATTCTTGCTTAATTTCGGGAGATGATTACATAAAATTGAAGAATTCTTTGCTGTAGAATTCAGTGTTCTAGTAGGCTCTTGGTTGCTTTAGAAAGTACATCACAGGTTTGCCAAATTATGTTTTTTTTTTAATTGTAAAAATTTAAATGTAGGAAATTTTGGCATAAACTACTTTGTTGTGGATACTGAGTATAATAAGGAGAGGACTAGCTCTACAACTTTAATGCTGAGCTTTGGGCAAAGTTTCCTCCAAACTAGTCACCTAATTAGTTTAAAAATGTTTTTAAACAAATCTAAATACCCCTTTAACTTTCATGACGCACCAGGTCCCGTGTCTTCTATCCTCTTCACTCCAGAGGAGGAAGGTCCTTCTTCGGGAGCCCATGTCATTGCCTGAAGGACATAAACGTTTCTTATTCGCTGTCCAGCGGCAGCATCCTCCTAGGATCCAGAAGATTGCGTTGGTGGGGGCTATGTCACAAAGAAGTGACCGCTCGGTGCAGGCAAAGATTGCAGCCAGGGATCCATCTGTGGTCACTCCCAGACATGGCCCAGGCACAGGGACATGGATGGCAGAATGAGGTGAGTACAAAAAGGGCATTAGAAGGTTATTTTTCAATAACTGGTGTGTGGGTGGGAGGGGGTTGAGGGAAGGATGAGAGGGAAGAAAGCCAGGCTCAGAGATGGTCTTCAAAGGTGAATGCAAGGAAAACAGATACATACACAGAAATATGTACATTCTGTGTATGTGAATCGTTTTCTAGCTCTTTTCAGTAAATTGCGTAATCTAGGTTCCTTAGCAAGATGGCACAGCTAGGATCACTTACTGTTCTTCACTGCAGCACAGCTTCACAGTCACAGCAGTTGCTGAGTTGATATCAAGTTGACATTACAATCTCAGTCTAATGTCTGAGACTGTAATGGATTTTTATACCGCCAGGTCACAGGGTGAAAAGCTTGGGGGTACTAAGCCTTTTGGGCAGATGGATTGCTACACTGGCTGATTACAGACTGAGAGGTAACAACAGTGCACATACAGTGAATAATGTAAAGCCTACTGCAGAAACATGGGCATTTCCATTAATTGTATAATTCCTGTGGTAGCATTTTGTCCCAGATGTAGAGGCTGACGATGATGATGGAGGAAGGAAGATGATGGCAGGATCAGGAGGTGTGCTGTTATCTCTGTAAGAAGTAATTGAAAGCTGTAAGGCTGGCTTCACACCTATGCTCTTCTGTTTTCATGTGTTTTTCAAAGCACGTGTTCATACATTTACGACATGGCCGGTTTCTCAGGGGCGGGTCTAAGTAACCATGAATTTGCAGCACATGAAACTTCATGTATCATGCATTTTATGTCCTCCAATTGACATCTATGGACTCACACTGACAGATGAAAAACATACTTAAAGTATTTTCTAGAGGTGCACCGAAATGAAAAAAATTAAAAAACGAAATGAAAAACAAATGTCGGGCCGAAACCAAAAATGTTTTTTATTCTAACTTTTAAATATTAGGGATCTAAACAGACCCCTGATATTTCCCTTTTAAAATAGAAAAAAAGATTGAGGACTTACGTGTCCTCAATCTCTTTTTCTGCAGCCCCTGTTATAAATGAACAGGAATCCTCTATACCCATGGTTCTCAACTGGTGGGTCTTGACCCAAAAGTGGGTTGCGACCCCATGTCCAGTGGGTCGCCACATGCCTTCCACTTTTCTAGGTGAGAGGATCCTCGTCCTCCCCTTAGAGAAGCACTGTCAGTTCTCGCACCGAGCAGCCATTCAAAAATATGATGCCCGGTGCCGAGTGTCGACTTGAGGTGGGGCTATGGCCACGAGGGAGCTCCATCCATACGTGCATTGCTTACAGCTCATAACTTTCTGGCTCCCAGCACCTCTACGGGCACGCACGTGAGCTTTACAAGCAATACATATATGGATGGAGCTCCATCACAGCACAGCAGCCCACACTGGACCCCAGGTTGAGGATCCACTCCAATTTCCGTAATGGCAACCCAAACGCACCTCCCACCCCCAGTTCGATCGCCTGCACCGGAAAGCGCAGTACCGCAACCGGAAAACATTGCAGTGCAACTTGGGTCGCGACTTAATGACCGAGGACAAATGTGGGTCCCGAGGTTACACAGGTTAAGAACCACTGCTCTATACTGAGTGTTCCTGTTCATTCATAATTGGAGATAGTATGTTTACTATAGCCACAATGATGAATGAAAAGGAGGCGATGTAGATCACTTCCCATTCATTCATAATTGAGGATATAGTAAACATACTATGTCCTCAATTATTGACAAACACTCAGCGATCACTGATCACTGAATGTTTGTACATCGCTCTCCTTCCTGACAGCTGTCACAGGAGGCTGGGCGGTGCGGGAGGAGAGCTTGATCTGACAGCTGACTCCTCCTGCGCACCGCCGGCCTGCCTCCTGTGGCAGAGTTGGCTGTGTCCGCCCACACACTGCTCTCCTCTGATCTGTGACACGTGGCTGAGCGTAACAGGGAGGAGAGACGCCGGCCGCTCACAGCGCTTTCGTTCCACTGCGCTCGGCTGCCTGTGACGGTTTCTCTCCTCCCCGCTGAGACACAGAACAGTGCCCAGCGGGGAGGAGAGAATAGGATGCACCGCTATATGGGCAAGACAATATATCGGTGTATCCCTACTATTTTCCTTAATACACTACAATGCAGCACATAAATAAGATGCCAGGTACCAGGGTTTTCATGTGCGTTATGACTCATATGTGTGAACAAGGCCTAAGTGTTACATTTAGACATCACTTAGCCTGTTTGCACTAACATGGCTTGAACACTACCAACGTCAGGCAGCGTACAAAAGCTCTTGATCAATATTGCCATTTACAAAGTGTTTGCTGTGGGCTAACATGTACATACATAGACTACAGCTGGTCCTGCTTACCCAATTCATCTATATAATGCTGGGCATGCCATAGCACCCAGGAGAAAGTCAATGTTATCTTCCAATGCTCAATTAATAAACACAGCATTCTGCAAACCATTAAAAAAACAACTAATTAAGTTTATATTGCACTGTACGATTAGGGTCTAATATAAAGCCAAATGCAAACATTTAGCCATGATTATATAAAAATTACCATTTTATTTCAATACTAGCTTTACATCTCTCTTTCATCCGAGGGGCAGTTTGAACTGAGAGGACGTCAAAGCCTAAATGCTGTTGGAAGATTGAAAGAAAAGAAAAAAAAAAGCATTACTCCTGAACAGACTCATTTTGTGACCTGTGTTCTTTTAAACATTTTTGTGCAACTATAATTATTCCTTTATTGTGCTGCTTTATATTTACCTGGAAATGGGATACGCTCACACATTATTTAAGAGTTGTAGATAATAAAGACCTGGATAGTTGGAATACTCGTTCTCTAAATGTGTATTCATTAAGCTGCTTGTCACCATGGAAACAGTAATGACACATTACTGGCAGTTATGTCGCCCTTTGTCATGTTTAAAGACCTATCTCCTTGCATTTATGTCCTTTGGTTGCAGCGAAGAGAAGCTGAAAGCTGAAAATACAGGGAAAAGTCAGCAGCAAATGGAATTTGCCAGGTTAAAGCACCAGTCATAAAACAGAGAGCGTGGCGTTAACATAGACTTTGCTGCTGCCGATTTGCCACCCGACTCTTCCTCTGAGCTGCGGGCACCTGTAAACAGACACAGGCTGCCCGCAGCTCAGAGGAAGATCCGGTTTCAGGCAGATGCGGCAGCGGCTGCCGTGGATCGCACTTACCAAGGACCTCGCAGCCGCATCTGCGAGAAAATGTAAAGTGCCGGTGTCACAAGACGCCAAACCCGGACTGTCCGGTTGAAAACCGGACGGGTGGCAACCCTACATAGACTGCTTAATGAATAGGCCCAGTAAACACATAAGTAGGGCTTTATCATATCTTACAGCTCAGGAAGGCAGAATAGATTTACTATGAGATTGCATATTTCCCCTATACAGTAAACTTATGTATGTCCTTCATTTTTGTAATGTGTGTGTGTGTGTGTGTGTACTGTTAATATAAGTGGTAGGAGTTGGCACTAAAAAGATAACCTTATGGGGCAAATACTAGAGGTTTCTTTTGCTCCATGGTTTATATACACTATATGACCAAAAGTATGTGGGCACCCCTTCAAAATGATAAAGTTCAAGTGTTTCCAGTGAAAGGTGCTTTAAATGCTACATCATACAAAGACACTTTAAACCATGCCGCACTTCCAACCTAGTGGTTTAGGGAAAGCCCTTTTATGTTTCAGCATCACTTTGAACAAAGCCATCTTCATAATGACATGATTTGATGAGTTTGGTTTGGAGGAACTCAAGTGATTTGCACAGACCCCTGACCTCAACTCTATTAAACACCTTTGGGATGAATTGGAACACAGATTGACAACTAGGTCTTAATGTTCAACTGGATCAGTATCTAAACTCACAAATGTTCTACTGGCTGAATGGGCACAATCCCCACAGACAAACTCCAAAATCTTGTGAAAAGCCTTCTCCCTTCTCAAAAGAGTGAACGGTGTTAAAGCCACAAATGGGGGGCAACACCATATTAATGTCCATAGTTTTGGAATGCAGTGCCCAATACGCACATATAGGTGTGATGGTCAGGTGCTCATAAACTTTTGACCATGAAGTATGTAACTGTGCTTAGCAGAATGTGTTTACTCTAGTTGTGGTTACCAGGAATTATAGGGAATATGGCGAATTGAACCACAGACTGTAAGTGTTTACTTCTCGGGCGACAGTGGTCATTTTGTAAACAGCATTTTTTTCACTTCATGCTCGTTTTCAAAAGGAGCAGGTAGGCAAAGGGAGACTTCCTCACCAGATACATTGGGGAACTAAATTAGAGACTGTGTAGAGCATAAAGTTGCAGCTTTGGTTCATAAAGCATAGGGTAAAGCCAGCCATACACCTTACAATTATCTGCAGATTTTCTGTGGTCAGATGGAAAAGGTGCAACAGATTCCTCCATCTACACTTAACTATGTGGATGGAGTAATCTCCACCTGGACCAATCTTTTTCCATCTGACCACAGAAAATCTGCAGATAATTGTAAAGTATATGGGCACCTTTAGCAAGTGATGTATATACCTGCACTCCAAATTCACCTTCCATATGCCTACCAGTTTTCACATTTTGCCATCAAGTCAGGGGATGACTAGGAACTGTCAGCCTTTGAGGAAGAGGGACACAACCAGCTGATCTTTTAATGACAATTTCTTATGGGCTAATGTGCACCACACAGTGTGGGTTGACATACTGGAGTGATTGCTGGACTGAAGTAATACAAATTGGACTGGGATAGTTACAAATCTTTTTCTACTTTTCTGTAACAACAGTCACACAAAAATATATAATGGGGAGCAGGTTTAATCCAGATAGAGAGAGGTCATAAATATATTAAATCTGCTCCCCCATTCAGACTTTAATCAAAAGGGGATCTGCAGTCAGTGATCGCAGTTATGAATAGGGCGCAGTTAGTGGTATAACTCCCCACAGCTGTCACTGATTGCAGATCCCACTCTGATAGTTGTCAAAATGGAGGACTATCTCGACTCAGGACAGCAGTCCAATATAACTTATTTGTGCTAACACAGGGGGCAATTGCCCCCTGCTGCTGTCTTCCCTTTCTTCAAGTATCCTTTCCACTTGCAGTGGTGTGGCTGAGCATGTACGCTTGTTAGTGGGCATCTTCAGTGTCTGTTTTGGTCTAGATCCCTTTTTATTGACGTGTGATGCTTTCAAATTGCCCGTCACAGAGCTTATGTGTCACTTTTTACTGTACTTTGGATCCACTTTAGTTGCTGACCTTAGTTGCTAACCATGCCCTTATCCCACTTGATACCCCTTACTCTGACTTTTGTTGTGTTTCCTGCTTATGTGTTGATACTCAATTACCTCTAATACTGATATTTTTGGTAAACATGCATTTATTTATTTGTTTGGCAAGTTTATTATCAGAACAGGGTAAGGGTTGTATCCAGCAGGACGGAGACAGTATAAATGGCTGACACAGAAGCATAGTCATTAAGCGTTACAAAAATAAATTATTTCACACAGTCTTTACTTTAAAAAGCAAACCAGTCCAACACAGGGAAGGGGGGAAGAGGTGTCCAGAATGCCTTCCTCTCACAGTATGTCCTCAGTCTTCCTGGTCGAACAATGCTGGGCATCACTCAAACCAGAAGACTAAGGACATCTTCTGGTAGAAAAGAGGTACTGCAGGGGAAAGTGATGAAGAAGAGATGTGTATTGCAATCAGAGCTGCATCCTTAGCATGTAAGAGCTAAAGAGGTCTGAACCAGGATGAACATTATGATGCCGTTATGTAGAAAACCTTCCCCTATTTTGTTCTGTGTAAGCTCTGCTGTCAATCATCCAGGTACAGTAAAGGGGGTGGTCACAGACACAGCATTTTTCAAGATGTCCAGTCTTGTATTACCTATATTAAGTTCAAATCTGCATTTTCATACAATGTCCTGTTTTTTCCATGGGAGGTATTCAAAATTTGCTTAAAAGTTAAATAAAAGTGGGGCACACTGCTTAAATAGTTCTTCTAAGGTCATTGAAAGTTCTTTAAACATCTGCAGTTACCGCACATTCCACCTCTTGAATGCCAAAATGTATGCTAAAAATGAGGAAATGCCATTTGAAACTAGAAAAAAAAATCAGAATACAATTCTATCAAAGGAACAGACATTTTCATTTACAAGAACACAAAGGCAGGATGAGGGAGGCAACACACAACAAACCTCTACTGTATAGGCACTCTCCATTGCAACAACAAACACAATAAAGTATGTACCCAGAATGTTGACTGGCTCTCTTATATTGGGCCTATGGAACAACATGACACTTCCCTTGTGTCTGTAGTTTCTGCAGCATAATAACAAGTAAGAAGGTCATAAAAATATAAAATGAATTATGTATTTTTGCTTAAAGCAAGAGCATCACTTATTTATGTTCAACTTATTTATTAATGACATCGGGGAGGGTGTTAACAGCTATATTTCCGTGTTTGCGGATGACACCAAAATTGGGAGGGTAATAGACACGGACTTAGACATTATTACATTACAGGAGGACCTGGATAAAATAGGGGAGTGGGCATTAATGTGGCAGATGAGGTTTAATGTCGATAAATGCAAAGTAATGCACTTTGGAATTAAAAATAAACAAATGGGTTATACAATTATGGGTATGCCGCTGGGGAAGTCAGAAATGGAGAAGGATTTGGGGGTCATTGTAGACCACAAACTGAAAGGTAGTTTGCAGTGCCAGGCTGCTGTAAACAAAGCTAGCAGGGTCTTGTCCTGTATTAAAAAGGGGATGTATTGCAGGGACAAGTCTATAATTTTGCCACTTTATAGATCATTGGTTCGACCTCATCTGGAGTACGCGGTCCAGTTCTGGTCACCAGTACTAAGAAAAGATGTCCTTGAGTTGGAAAAAGTCCAGCGGAGGGCAACCAAACTAATTAGGGGTATGGAGGACCAGAGCTACGAGACAAGGCTACTAAATTTAAACATGTTCACATTGGAGGTGAGGAGATTGAGGGGGGATATGATCTCCATGTACAAAATGTTCAATGGTGGCAGCAACATTAGCGATAAACTGTTTAAAATTAACTCCATTACAAAAACTAGAGGCCACCACCTAAAATTGGTGGAAAAAAAATTCCAGCACAAGGGGCGAAGGGGGTTCTTCACAGTAAGATCAGTTAGGGTCTGGAACTCACTGCCACAGGCGGTGATTTCAGCAAATAATGTGGAATTGTTCAAGAAACTTTTGGACGATTTCTTAAGGGACCGTAATATACAGGGGTACAGGTACTCCTAGAATGAGATCCTAATAGGTTGGACTTGATGGACTAATGTCTTTATTCAACCTCAAATACTATGTAACTATGTAACTATCACTATAGTCATGGTGGAACATGCAATTTCTACGGGGCATAGGAACCTAGAATTGGGTCTAACGCTATCAGACTATATAGCAATTTATGCAAGTATCAAAAGCATTTGCCTAATACATTTGGATAAAATAAATGGATGAACGTTTTGGAACCTGTATGTGGTAGCTATAAAATAGATTCGTTTTCTGTATCACTAGGGTCCTTAAAGATGGGATTAAAGAGATCTTCACATCCCACACGCTTCCAAGAGTGTTGGCTGCTTTCCCCCCTGCCACATTTTGTGGTTCCTTCTTCTGGGCCCGACTGTACATCACTACAGGACACAAGAGTCATACAGGGGCCGGCTGTAGGAACTACAGAACAAGGGAGAACCATTCAGTAAATTGACTGCAGGTGAAACAGCGTTGTTACCTTCAGAGGAAGGGCCATTCACTGGCAAGATCACCATGTATTTAACTTACTGATGAATAAGCTTTCAAGAGAAATAAAAGGTCCATTAAATAGCAATACAAATTTAGTATACAGTTTGCCTATAGTTATATGTGAATGAAAGCTCTAGGACTGTATCCTAAGGCTATAGCACTGTCCAGCTGCCACAATCTGTTTTGCCATTGTTGGAGTGTGCCATGCTGTTTCTGGTTATTAGGAAAGTTCTATTATATTTCTAATCTATGTAACATATTATGGGTGGCCTGTACTAGACATGCCAAGTCAAAGTTTACTGTCACCAGGTACGCCCACATTCTGCACAGAGACCCCCTGACAATTTTTTGGCTCTCACCAGCTGCTGGCACCCAGCAGTTACAAGAATCCAATGGATCAATTAGTCTACCACCATCCACTTACTGTACATGCAAAATATCAGCTTTTAGTGGACTGACTCTGTAATAAATTCTTGAGACATAAAAATAACAAGCTAGTTTGGGCCATATAGCAATCCTTCAAGTCAGAGGTGGACCAAGACTGTTGAACTTTACAAGGGCCCTTTGGAATTTAGGGGGCCATTATTACTGGATGTGGGACAGATTGTTTCCCACTGTCACATTGACCCGGAAAGAGCGCACGTCCATCTAGCTGTCAATCGATACACAGTGAATAAGTGTTTTTACTTGGCCAGTAGTTGAATGGGGGGTCCAAAAATCGGTATCACATAGGGACCCTTTTGGTGACTCTGTTCACTACTGCCTTATGTAACCCCCACTTTCCTGTCAATGGAATGGGTATAGGGGTGTATTTCATTTGTTTGAGACATGAAACCATTTTATTTTTTTTGCTGCTCCCAGATTTTAATAATTCTAAACTTTGAATGACAATAAAGAGGCTATTTTAAATATACTGCTGGTGATTATCAAGGTTAATATGCTGGAGAGAAGTGAGAGAAGCTGAGAAGTATCAGGATGCAGCTAAAACATTAGGTGTAGCGGTCCATTCTCATACAGTAAAGCAGATTTGCTGCAAATAGAAATTCAGACAATGGCCACCTTGCGCCATAGTAGATGATTTTGTTCTGTGAAGGGATTCTTAACTGTAAGGATCCGCATATGTTGGATTTCCCTTCAAAGAAGGTGGTAATGCATCTAACTATAGACGGAATGTCTTTCTCACTAGTAATAGCATCTCCAGTTATAATTAGTAGGATTCATAAGTGATGGGATTGAGATAGGGAATTACAGTAATCTGACTGCCATTGATGGGGTCAAGTAGTACGCTCCGGTAGTCTCCCACTATTAGATAGCGGCTCCCGGCCACCCGGGAGAAACATTTTCTCCCGGAAATATTTACTCTGCTATGTCTAGCAGAGTAAGCCTTTCCCTGCAATCTGGGTTGTTTTTTTTTTGACATCGGGGACAAAAAAAAACCAAGTATAGGGATGCATAGGTAGATTGCTATTGGCTATTTCACTTTGCAATAGCCAATAGCAGACTAGCTATTGCACCCGTCCACTGCTGCTGTCAATCAGCAGAGGGGGACCTGAAGTTCTCCATCAGGTCCTCTTCTAGCAGAGGGCGGGTGCAATAGCCAGCTTGCCATTGGATATTGCAAATTGAAAATAGCCAATAGCAATCTTGCTATGCATTCCTGTGATGTTTTTTTTTTCTCTGACTGGCGGCAGCAGATGTCGGAATACTAAAAAAAACTAAAACAGCAGATAGCAATAGAAGCTACAGCTTCCCGTGCCATCTGTCATCATTTCAGGGGGTTGCTCTCCCCCACCCCTGTGGATGGGGGGGGGGGAGAGGGCACCTCCCTGAAATGAGAAGGGCACTTCCCTGAAATTGCTTTTTTTCAGGTTGGGATCCCTGCTGGTGTGAACGGGGCCTAAGGACTGGTAAACTGCGATACAATATATTTTTGTTCTAGGGTTTAGATACGTTTTAAATGTAGCCTTTGTTTCATCAACTAATACATGAGTGTGCTAGATTGAAGGTTTGTTTTGCCTCGTCGTCTTCTGTGAGTAATACAAGGTAGGATTGTATTCAATAATATCACAGCTCAGCACAATCCTGACTGTTTGGAATCTGCAAAGTATTTTCCCACATGCAGGATGGTCTATCTATTGTTTAATCGCTATTTATGTTGGCGTATACATGTTCATCAGAGTATTACTTTTTCCAATGTCATTATAGAGCTAATTAAAAAGCCAAATGGTGTATGTGATTTAATGTGTCATCATTACCTATTTTAGCAAGTCTACAATTTCAAACAACAGCTGTCTATTAGAAACCCTGCGATTACTACGTGTCTGTAAAAAGAAAGGATTACCGTTAATGTAAAAGCTCGGATGTAAGCTACATCAGCGAGAATGGCCGAAAACCAAAGGAGTCAACTTACAAAAGGGCATTGTGCCAAGAAATATAAATATATAAATAGATACCGATATATGTTTAAATGGTAATTGTGTTCATATAGCAACATTAAACAGCTGGCTACCTTTAAAGTGCACCTGTCATGGGAGAAATATGAGTACTATCATTGCTGGATTGGTTCTGAAACCACTATATGTCCTTTTGAGTCTCTAACGTGGAAAAGCATGCAGCAAATCACAACCAAAAAAGGAAGGCATAATCTTTTATCTTTAGGCGTGCACATACGTAGAGCACGCATGCCCATGCAGAGGCTTGCTCCCGTGAGGGACAGGTGCTGCGTGTAATTGCGTGCTGCCGCCTGAACCGCCCTATGGGGGGATTCGGATGCACATGCCGACCCACACCTGCACATCTGTACAGGCCCAGTTGCCCGCACTTGGACGCACACTGTCTGCATCTAAGTGTGGACTCTTGGATCTGCACGGATGTCAGCATGTAGCCACGTCCTACCATAGGGAGATACAGAGGTGACTACTTGCAATTACCCACAACACCTATCCCTCCTGGGAGCAAGTCTGTGGATGAGCAAGCACACGTACCGATGTGCACACCCGTGTGAATGAGCCTTTATTGTTACAGAGTTAGTTAACCTTGTGGTTGCTCAACTCATGGAGGTCCTCTGGAGTGCTCAGTATCTCAAAGGTGTGGCAACTATAGAGATTGGTGAGTGTTGTAAACCCCCGTGTTTTGGGAATTTCCTTTATCTTCAGGACTTCATTACTATTTTGAGGCCCTAAAGAAGGGGAAGAACGCCGAAATGAGTTGGCTGTATATTTGCACACGTGTTTCCCAATAAAATCCTAATGCATTCACATCAAAGTCTAAGACTATTGATTTATCACACTCATAGTAATGGCTGAAAAAAATACAAATATTCAAGAACAAACTTTCTCAACAGGGATGCTCTCGGGCTTCATCAGGGGAGCCTCAAAATGTTCACACAGCCTCTGATGTGAAGAGGGTTGCTGATGTGAAGAAGGTTTCCTGATATGAAGAGAAGGGGGCTCTGATGTAAAGGGGGGCTCCTGATGTGAAGGGGGGGCTCCTGATGTAAAGGGGAGCTCCTGATGTAAACGGAGACTCTGATGTGAAAGGGGGACTTCTGATGTAAAGAGTGGATCCTGGTGTAAAGGGGGACTCTGATGTGAAAGGGGGACTTCTGATGTGAAGGGGGCTCCTGATGTAAAGGGGGACTCTGATGTGGAAGTGGGGATTTTGATGTGAAGGGGGGTCTCTGATGTGAAGGGGGAACCCTATTTTTTTTGCATGGGATCCCCTCTTCAAATCCATACTAGACACCTGTCTTGGATCTGGTATTGGTTTAGTAGGGGCCACATGCTTTTTACATTTTAGACTGGTGTGCCTCAAGATTTTGCATACTTTTAGAGCATGCTGTGACTGAAAAAAGGTTGAGAAACACTGTTCTAGAAAATAATAAAGTTTACATACAGTATATGTATTTGGATTGTGTATTTAAAGTGGAACTCCATGTAGATAAAAAGGACACAAATTAATGTAGCTCTGTATTCATGAATACATTAATAAATGCATTTTTTACACGCAGGCAGTTCAAATACCTACATTTGACCTGGTATCCGTTTTTTGCAATACCTGCACAGCAGAGCCCACAGTGGGTGAGGAAGAAGCAGCACAAGGTGCGACTTGGTTCATGTTTTGACAATGATGATAAGAGGAGAAATCAGAGTGACAGATCTCTTACCTATAGGCCTCCTTCATATTCCAGCTCATATGTAAAGCGTGCACGCCTATGCAGAGACTTGCTCCCGGGAGGGACAGGTGCTGCGTGTAATTGCGTGCAGCTGCCTGTACCTCCCTATGGATCACTCTGGATTTATTTTCAATTTATTTGCCTAGAATTCTGCTTTAAGTGTCTGTCTAGAGATCTACTTTAAGAACACTTTAGCACTTTGCCTTTTTTTTTTTCTCGTTAAGGAACCTCATCAATTAAAATAAACGCCCTTCTTTGGGGGAAAAAAAAAAAAAAAAAAGGCAGCATTGAAAATGGATTATCTGATGTCCCTGATACAGCTTTGCTGTTCACAAGGAAATAAGGGGTGTAGGCTTCGGGAAAAATTTTTTAAACATTTTCCATACTTTGTTAATAAATTCAATCTCAAGATCTCCCAGTTATGTAGATGGCTGTACACAATGCAAGTCTTTATCTGCTAGACTGCCTGGCTCCATACACCCCTCTTGCTCACTGATTTCTCAGGACTGAGCTGACTTGTGCTTGGAGACAAAATAAACAGTTCAGATACAGCATAAAGGCCTTTTTTTTCCCCATTGATCCAAGTTCGGTAACACCTCGTCCCCAAATCTCCAATTGTCACTTATTTTTAGATTCAGTACAAAAAAAATCCCCTTAATCATGGCTTGACATACTGCAGTGCGGTTTTAGCAAATGCTACCGCTGAATAGCTGGTCATACATGAACTAGGCTATGGTATATGGGAGCTACCCATAATGTGCCTTTCACAAAGGGCCGGGTCAGACATTTGTGGTACATTATTTACGTTATTTTGTGCGTTAGTATGCATTGTAGTAAGGCGATCTGGTCATTCTAAATGCTCTGCCGATGCACCCCAATTCACGTTTTTATGCACCGGTGGCATTTCTTTCACTGCAGCACACCACAAGGAACAGATAGTTCACATTTCTGTATTGTGATTTGCTAAACGTGCATGGGTTTGGGTTGTGTTGCTCTGGTCACGTTGGGGTGCCATTCAAAGTGAAAAATGAATAGCCCCACATCAGGGACGTATCTGTATCTCGGGACCAGCACAGCAGCTCTGTGACAGGGGATCAGAGGGAGATCAGCACACTATCCCCCTCCGACCCCCCCTCCTGTGTCAGAATGCAGGAAGTGATTATATTAAAATTACTTCCGCATTCTACTGTCACTCTCCGGCTACAGAAGCTGGAGAGAAGTTGATGAAGCAGATCTCTGCTTCATCAGCTTCTTTGGGGGTCCCTAGGTGACATTAGGGGTCTTTGTTTTGTTTTGCATAAAGAGGGCCTGTCACATCCTCTTTGCAATCACATAAGGCTTCTCAGCACCCTATGTGATAACAATAAAGTTAAGTTAAAAAAAAATAGGAAAAAAAAATTAAAGCCACACATAAAAAAGAATTTAAAAAATACACAAAAATGATATATGACGGAATAAATGTCAGTCAAGGTACCACAGGGCTGAATACTGAAAAATGGCCTGGACAGGAAGAGGGGTGTAAACACCTGGTCTTTAAGTGGTTAAAGCAGTTGCTGAAGTGTGTAAACCTGAATCTGGCAAATTTAAAGCTAAGCTGCAGGCAAACACCTAAATGCACAGATGAAATTCATATAAGGGAGCTGCTTTACCTGGCAAAGGATTTGTATTTCTGTCCATCCAGACATGAGATATACACAGCTCTGCCACATAACACATACCTATCTTCTAGGGCAGGGAACCTGAATTTGATCTACTGTGGTGCAGTAACACTTATGGGTATTGTCCCTCTCCCAGCCTGTAATTAGACAGTGAAAGGAGAAGCAGTACACTGATAACCTCATCTCTCTCTCCCTCTGATTGGGCATGCACTGACTCTTAACTTCCGAGTCCGGATGAGCTTGAGTTTGGACCAAACCTGAGCTCATCCTTAGTGCCTGGTGTGCTGCCTCCAGCAGCGCAATGGCAATGCAGCTGCATTGGTGTTTATTGTGTATTGTTATAGCTATTGTTCTGTTATGCTGCCACCTTGTGGTCACTGTGTTTATGATACCTCTTTTACTGTAAATCCTCCCCTGTTGTTTGATGTCATTTCCTCTGTCCTCAGTTTGAGTATCTGCCATCATTAGGCCAGACATGTACATGAGGTGAGGAAAGAAATATCCCTTTTGGAGCTTCAAATACCAGCATCTACCACATTATATTGTTTGCAATGATCCTGCGACATGCAATAAAGATCATTGTGGATGCAAAGTATTTGGTGAGTTCAGCTGTCTAATGAAGACTGTCTGCAGTGATTGTATCTGCTGCATACAGGCCAGGTATAGAGGTCTCAGAAAGGGATAAATCACTATTACAACAATTGGAGTCAGAATACATGGATTATTCAGCGGGTCTCACTCAGCTCTCTTCAGCTGATTCAGGCATTATTGGCAGCTCCAGCCGCAAGCCCTACCATTGGCCGCGGTGAGCGGGCTTTTGGTCAGCAGATGGACATGACATTTCCAGGCCACAGATAAGAACTGTATAGTTTTCACTTTTGTAAAGTGCAATTTTCTAAATTTTTTAGCCATATCAAATAGTCGTATTGAATGATTTGAATCATATTGAAAGAATCCTCTTTTCTTGCCTTTGGTGGCTGCATTTGTTTTCTTTTTTTCAGGCTAAGTACATTTTGTACAAGTACAGAAAATTTCCATTAATCTTACCAACATTTCAGTATCCTTTCCACTGTAACTTCCTGTGCACTAAACTGATACCTCAACAATGTTATCAGCTATCGAGTTATCTTCTGTGGAGATGAGGAAGAGGAGGGGGCTGTTTGTAGTCCAAAACATGAGTGTTGTCATTCTAAGACAGTAAGTGTGTTACTCGCGGGATCATCAGGTGAAAATAAAGGAAAGAAGCTAATTCAGGCACCACATGGACTCATGAGCTGCCATATATTAAATGTTTGTGTTTGGGATTAGAAAGGACCCTTTCTTTAGTACAGGACAGGCGGAGGAGAACCCCTTTTGTTGAAAAGCACCCCCACCAATGGTTGCAGTCCTGTGGACTGGTATCAGCAGATAGCTGCATGCCCCTTTGGCATGTGAGCTGGTATCTCAGTGACAATGGCCATTTACAAAAATCTAAATCCACACTCTTAAATTGTTATAACAGTGCAACCTAAGCTTACAGGAATAATTTGATTTATGTATTATTTGCTTGTATTCTCTCCCTGTCAGTGGTCAGGTAGAGTGACATCCTATAAGGCTGTCCTATCTCCAGCCTGAGCAGGAGTATCCATACACAAAATGGTGTCAGGCTTACATGGAAGAAAGCTGAATGCTTTTTGCGAATTGACACTTTTCAGCCATTATCAGCTCTAAGCTTAGGCAGAAGAACAGCCAGCCTGACAATGGACTGACAGGGAGAGAATACAACTCAATAACCACACACGTTTCTATCCCTGAGAGGTAAGGCTGCACTTTAACTCAAAAATTAAGTTTCAGGTTTTTTACATATCCCCGTTTCTTACTGGTTCTCTTTAAATTCATCTTCTGTGATTGAGCAATCATTTAACAAAAATAGCAAATAAATATCGTAATAAGCTGGGTGCCCCGAAGGCTAGGTGGGTAACTCAGAAAAGATGTGTACAGGCAATGTGCTAGAATACCAGCTGAAACGATATGTTTATTATGACTGAATTATATCAGGTAAAATATTTTTGTTTTATGCAAAATATTTTCTTTTCATGTTGCATTTCGCAACTTCTCTAGATTGGGAAATCAAATGTTTATGGGTCGGTTAAATATGAAAACTCCATTAGCAGCAGTAGTACACAGAATACACATCTTGCAATCTCTTGCGTGTGTAACAATGCATAGCCAGCTCTTTATTTGTATTCTGAAGCTTATGAGGCACCGTACAACTAACAAGGTTTAGAAGACGAGGATATTGAATAGCTGTACCGAAATGGTTCTCCGTTTCTCTAGGTCTTTGCAGGACCAGAATAACACAGGGGCTACCGGAGCGCCAGCTCCAGGCCCACCTCTGAAAAGAGGCCCGGCTGGCCCAGATCTCCTTGGTATGCCCGGCAATCCGGGCCGGCAAGGCTGTACACAATCAGGCAGAGTTGCCAGCGGTTCTCTAATCAGGCATATTAAGCGGCCGCTCGCCGGGCCCCCTCAGGCGGCCCCAGTAAGGAGCAAGCAGCCGCCTAATTAGAGAGCCACCTCTACTGCATCCCGTCCAACCGACAGCACCAGAACCATAAAGCTCTTAATCCATCCCAGGTCTTTGTAATTATACATGGATATGTATGATTGCTATTAGCAGTTCTTTGAGCTAATGTTTTATTTTTCCTTTTAAGTAGACCTTCCTTTGCTGGAGGCTGTTGCTGCTTTTCTTTAAAACTTTTTAATTCCTCATTTTCTAGTGGGTCCCCACAGCGCTCTTCCCCCTGCCCTCTACACGGGTGCCACCATCGTTATAATGGAGGCATCCGTGCACGCTTGTGCCCGCAGTTGCTGTGTGCGTCCATAGACACACACAGCCGTGTGGCAGGCCACTCCCCTTCCCTCTTTGATTGATGGCAGAAGGAGCCTATGGCTCTTCTGCCATCAGTATCCTCCCTCTGCAACTTTCGGACTGGGGGGGGACTGGGGGAGAAAAAAGGTGCTGAGCCGTTTTTACCCTAATGCAGAGAATGCATTAAGGTAAAAAACGCCCAAACCTTAATACTACTTTAAAGCCCAATTCTATCCTAATACCACCCCTATATCCCCAAGGTCATCTTCCAGGTTCACTGACACCCAAACCACTTCCTCTGAGCTCAGGCTGTCATGAATACACCCTCTGGTGATGTGGTATCATGCCATTCTGGGTTCACAGTACTCCTGGGCAGAAAGGTCTCCTACATCATTACATAAGTCCCGCTTACTCCAGAAGTAAGAATTGCACACAGATGGCGGTGGAGGAGAAGAGGGAAGATCTGTAAATTTCATGCAACATGCCAGAAACCTTCTGGATTTAGGATCTGTATAAAAGGCATTTAAAAAAAAAAATAATAGGTGCATTGGGGGGGGGTTCAGGGCATGAGTTGAAAGGTATTAGTGCCTGGTGTTGGACTTTAATAAATCGGGCAAGTCAGCCATCAGCGTAAGAATGGTGATTCTTTTGGTAAATCTTGAGTGCATTTGACCTTCAATCAGTTAAAAAGGACCCTATGGTGTTTTTCTATGGAAAACAAATGTTTTTCATTGAAATTACACTGTGTTGTAGTCTGTGTGGATGTACATTATGGTTAAGTAAAGTTATGTTGTGCTAAAAGCAACACTGGAGCATACTTTTAAATAATTTATGGACATTTGTCATTATTTGATCAATCTGTCACATAACTGGTTGGAGACCAGGAAGATGTGGGTGGCCTCTTCTGCAACTCTAGTCCCATCATCCCTGGAAGGTATTACAGGAGGTGTGAGGGCAACAGATTGGCAAAAGTTACTGTAGTTAACTTGGCTGCATAGACCTCAAGAACCAGTGGAACTGATATTGCTGGTTCAGATGGATTCACAGGGGAGGCAGTAGGGTAGCACTGGAGAACAGGTTAAATTCAGCAAAAATCAGGTAGCAAGGTACAAGATAAGTACACTGTTAAGAATTTAACTATAGTCAGTACAGTTCCAGATCAGTAGGCAGTTGCAGTGTCAATGTAAAGGCAGGAGGCAGCAACAGGCAGGCAACAAGGTTAGCTGGGAGGTTTAGTTTTAAGGAACAAGCAGGGCTCTGTAACAGGCAGGTGAAAATCCTAGTCAGGGCCAGAGAATTCCAAAAGTGAGTTGGGAACAACAGGCCCGGTCACTAACAGAGCCCAAGTTGAAGATAGTATACAGGCCAGGTCTGGATACAGGATACTGCTGAAGACCATTCGTACTGTCCCACTGTAGGGGCCCTGGGCCTTAAACAGTTTGGCACCACGACTAGCTCTGGACACATGCGCATATGTTCTCAGGTGCTGTGAAGCACACATGTACATGAACTCCCACGTACAAATGTGCATGTGTGCACATTCTTACATGGGCATTCGTGTACATGTGTACACACCTGCCAACAACTCCATAAGGAAGCCTACGTGCACATCCCCACACTGAAGCTGATTGGTCCTTCCTGAGATTACCATTCCACATTTGCAAATGCAAAATATCTAAAGCCATTCCAGGAAATCCAGATGTTTGTTAAATGAAAATGAAAGAGACTTGATCCAGTGAGCGGGAAGGTGACTCCAGCTTTTGAAAGACCTTCTCAAATATACAGAACCTTCTAATGGGCAAAAAAATTATAGCTTGTGACCATACATAGCTTTATAAAGATGCCCAAAAATGGCTGTTTTCCTTTAAGAGCCTGAACAAAAAACAATGTGATTGTATACCCATTTACTTTCTCGTTAGTTATAGCAAAAGGCTACAGCCAAATGTGCTTTTAATCGCCTTAGGTGTGACCTTCAGTAAAAGTGATTCAGATTTAGTGCTGCCTGTCGCTGGCAGTCAGGCAATCACCTATCTCTGCCCTACAATCGGCTCTTAGCTGCTTCCTGACAAAGTTCCTCGGCATTATACATTGGCAGGAAATTACATTTTTATGAGCGATTGAGTATTTGAGCAAACAAAAGTCACAAAAACAATATGTTATTGAATTCGCACGTTGGCTTTTAAAGTACAGCGAAAGATTACAGCAGCTGTTTCAGCTGATAGTCGCTGTAAATACTATTGAAATGTAAACTGGGTTATTAGTCACCTCTGCCTAAACCGGCACGCTACTGTAAAGATTTAAACTCGTGTTTTTAGAAGCCACTTTTTCTGTTTTGAAAATAAATAGGTGGCTTCCGTTGTCATTTAGGTCCATCTTAGAAAGGGTTAATGAATTAATAATTTGGTTCAGCCGCAATGTTTGCTTTCATTGCTGGAAATCAGATGTTTTGCTTCCTGTTTGTCCTCAAACCTGACAGTTTGGAAGAAAACAATGTAATGGCTGATGAGAAATGGGACACGTAAAGTTCTATGACAGTAATTACAGGACAGATGAGAAAAAAAGGGTTTGAGTTTTTCATAATGGTTGATTGTGAATGGCTGTCTTCATTTTTTTGCAGTAACATGGCTTAATACAGTATTTGCTGTAGCCAAACGTGACACTTTTACCCTTATATCTTCAAACGTGACAATTACATCCTTATACCTGTGACAAATTCACCTTCATCCTGACAGGACATTGCCTAAGTGTCTATAAAACTGAACCCTCTACACTCATTCATCGATTGAAAAATGTAATAAGGAATCCACCGGGTCTGGTCTTTAGTGCAGAACTCTATCTAGGATTAGCCATTGGGTGGGGAGTAAAAACCTGTCCCATCTTCACTCTCAATGACTACCTACCACCCACTATTGGTTCCACCTTCTTACTTACACCCCTGGAACACAATCCCAGTTCAGGGCTGTTGCAAAACAACGAGGCATATAGCATGAAGTCCCACGCCACTTAAAACTAAAACCAAATTTATTGTAAAGAACACTCGCTTTTTGCTGTGGTACCGCCCACTAGACTGCCACTGTTACCATTGCAGCTTGTGGATGCTCTCTCCTCCGGTGTTCAAGAACTCCAACACATAAAACATGAAGTCATACACCATTTCTGTAAGGATAAAATTCATTTTATTTTTCTAGCACAATTCCAGACACTCCACCCAGCTCCATTCCTTGACATGTTTTCCCCCCTACTGGGGCTTAATCATAGAGCCTTAGTTAGGGGCGAAATGCATCAGTAGGTGGAGTTGGGTGGAGTGTCCGTTTAAAAAAATAAATAAAGTTAATAATAGCGTTATGCACGTGGTGTGTGGCTTCATTCTAAAGTCATTGGAGTGTTTAGCAGGAACAGACCTTAGGTGAGTGAGCACCCGCAAGCTAAGACAGTAACAGTGGCAGTCCTGTAAGAATGTTACTTACATGCTGTGGGTAAGGAGTACTGGAAGGGTGAGCAACAAGGAGAGAGGAGCTCAGCTCAAGTTGGAAGCATCTCACAGCATGCCCTCCTGGGGAGAGGTAATAGAGTTAGGGGGTGCTCAGGGCAGTAGAGCAGGTCAGTGCATGTTCCATCTCACCCATAGGGGCATTTGCTTCAGATGCTACAGAATAGATGGGATCTCCATAGGGAGAAGCTGAAGAAGAAGGAGAAGAGAGCACAGCCTGCACCTCCCCCTGCTCTTCTCTTTCCCAGCGTCAGCTTTCCACTCCTTTGTAATATCCCCTTCGCACACCGTACCATTATATCCCTGAATCCGACAGGTGCTGGAACAACCGGTGGATGGCGCCACAGCATACAATCTAGAAGATATGTTGTCTGCACACCATTCTGCTTCAGTATGTCATCTTTATTCGTAATCCTTTAGCGTGACATGTGAATGCAACATTTCGGAGCCTCACAGGACCCTTTCATCCTGAAGCAGAATGGTGTGCGCACAACATATCTTCTAACTTTCCACTCCTGGCTGACAGCTGAATGGAGAACTGACACTGCTCCTACTGCTCCTGTCAGCCTATTGCTGCAGAACCAGAGGAAACACCCAGGCAAGCTGATTAGCCAAAGTCTACGGGCAAGATCTGGAGGGTTTCCAGATACAGCACTAAGGCAGCTTGGGTACCTACCACCTAGCTTCAATACTAGCTGGCAGAATTGGTCATTGGTACAGGCTTGACCGAATTATCAAAAAGGTTCCTAGCTATAAGGGTTCAAGTAACTCCTCCCCACCCTGATACTTTTTCTTGCATTTGCTCAGCACACACAAGCCACGGGTCTTTACCTATTTGCATTGTTATGTAACAATACCTACATTCAAGGAATGTGAGTTTAGCCTGCTGACAGTTGTAATAATCCATCATGAGCTTCAAAGGCTGCATTTCATTCTGTCAATGTCCTGAATGAGCCCAAACAAAAAGTGAGAACTGATATTGCTGGATATTTGCAGGTGCGACCAAAATACAAGCGAGGGCCCAGTGTTGTTGCGAACCTGATAGGTGGAATAAACCGCGACTCCTTTTGTTTGTATGTTGTCATTACTTCCTGTCAAACACATATCTCATTAACGGTATGTATCTGTCATTTTCATGCTGCATTACAGCGCAATTCAAAATATATGGGCTAGTGGCATTTCCAGGTTCAACACCCAACATCATTCCTCCCAACTGGCTGAGATGGGAAAGAGGGAAAATATATTAAAGTATTTCTAAAGCCATCTTTTTTATTTGAATAGGATAGGAATGGGTAAAACTTCAATTTTGCTGTCTGTGTTCCACTGGGGAGATTTTCCTTTGTTCCCGGTATCAAAATACAACAGGAAGTGAGACAAGATCTCTCTTATGTAGGGAAAATCCTCTGTTAGGCTAGACGTAAACCTTTAGATTTCTCTCGGTTGGCTGAACAAAAGAAATGAATCAATTTCCCATCCACACTAAATGGTGTGGATGGAGGAATCTCTCCTGCTGGTTATTGCATTGAGATAGTTGGCACCCACGGCTGCCTAAATACGCAAATAGATGCTGACACTGTTCACCCAACAATTTTACACTTGGCTTCTTTGATTTTTCAATTGACCTGGAGCTGAGTGGTGCTTTAAGTGTCACCCGGAGCTTAAGGATAGGGGGGATGTTCTGTAGTCCAACAAGGGAGAACTGAACAGGGCCGACAACGCTGCTTGAAATTTCAATGCAGCATAGGCAGCGTTGTCAGCTCACTACAGTAAGTTGGGACGCTCTCTGGATTTCTGGTCAGATTAGCAGGTATTTCTCTGATCTTACAGCGGCGTTAAAGAGACAAAACATGGGGAAATGTGCACGTATTACAGATTGCCGATATGTACTTAATATGTTGTTTTTTTTTTTTTTTTGCCAAGTCATACACTTTCAATTAAATATTACTGACTTTCCACTTCTTAAAACTTGCAGGGGCGGCTGCACCATTTGTGCAAAAAGTGCAACTGCACAAGGGCCCTGGGCGATTTCAAGGCCATTTACATGTGTGGACACAGGGATCCCATACTGCTGTCATGAGTAAGTCTGGACACTGCTCGTTCCTTGGAAAAGGCATTCTTCATGTATCCTAATAGTTCCCCTTAATTGAATGGGTAGCCCAAAACATTTTCATGCACAGGGGCCCTTTGCTGACTGTCCACGTCTGACTATTTGTCAATACCAGTCTAAATATAATAAGAAGCCGTTAAAAAAGAAAAAAGATTATCTGTTTTTTCTATCAACTGTACAGTACTGTAGTCTCACTTCATGTGTGGCATGTTCCTTTAACGATTTCATCATTCAGATCACAAAGTGTGGTTGATATGACCAAATGCACATACTATAAGTCACATTGCGATTTCTATAGCATCTAAATCTGGCGTTTAGAACAGGAGCTTATGCTGTATGCCTTTTACACTTCAGTCAACTGTCCGGAAAAAAAATAGTCGTAGCATGTAGTTCAGGGTCAGGTTTTAGTAACATGAGCCTGGGGTAGGTATAAGGATCCCTTTACATGGCTTGTTTAGGAACTGACATGTGTCCTAGCAAGAGAGGAGTCCCTTTGTCTGGTATAGTTCTGTTTACCTGACATGTCACTCACAGCCCTTTATACAGTCATTCAATGCATTCACATGAACATCTATATTCCACCAGTCCCCATAGTATGCAGTTCTTTCAGAAACAGGACTACCCAGATCATCTACATAATGCGTGTAATAGTATAGCCCCTGAAATGTACAGTATGTGACCAACACCGGATGTTAGACCAATGCACGCTTCACACCGCACAATGGTGCTAACTGAACAGCCCGAAGAATAGATGGATTATGTAGATTTGTGTTGTTGTTGGAATAGGCAAACTACCACAAATCAGCCACACGAATATGCACTTGTTTGCTGTCTTGACCTAACCACTTGATGACCGGGGGTGTTAAACCCCCTTCCTGGCCAGGCCATTTTTCAGCATTCAGCGCTGCGGTACTTTGACTGACATTTATTCCGTCATGCAACACTGTACTGAAATTAATTTTATATAATTTTTTGGGGGACAGATAGAGCTTTCTTTTGGTGGTATTTAATCATATATATACGTCCGTCTGCTCCTAGCTGGATAAAAGCGAGGTGTGAGGTTCGCGGCTTTGTTTCATGTTTAATTGTCTGCAGACTGCCCTCGGTATCGCTATAGGGAAACTCTAGTGTGTCTTCAGCCTGAGCTGTAGGCGTGAGTTTCACATTTTATAGGGCTCAATGCTGATTGGCTGGGAAGCCGGCTTTCTAGTCAATCGGCATAGAGCCGGCTTCCCACCTAATCAGGAAGCTGGGACATTACTCACCACCCGGCTTCCTGCTTGGCTGGGAATCCTGCTCGATACTGATTGGCTGGATACTGATTTGCTGGAATCACAATCGACCTGGCCAAACAACATGGAGCCGACTTCTGGGGCAATCAGGAAGCCGGGTGGCATGTCATTACTCGCCGCCCGGGAAGCTGGCTCCATGTCAGCAGAAGCACCAGTATCGGTACTCAGTATCGGTGAGTACCAAAAGCAAAACATCTGTACTTGAAACCGAAAAACCGGCATTGGTGCATCCCTAGTAAATAAAATACATGAAATATACATATAACCTTATGAGAAGACTGTTGCTGAATGGTCTGAGGACAGGGATTTTATAATAAATTCATAGCTGAATTAATTGCATTTTTACATCTGCCTTGAGTTTAGCTTTTAGATCCAATAGCAAATTAAATAAAAGAGTGCTGGGCAAGCAGCCATAATTGTCTTATTAACTGGGGTGTAAAGACGACAATCCACTTTAACTCAGTTTACCCGTTTACCTGTGATAGAAATCACAAATGAAGAGTCGGATCACAAAGGTGGCTGGTTATGTTCCACCGAATAGCACACTTGTTGGACAGCCTTGCGGCTCCCTGATTGTCTTTGAATAATGAAGGCAGGATGTGTCATTCTGTATGAATTAGTAAAAAGGAACAGAGTATGTATCCAGGCAGTGGAGGTGTATGTACCGCTCTATTGAGAAAGCCTCCACTCCTCTCTAAATAAACAGCACTTTTCTTATTCTACTTGTTTACTGTCCTTTGCCGGTATAGAGCAGAACACGTTCCATGTAGGTGAGATAGCAGTGAACCATGTGAAAGCACCATCCATATTAAACAGGTTCATTGTCTTTCCAATGGGTATTTCATACGGCCCACACTTTGTAGGCAGCTTTTTGCCTTTCTATGAACTACAGTTCATGGCACTGAGCCGGCTTCAATCCACTTTCCGATGGAGATTAACCGCAAAAACTTAACAGCTCTCAAACATGATTCAGTTGCAGGAATCACTTTTTGTTTAAGAGCGTCTTAGTGGACTATGCAGGTTTCATAACACTTTCTAAACAAACATATGCTACAGGTTAATACCATTCAATATTACTGTTTAGGTCTTTCTATGTAGCTTTGTAGGATATAATATATATACATATATAATATATACTCACAGATCAGCCATAACATGAGAGCTGAGAGGTGGAGTTAATTGAAATGCAGTGTGATGCTTTGGGCAATGTTCTCATGGGGAACCTTGGGTTCTGCCATTAATGTGGATGTTGCTTGGACAGTGGACACATACCACCTGCAGTGGCATCACTAGGGGGGTGCGGGGGTGACACCCGGGTGACACCATAAGGGGGGTGACATCAAAATGACTGGAAGTCATTTTGATGTCACCCCCCTCTGAAAAGTTGGGCACTCAGTCGTGGATTGAGAGGCCGACAGTTGCACGAGAGAAGCATACCTTATCCCGTTGGGTGAACGTCCCCTCCTCTCTCTGCCAGCGTCCATCACCAAGATGGCTTCTGGTGGGTATCACCAAGATGGGCACGTATGCGCTTGACGTTATCGCGCACATGCATGATTACATCACATGCATGCACGATGACGCCACAGCTGGGTGTTACCCGGTACCCGCTCCGGGTGACATCCGGCCTTGGGATGCTCCCGAGCACCTAACTAAACATTTTGTTCACCAAGTACACGCCTTCATGGAAACCATATTCCTTATGGCAGTGGCCTCTTTTAGCAGGATAATGCCCCTGCCACACTGAAAAAACATGGTTCAAGAATGGTTTGAGGAAGACAACAAGTTCAAGGTGTTGACTTGGCCTCCAAATTCTCAATCCAATTGAGCATCTATGGGATGTGCTGGAAAAACAAATCCAAACCATGGGGGCCCCATCTTGCAACTTACAGGACTTAAAGGATCTGCTAGTGATGGCTTGGTGTCAGAAACCACAGTATACCTTCAGAGGTCTATTGGAGTCCATGGAGTTACGAACATCCGAGTTACATATGACTCGTACTTACAAACGGAGGTCCCAGGCTGTTCCACTAGTTGTAATGCTACCATGCTCATGCCGACATTAGTAGTACTGTATCTCCTGTACATTACAGGAAGTTGTCAGATGTGCAGATGAGGAGTGCCTGCCTCTTCTTCCGAGTCTGGTACTGAACATTACAGGAAATTGTACAAACATCTATCCAAGGGGGAACAACCTTTCAGTTCACTTCCAAAAATTCGGATGCATCTGAATTTTTTGTACCACAAAATTCATATTCATTTGAATTATTCTGTTTCATAATTTCGTTATTTTTTAATGGCGTTATTTGTCCGAATTTCAATTCGAGAGCTTAATGAATCTTACATGTCTACCAGAAACTTTTAGTGTCATTATAAAAAGGACAAATAAAGATGGTTGCTGACTGTAAATCTCTTTCTCCAAAAAACCTCCTGCCTGTCAGCTATGTTTCATTTTTCTGTGCATCGAGTCGCGCACGGGGTCTGTCGTACGTGCGCACTCCGGGCTGCCTAGCTGCGTCCATTCAGTGTCAGCAGTGCTCTCCTCCTCTCCCCTTTGACGATCTGTACTGCACAAGCTCCTGTCCACACTTCCTCCTTCACAGCGTTCGGGAGCCGGGGCTTCTGCAGCTGGGAGAGAGTGGTGCTGACACTGGTAAGTTAGTTGGTATTTGCCAACTTTTTTTTTATGGTGGTGTCACGTCCCTGGTTGGAGACTGAATGTGTGAGGAAGTCTCCATTGCACTTTGTGTCCCAAGGACTCTGGAGTTGGGTACAGAGTCCAAGCAGACAGCGAGTGGCACGGGTGCCAGTGGTGGTAACACCATGCAAGCTGGAGTCCAGATGCTGGTTGTAGAGCAGGGCAAGATCCATAATCAAGGTCAAACGAGCCAAGATCACACCAGTTGGGCAGGCAAGGTACAAAGGGATGAGGCAGAGGCAAAGTCCAGAAACGATCCAAGGTCCGGGGCAGGCAGCAAACAGGGAAGGTCAAGAACAAATCCGGATAAGAAGTCTAGCAAAACAGGGCAAGCATTTGCAGGAACACAGGGGAGCTGAAAGCCAATCCAGCAATTTGGAGACAGGCAGGCTGGGTTTAAATAGTGTGATCCATCAGCATATTGTGTCACTTCCTGTGTGCCGTTTGACACGCTCTTTCGCAGCCGTTCCATGGCGCGCGCAGGTGCCCAACTGCCAATGGTATGGAAAACGGGACTCCGCGCATGCGCACTAACAGATGGTCTCTGACAGTTGGGAAATATATCTACTGCTTACCAGCAGTAGATATACAGTATGCCCCAAAAAAGAAGACTTTAATGCTATTTTAGGTAATGACAGGTTATGTCCAAAAGAACAGACCCATAACAGAAATGTAATATTGCTCTGGTCCATAAGTGGTATACAGGTGCAGGAGCTAAAGTTGTCAGGTGGTTGATTTCTAGAAGATACGATTCTTTAATTGAATTGGTCATTATATTGAATGGTAGTATTGTCAGCTTTATTATGTTTTATTACAGTGTTGTACAATGGGAATCCACAATAGCGCTTTTTGATTTGCTCAGCTCCAACAGAAGGTAATAGAACCCATAAGCCCCCATACATCCTTTGTTGTGTATTGGTATTTGCTGCTGGGAGACTGACATTTGAAGACATCCATTATCAGTATTATGTTCACTGTAGGGCTCGTGTTGTGAAGGTCGTTGACAGGGATCAGAATCTTATCATTGTGTTTCTTTTTAAGGTCTGTGCAATGATGTGTGCCACTTTGCAATAGCGAAAAGACCAAACACAAACTTATTTAGGTTGCCCGTAAATGGCTCAGTAGAAGCAAGAGATGTTCCCGATTTCCAGCATGGCTTGTGATAATTGGATAGTTTCTCCTTTCCTTAAAGTACACCTGTCATGAGAATAGCATGAGGGGTGCCAACACTGGCCTCCTTCTGCGAATGTTAATTTCTTGGCTTTCTTTGTTTCAGATGTTGCTTTATGCAAACAACATGATGACTTAAAAAAATGCACAAGCAGTGTCAACTCATCAAGAAGACTCAGCATTAAATCCAATGTTGCTGGGAGCAGGCAGGTTATGGAGAATGTTTGCTAAGCATTTTTTTGCAGCATTTTTAGGATCATAAACCTTCGGTTTCTCGAAAGGAACCTCTTAGCTCAGCAACTGTAAGACCAAGCTAACTTATTGTTTTAATGGTGCTGCAGATCACATAATTGGTGTACACACAGCATGGTCCTGTAGCTGAATGGGAAATTTGTGTTTGTAGGAAACCAATGGATGCAGACTTTCTTATATTTTTGTATGACTCAAACCTGCCTCAGTGCAGAGAACAAGGGGAGCCATATAAACATGCTGCCTGTTTGAATTTTTCTGTATCTCAAGGACGGATAGAGTCTTACGGTTCCTGATAACAATATTTTACAGTTTTATTTTAAAACTGTAGAGGGATGGGTTAGCTATAACTACTAGTTCCTGTTGTTCTCTGACAGTTACTTGGTATAGCACAGGGAGATTTTCCAAGTTCCCAAAGACAGAATCAGGGATGGTTAGGCAGGACAGTAATCTCAGAGGCAGGATCATATACTCAGAAGAAGAACCTAGGATTCCACAGCAGAACTAGAGGCAGAATCATATGGTCAAGGGCAGACCCATATACCTAGAAGCAGAATCAAGCATGCCAAAGTAGAAGCAGAGGCAGAAACATATGTTCAGGTGCAGAACCCTCAATTTAGAGTCAGAACCATATGGTCAGAAGCAGACCCATAAACCCAGAAGCATAACCAAGGATGTCATAGCAGAACCAGAGGCAAAACCATAGAAGCGGAACAATAAGGTCAGGGGCAGAACCATAATCCCAGAGGCAGAATCATATGCCTAGAGACTGAGGCAGGACCATAATCTCAGTGGCAGAACCATAATCTTAGAGGCAGAACCATATGAGCTACAGTATAATCCCAGAGGCAGAACCATATGCCTAGGGACAGAATCATATTCCCAATATCAGAACTGTATGCCTAGAAGCAGAACCATAATCCAACAGGCAGAACCCTAATCTCAAAGGCAGAACCATAATCCTAAAGGCGGAACCATATGCATAGAGGGAGAACCATAATTCCAGACTCAGGATCATAATCCTATAGGTAGAACCATATGGTCAGGGGCAGAACCATAATCCTAGAGGCAGAACCATGTTTTGAGAGGCACAGCAAAATATTCTCAGGAAAAGAATCATGTTTGAATAGTAAGGGGAAAACATTTTTTCAAAGTCAGAATCATAATTTGTTTAAAGAAAGTACAATTCACTTACTCCAGGGCTAAATGAAAGTAAATAAATATAAAAGGGGTACTAACGCATGTGGAGAATGCATATGACGTGAAATCTTTATGCCCTGTGATGCCATAGTCCTTTGATGTCAGTTTTACTATCTCTAATTCTCTATATCATCTTTAGGTGTTCTGCAGGAACAGGATGTTAATTGGAGGTGTTTGTGTTCTGCCTTTTGCACATGTCAAAGCAAAGGGGGGGGGAAACGACTAACTGATTCCAGAGAAGCAATGCATACAGTCAACACATGGATTTACTATATTTTACTTTTTTCTTTTGGTTGTGGTCATTGGCATAGATTGTCAGGGTCCCCTGTCTGTTATGCCATTGAAGAGATTTTCCATAACTTCCTGTACCTGTGACACCTGTATTTAAAATTGGGGTGCAATTGCCACCTGGATGTAGCAGCCAGCAAAAACAAACATTGTCAAAAGTTCTAATCTTTCCCCACTCTGTTAAATTTGCGCTTTTGTTTTTGTATGCGTCCTCTTTGGAGAGGTTTCCCATCACCGCCGATCTTGACAGGAAGTGAAGGTAAATCTCCAAAGTAGGGATATAGACAGCAATGAAAACTTGACAGAGGCTCCAACTCTTTCCTGCACTCTCAAAAACATAAAGAAAGATTTGGATGGGAAATGACATTAAGAGGATATACACAGGGAATGCATATATAGTTCAGCTTGATTGCAATACTTTTTTTGATCCATTTTTAAGGATTAAAAACCTTGTATCTATTACTGTATATAGTTTGTATTTATACGGCAGCCACCTTTGCTCATTCTATTCTCAGGCTTTGCTTCTTACCTTTTCTCCCTGTGTGATTGATACCTTATCTCAACAGTTGTGAAGCAGTTAGGATAAATGAAGCTGAGCCAAATACTGAGCAAAAATACTGAGCCAAATACTGAGCATGTATATATATATAGATCTATATATATAGATCTATATATAGATCTATATATATAGATTTATATATATATATATATATTATGAAAGAACACATTTGCTTAGCTGTTAAAACAAATTTAAAAGTAACGTTAAGGTAAATGCTACATTAATGAACTCAAAATATGTGCTCATTGAGGGAACAGAACTTCCATCAGATGGGTGGGTAGCACTGACATGATTTCAGGGCCTGTAAGAAGAGAAAGGTTTTAGGTCTGATAGTGTTATGGATATTTTGGATGAGCAAAGCTGGGGGAGAGGGAAGGGGTTATAAAGGTTTTGTTTCAAAAGGTACAGCTATGCTTTAAAACCCAATACCCGATATATTTTATTTTTTTTAAAAGGTCCCCCTGGAGGCGTAAAAGAAAAAAAAGAAAATAAAGCAGCTCTGGCAATACCTCTTCTTCAGCACTGTGCCCTGAAGTATTAGCTTTCCTCCATTAGATGTCCTTTGTCTTCCAGGTTGAATGATGCCCAGCAGAAGATGAAGACATCCTGTGACTGCAGGGTGTCGTAAATCTGCCCCCTTTAGGGGACTTTACTATGGAGCACTGAAATCACATTCAATCATGCAGAGGGTGGTGCTGATTCCTCCTGGAAAAGATAATTGTAAAATAGAAATATACGCACGATTAGGTGTGTGGAGGGTTGGGGGGAGTTGGTGGAGTGGGGTTCCCTGTACCCTGTACCCTGTTATCAATGCAGTGATAACACTCAGTGACAATTCCGTCTCTTTGTTGGGGGAGCACAACGTATTATTTGGCAGACAATTACACTTTTCCATACAGTTTACTTAACTCAAGAACTGAAAGTTTATGAACTACAACCATTAAAACATCTGTGTAGTCACGCCTATCTGTTCTGCAGCACATATCACATATGGTGATATAAGCAAGTGTTTAGGATTTCAGACATGGCCTTATCTAAAATGTTCTGTTTGCATAATAACATTCAGTTATACAAAAGTAAACGCTGTAATGCTGGAAAAGTCCATTCTACATAATTTACATTTTATCCCAACACACAGGAACCTCAGGAACCTTCGCCAAACATAAATAATAGGCTGATATGTTTTCATCAGTCACTATGTACTCTGTAGCATTTAGCAATGGGTTTGGTTAAACCTGCTCACTTGATATCACCAGGTTTAACCAATGCCCAGATTAGTATCTGATAACGGAGACGGTGTTCATGGCTTTATAGATGAACTCTAGGCTAACAGCTAAGTATACTGTTGAATGGCTTATATCTCAACTGCCTTACCTGCTAAAAGAATTGTATTTCTGTTTAACCAGTTTTGTGATTGTTCAAGAAACTTTTGGACGATTTCTTAAGGGACCGTAATATACAGGGGTACGGGTACTCCTAGAATGAGATCCTAATAGGTTGGACTTGATGGACTAATGTCTTTATTCAACCTCAAATACTATGTAACTATGTAACTATGTGATTCAGGTGCCTCTGCCAGACTGTCAGGGCCGTCTTTAACACAGGGCAAAAGGGGCAGTTGCCCAGGGCTCAGTCATTGTTGTGGGGCCCAAAGCAGTTGCCCCTTGAGCCCACAAAAGATACACACGTGTCACCGTTCTGTTTACTATGCAATCTGCATTGCGCAGTGTTGCTCGGCCCCTGCTGTACGCCGCATAGCGCAACATCTCACGCTGGGTCATGTCTTCTAAGGTTTCTTCCTATCTGCTCTTTTGGAGAGCGAAAGTGCATGGTGGGAGAGGGGCGGGTAGGGGGTGGGAGATTGACGGGTAGGGGGCCCAAGAAAGTGTTTGCCCGGGGTCCAGTTAATATTAAAGAGGGCCCTGCACACTGCACAGACTGAGCACTTAAAAAAAATATGAAAATTTGGAATAAAATGAGAATTGGTTGTGAGCACCCCAGACAGTGTTATAGTTTGTCCCAACCTCGTTTCCAAAAATGCTGCTGAGGTATATTGACAATCACAGGGAATGGGACAGGTTATAATACTTCCAAGGGAGCTGCAGCAGTTGTAGCAACGGGTGTTTTTTTTAAATTTAAGAATATTTAAACAATAGGAATACATGGTAAGTGGTAAATGGTGATCAAGGTGTATCTTTAGCCAAAAGAAATGTCAGTGTCATGCAGATCCCAAACATCCTGTATAGTGATGGTTTTGTACCTGAACAATTGGTGGTTTTTCAGATTAATTGGCTGGACATGCTACATAGGTGATGTCTGTGACTGGAGTCCTTCTTTAGACTTGCATAGCCATTTGCTACCATCAGAAGATTATTTTGCTATGAGTGTTTCTTTGTATTGAACTCTCAGTGGCCACTTAACCAGGTGCTCCTGCTTGTTGATGCCAAACAGCAAATTACGTGGCTGCAAGTCATTACATAATGCAGTGATTGCCAGGACGTGTTGTTGTGTAGCCGTGTTAGCATTAGAAACATGAGTGAGCTTAGTGACTTTGACTGTGGAATTTATTATTTAGTTCCATACGGACCTATCAGTAGATTTTTGGTTTTTGGGAAGAGAGTGGACCACCCTAAAAAAAACCCAAGCAAACATGGGAAGAACATACAAAATCCTTCTATAGTCAAGCCTCAGGGGAATAAATGAAGGTACCAGTCTTGGTGGTCGTAGCATGTAAGAAACTTCTGACCATCTGTGATTTTCCTTCACTAAGGTCTTTAGTGTTTACAGAGAATAGTTTAAAACATAAATCAAGTGAGTGGCAGTTCTGTGGCTGAAAACACCTTGATAATGACAGAGGACAGAGAAGAACTGCCAAACGTGTTCAAACTGACAGGCTGACAGCCCCTGAAGCCCTAGTGAAAAGGTACATTGACTGCTGGATAAAGGTCAAGCTTGAAGGGAAATTCATGGTTTATGCATATTAAATATGTTTACAATTAGTATCTGATTGGGTGTGTGGTACAAGGGGGTGGGCACTTAAAGGAGAACTATGAGGTGAGTGCTTTTCACTCACCTCATAGTTCTAGCCGACCTGTGACAATGAGACTGTCACAGGTCGGCTCAGTAGATCGGGAAGTGAGCGAACACATACCGGCGTTCGCTCACCTCTCGGTCCTGTCACAGCTCTCTGCCGTGACAGGGGAGGGGCTGGATTCCCCCCTCCCCGCTCTGATCCGCCAGCGCTTATTGGCGGAACGGACGAGGGAGGGGGCGGGTACAGCTGGCTCTGCCTCTAGATAGGCAGAGCCAGCTGTCACTCAAGCAGCTGGGTGGATACAGACATAATTGTCGGGATCCGCATCAGCTGCGGCGTCTCAGTATACCGCGAGCAGTAGCTTGCGGTATACTGAGCTTAGGGTGACGGGAGGACGCTAGTTTGTGTCCTCCCGTTACCCTAAGGAGAACTATGGGGAAAAGCCATAGTTCTCCTTTAAGCCTATTCAGATAGGTGCTGGGATGCATGGCACTAAGCTGAATATCAGAGCACATTGAAAACCAAACACGCATGAGGTTCTAGTTAAAATATTTATTTAAGAAAAATGTAAACAGGAACAAGCAAAAATCATAAACAGGAACGAGCCAAGGTCAGAAGCTGGACTGGGTAGTAGTATAAGCCTGGTCAAGAACACAGAGATCAGCATTGTCAGAAACAAGCCAGAAACAGGAACGAGAGGAGAACGTCAGCCAAGATCGGGTCACACGGAATCAGGATACACAAAGCCGCAGGAATGCATTAGCAGGTAAAACCACGCAAGGTCAGACTGGACTGAGCAGTTTATATAGTGAGTGGGGTGACATTATCACTCAGAGACAGGAAACTCCCATATGGGTCTTTCAGATGATGCTCCCTGTTTGGCCATAAGGGGGAGCCTGGGAGTAGGGAGTTACACAGTCTGCTCAGACAAAGGAGGAATCACAGGTGGGTGGAACAGCAGCCAAGCCAGAATGCTGCAAACTAGTTAAGTCAGGGAGGAACCCTGACCCTGAAAACATGCAGACAGTGGATGAGCTTCTTGCCAACCCTCCCAGCAATGTTTTGGTGCATCTTCATTGGAGGCCTCACCAGCTTGCCAGTGGTTGTAATGTGGGCTATGCGTTATTCTTTTAAATAGGTTTCTGGGAAAGCCAAATGCCTATCTTGCACTCACAGTAATAATAGGCAATAAGGCTAGTGTTCATGTATGAATCGTCTCCAGAAGTCTGCTCGGAAACCAACACTTCCTTCGTATTCACTATTTCTATAGTGATGCAGAGTTCAGCCTGAGGAACCAGTTAGAACTGGAGGAACCAGTTAGAACTGGAGGAACCAAGAAGATTGAGACTCTTAGAAGTGTCGCTTTTTTCAATGGACTTTCTTAGGATCAGAGCAGTGTTCAGTGGCAGCAGGATCTCTTTAAAAGGTTCTATATAGGTCTACCTAATAAAGATGCTACTTAGTGTAAATGTGTGGTGTAGGCACAACTCTGCACTCCGATGTTCTGTAAAATATTGTACACAATGATGTATGTTTCCTGACACTCTTTGGAACTGAAGAAGAGGCTTGGATAAGCTTTGAAATGTCTACAACATTGCAGAACAAGCAAAATGAATGTGACACATTACTACTAGATAAACCATGACCTGGATACATGAGAGCCTTCCCATTTGTTCTAATTTATTTCACCATTGCATTGCTTCAATAAGAGCTGGTAATTTCCATCATATTGTTCTTAAAATGTATTTACATCAGGCTAGGCAATACACTTTGATGTCAATCTGAGTGAAATATTTGTTTTCTTATGAGCAAGCCATATGTCTTATTGCTCATTTTATTCTGTTTGTTTTATTTTACAGTGTAACTAACTTTTATGTATTTTACCTCAAAGAAACTTACATCTTAGCTGTGTCGGTGACAGCTGTGTTATAATAATTTTTTTTTATTGCACAAACAAACTTACACTGTTGTTACAGTGTAAATATAAAGCACAAGTTACAAAGGACTTTACCGAGGGTACATGGAACCAATAAGGGAGCGTGTAGCAAATGACCTTGTGTTAAAGGGGTGTCTACTTTAACTATTACAATGCAACTCTGACAAAAACATTTTTTTCCCAAATTTTGGATAGCATGGGTAAGGACTAGACCCTCTGTCTTAATGCTCACTGGAAATAGTATTCTACCTTCTTTTTTTTCTACAGCGACAATCAGAGCTTTTTCTTGAGCTGCTTTACCAATTCTTATTTGTGTAGAATCCACTAGGGGCTTAGAGTGTCCACAGTGTTATTGTCTCATTAAAACCCAATTGAACTTTCATTTTAAATAAACTAAATGCATTCCAGGTGCAAGAAACAGTTACAGCTTGAGTAGAAAAGCCTGTCCTCTGCCAGGATGTTTCCTTGCTTTCTGCAAGGAAGCAGTGGTCTCTCTGTAAAGGTCCTACACACCCCTGCTGAGTCAGAGCTAGAGGTCTACAATGAGCAAAGCTCATGAGTCCCTCTGATTGGAGTCTCTATTTTTGATTTGGCAGGGAGCTTGTTGGATCTCTGCAAAGAGTCTTCTGCTTTCACATAGACAACAAGGGTCCTTCTCTACAGCATGCTGGCAGGGGACAGGCTATACTCAGGCAGTGGCAACATAAAAAAAAATGAACTGTGAAATGTTGCACATGTTTTGTTTTGATCCACATACACTGTATTTAGCTGATTTGAAATTTAAAATGAGTTGGGTTTTAAAATGAAGCTAAATGGATCTGAAATAATGGTAACATTTGGTGCTGAAGTGCAAGGAACCTTGTGGTGCCTTTAGGCATCTGTGTTTATCTTCAGATCAAGCTCTGTGTCATCATGGGGCCTCTGGGATCCTAGGTCCAGTCTGTACACAGGACCTCTCTCCAAATGTATTATTTATTTATTATAGGTATTTATATAGCGCCGACAATTTACGCAGCACTTTACATAGTGCACATTCATATCAGTCCCTGCCCTCAAAGAGCTCACAATCTAAGGTCCCTATCTCACATTCATACATAGGGGGACAATTTAGACAGGAGCCAATTAACCTTCCAGCATGTCTTTGGAGTGGGAAGGAAACCAGAGTACCCGGGGAAAACCCAAGCAAGCACAGGGAGAACATGCAAACAACTTGCAGATAGTGACCTGGCCATGATTTATGTAGCTAAAACCACTCCTATCACTAAGCTGTTCCTCCTGCCTTTGAACTTGGCAAATGCCAGAATGTAAGGCAACAGTGGCACATAGTAGAGGTTTCTTGCAGCTTGGGGATTCATTTCTTCACATGGAGTTAGTGATATCATCAAAATGAATGGTTTTCTCGATGCTGAAAAGTACAGCCAGATGCTTACCTATCATGCAGTACCACCAAGGGGCATCTGATTTAGTCTGCAGCAGGACAATGACCCCCAAACAGTCATAAAGAACTTTTTCAGTATAAAGAAGAACAATGAGTCCTGGAAAAGATGGTATGGCCCCTAGAGAGTCCGATCTCAAACATCACTGAGTCTGTCTAGGATTACACAAAGAAACTGAGACAACCTAAACCCGCAGAAGAACTGTGGCTAGTTCTCCTAGATATTTGGAAAAACCTTCCTACCAAGTTCCCCAAAAAACTGGTTGCAAGAGTACCGAGGAGAATTGCTGTATGCGAAACGTCATATCCATTGAGATTTCTGTCACAGTAATAAATAAAATATATTTCCTGCAAAGAAAAAATATTTATGCCTACCTGTCCCGCCAGATATGTCACTGAATACAGACACACTCATGAAGAGGAATCGTTGCCCATCTGCTTGGAAACCATCATATTCAGGTGTGCCATTCTCTGGGTGCCTCGACACTGGTTCTTCCCACCGAACTTCACATAATTATTGTGTCCTGTAGTGATGTGAAAGTCGGCAGGAGGAAACACTGAGCACACCAGGGGACTGGAACTAGCTTCAGGAAGGCACACAAACGGGGGCAAGGGTTGGCTAATAGAGGTGACTGTAGGTATCTTGCATTGTCTGCTGTAAAATGTAAAGCATGCTGCCCTTCCACATTCAGGGCAAGGCAACAGGTTTGCATCCCAAGATCCCCAACATATACTTACCTTTCCTTCATTCCCACCATTCCTTTCAGCACCAAGAGATAAAGATTTACCTGTTGTTCTGGGTATGGAGGAGCATGTGACTCACTTCATGAAAGAGTGCTGGCCCAATCAGACAAAACGTTCATAGACGTGTAAGCTGCGACTCTTTCCATTACCACTTACCAAGCTTACCATTTGCCGCTGTTGGCTAATTAGAGGAAAAATATATATTTGCCATTGTATATGCCATATATGCATTAAGGTGAACCTTGTTTTTTTGTCCTGCATGGGCAACGCACAGGCTCACTTTAAACAGTTCACTTTATGAGGAAAATTAGGTGTTTTCTTTACCCCATTTTTCCTAGCACTAAAGGTGATAAAGAAAAGAATACCTTTCCCGATATTTTCACAGTGTGTATGTATATTTTGTTTAATACATCATGCTTTCTTAACACATGCACTCTGTGCGTGTGTGGGTGGATAGTCCCAGATTTTCTCACGCATCAGTTTTTTGGAATTCTGCATAGCTGGAAACAAAAAGGCTCTTCTTCTTTCCACTTACGTGTCTTGATTTGTTCCTGAGATGTTTTGAATATTTATAGTTGTAATAATCTGCCGCAACAGGCCACTCTGTGTGAGGCAAAGCAGCTCCCTGCCAAAGCTTAGCTGCATAGTGTTTTATTCCCAGCTATCTTATGTTTTTCGAGAATAATGGAAAAGAATGAAAACAAGCCAAGGTTAGGGCAAACATTGGTTCAAAAAGCTGAAAGTATTCATATAATGCATAAATAATTCTGTTTGAAATGAAAGTGGAGGAATGACACTCAGACTTGTTTCATAGATGTGGCCATGCATAGCCTGATATTTGTAAGTGAGGGCAGCACGGTGACTGAGTTGTTAACAATGACTTACCATGTGTGATCACTGAAAATTCACTGAAGTATTCCTTTAAGGCATTCATAACAATAACCCCTGCCATCCCCAATAAATGATCACTAGCATATGCAACAATGCCCTTTTTACCTCCATAAAGCTGTCTTTATGTGATGCTCAGGTCCAAAGCCTTTTCTCCTTTTCTGTTAACTTCTTCAGGGCTGCCCACATTACCACCTGCATGGTGTAGACACTTCCTAACGGTGGCGACACTTCCAGTGGTGGGGTCCTCTGACAGTCATGAGAATTACATGGGGGCAGTGAGTGGACTGGTCCCCTGAAGATGAGGAGCATCCATAATTTCCCAGTCCTGTGACAGGAAATTAGCATTCCATGGAAAGAAACTGGCAAGATGTGTTTGAACAAACAAGAAATCTCTCAAAAGTAAGGGGAAATCAGCTGCTACCGGCAGAAGTTTCCTGATTGGAAGATTCCCCCTCTTTTACCACTCTGGTGACAAGTGTAATATTTTGGATTTCCCATCCATTGGTCCCCATGACAAACAGAGAGGGATTATTTCTTCAGATGTGACACAAATTTTAGTAAAAACCTGACGGGGATTCTAACTTTTCCCCAGTCTAGTCACACTTAAAAAGGTTTGAGCTAAATATTAGCTTTCAAGAAAACACATATGATCCCCTTAAGTGTTAAATCCAATTGAATTTTAAATAATGGCTGCTATGTTGTCCAGAACTTACAGAAACGATATGTTGTCTGAGACAGCATTTTCTGCTGAAGGCTAAAAGCTTTATGAAAATGTTTTCTTTTTTAAATGCATTTAAAAACATAAAGCTGATGAAACCTAATGGCTTTATATTATTTACTGCTGAATTCTGTGTTTTGTCTTGGGCAATATCTACCAAGTGGATAAATGTTTGAGTATCAGAACTGCTTGTATCACACACAGATAATGTCCAATATGCTGGAAAATTGTTATAGATGCATAACAACAGTTGCCTTTTCTCCATAGAAAAGATAACAATATTTGCACCACTCATGTACCAAATATTCATGTCATCCAAGCACTGGAAAGAAGTCATGGTGGGAAACATGGTATGGGATTTTAACATGCATAAGCAAATTTCATACCACCTACTGCACTGGCCCTGGATGGGACCGGTGATCACTATTCATTATTGTTTTATGAACAGGAACTGACAAAAAGATTGAACATTTTCTAACTCACATTTGATGCACTGATAGGGTCCAGGTATACAAGCTGCATTCAGTAAAGGCAATGAACTAGAGACAAGTTTGTAGATTCACATCTGATAATTGAAAAAGCCAAGCAGAACCAGAAGGTAGTCAACATGTGTTCCATTGACTCATAGGCTATAGCAAAGCCATCGACTGTCGACTGATCAACCATGTGAAATTATGGAACATCCTCAGAAAAATGGGTGTACCTGAACATCCCATTGTTCTTATAAGGAACCTCTACGCTGATCAAGAAGCAACAATCCTGAGAGAAAATAGAAATGCAGATTGGTTCAAGATTGGCAAATAAGTTAGAAAAGGCTGCATAGTCTCATCATACTTATTCAGCCTGTAGGGTGAACACATAATGAGGGAAGTAAGACTGGAGGAAGATGATCAGGCTTTTAAGATTGGTGGAAGAAATAGCAACGATCTTTGATAATGCTGATGACACTATGCTAATAATTGAGAAGGTAGCAGACCTTGAGAGCCCCACAGAGAAAGTAAAACATGCAGTGAAAAGAGAGTACTTCAGCTTAATATCAAGAAAACTAAGCTTATGACAACAAGAAAGACAGCTAACTTCAAAGTAGATGGTAAAGACATAATAATAGTAGACATATACTGCCTTCTTGGATCAATTGTTAACAACAAAGGATCCAATAGTCAAGAATTTGACAAAAACTGGCAACTGTAAAAGCAATGATAAAAGACCTAGAAAAGATCTTCAAAAGTACTGATGTGTCTGTAAGAACAAAGATCAGAATTGTCCAGGCTATGCAATTTTCTGTCATCCATCCGTATGGATGTGAAAGCTGGACAATGAAGAACCAAAATAGGAAAAGTATTGGTGCCTTTGAACTTTGGTGCTGGCAAAGAATTCTAAGAATAGAATGGACAACAAGGAAAACAAACAAATGGATTCTTCAACAACTCGAGCACATCCTTTCACTAGAAGCCCAGATGATTAAACTAGAGCTGTCTTGATTTGGACATATTATGAGAAAAAGCAACTGACCGGAAAAGACAATTGTGTTTGTAAAGGTGGAAAAAAGAAGAGGATGAACAGCAATAAGGTGGCTAGATAAAGTCACAAAATGATGAACATCCCATTGTTAAGAACCGGTAGGATGAATTCACTAATGAAAACCACATGTGGTATTGTGTTATTTTCAAAATAAACATTTTCTTCGCCTTTCTCATGGTTTTATTGCACAAAACAGTTAAACTTGTTCAATTTTTTTGTGGTAACTTGTAAAAGACAATCTGCAAAAATGATGGCACATGTTTGTTACTTCTTAAAGTGTCATTAAACCCATTATGACTACTTTATAAGGGTCATCAGCCAATCTAGCTATAAAAGCAATGACCTATACTACAGATCAAAATAATGTTCCCAAATAGCTTTTTTTCTGTGCTAGATACGTGACATCAAGAGGTTGCTCCCCACCGCACTGAGAGAAGGGGGGTAGAGCAAGCAGGAAAGCTCTTGCGAAGACTGCAGGTATCACTGCTCATGATCTCTTCCTGAAATTTATAGTATAAAAATAAATAAATATAATATAAAAGTATAAATATAAATAAACATTAAAAAAAAACATGATGTAGTATAAATAACAACTGTAATAAAACTTATGAAATAATCATTGTTCTTCCAATGTTGGAGGCAGAGTTTGCGTTGATGGACAGCCTCTGTCACACTGGTAAACATTTGTGGGGCAGAGAGCAGGGGAAAAGGGAGGAGCTGTCAATCATCATGCTGGAACTGCCCCTCAAGGTGACAAATATACGTTCCTCCCACTGTACCAGCAAAGCATACTGGCAGAGCTGGTGAAGTGTCCTCTAACATAAGTGGTCAGTAGAGAAGCAACTTTTTACATTGTTGGTCAATAGTTAGGTGGTGGTCAGTGCAGTGTCCTGTTAAACTGATGGTCAGTGTAGTTTGCGTTTCATTTTAGTGCCCCCTCACATTGGTAGTCAATGCATTGTCTCCTTACATTGGTGGTCAGTGCAGTGTCCCCTTAAGTTGGTGGCCAGTATAGTGTGCCCTTACATTGGTAGTTAGCAGGGAAATGCAACCTTACATTGGTAGCCAGTACCTTGTCCCATTGGATGGGTGGTCAATGAAAATGGATCTCCCAGGTGTTAGAGGTTCTTTACCTGAAAGAAGAGATGCTCCCCTGCTCCTGCATGTGATCTGGTATTTTTTATTGCACCACTGTGTCTACAGAGTGACATTGGCGCAGTACAGGCTCTGCCAGGAGGCAGATCAATATGCTCAGTACTAGGTATTTTCCAACTGAGCCTGTCTGCACTTGGAGCAGATCGCTTCTACTGCCTTGCTTTCAGCATGCCATTGGTGACATCCGTGCAAACTGAAAATTATGATGTGAAAATTATAGTTAGATAAAAAATGAATGCAGTTAAAATAACTTTTTGCAGTTCAGTGAACAACCCGTAAAATGGTAGATCCAACACTGCAAAATGTGTCTACTGCGAGGCAAGCTCTACCGTTTAACAATAGAAGCTGGAAAAACCTCTGTGCACATGCGAGCTCACCCAGAAACTCACTTTCCTGTGGCACATAGCCTGCAGTGTTTAGGCACCACAAGATGCTGCAAGCAAATTTTCTTTCACTGCTTCCTCCAGAAGCCCACCCTGGCAGAAAAGGTTTGAAAAACCCAGTGCAGGTACAACATAGGCGAACCATTCCAAAGCCTAAAATGTAATTAATCTAGTGTTTTCAGCACTATAAATGGTGCTACTCTTAAATAACTAAAAGAACATGAAGAAAAATGGCAAATCACACCTTTACTGACCAACTATTTCACGGGTTAATTGGAATCTAATGACATAAGCGAACGCACATCACTTGGCATGGTAATAAAAACTGGAATGTACCCATGGATACAGAAAGGTGGTAATTATTCTGTTTCCTTTCAAACTCTGCCAGATGAAGTACGGCATTAAAGGTTGATGTCTCTGCTCTGCCATTTTTCCAAAGTGATGGCCTGTAGCTGTGGATTTTAAGTCAGCTTGTTTGATAGAGTACGTTTCCTTCTGATCCAATTCATATATATCAGTGTACGCCTCTGTTGACGTGCTGTTTTCCTATGCGCCTTGTGTTTTCGTAATGACATTGAAGACATTGTGATGATAGCAGCCCCTCTTTCTCTGTCTCTTTGGGTAGACAGCCTCAATTTTTTTTTGTGTGCAGGTAAATAAAATTAAAACTGAAGTTTAACGGGAGAAATCTTGAAATTACATTTTTTTGCAGCATACTTAAGTCTCCCTGCTCTACCCAACTGTTGGGCTGTTTAATATGGCAAAGCTTCAGCCCTTTCTGGTAGTGTCGGAACTAGCACGCTCCCTCCCACCGCCCATATTTTAATCACTACGATAGGCTGCCTCACTGACCAGTAGCAATGTAGGGGGAAGCAGGAGGGGGCAGGTAAGTTTTGACACTACCAGGAAGTGTCAGAGCTTTGCCCAACCAGAATTGGATGGTATTTGGGTACAGAGTGGGAATTGAAAGGTGCTGCAGGTCTGCACAGGCACCTCTAAATGCTTCCACATTATTTCAATCATCAGCTTTTTTTGCAGTTGTAATAGTGAGAATCACTTTATGCTATCGTTATCAGAGGCGCCATGGCTAGCAAGCCATTTGCTAGGCGTTGCAGGCAAACACAGTAAGAAAAAGCGCTATGTGCATACAAATCAGCAGTTTGTAAAGTATTAGTCTGTCAAGCCTGCTTTACCCCCTTGCAATTTATTACCAAGCATGACTTGAGGTACTTGCTTATTAGATTACCAACAGGATACTCACATTCTCAGTGTAGTGACTTTTCCCAGAAAGAAGACATTGAATAGGATGGAATGTGTATCACTTCCCTCCATCTTCCGAGGAAAGAAGTGTACTTAGGAGGTCAGTAATAGCCTCCTGTGGACTGTGCTGACAAACTGAGCATCATCAGACTTGAGTAGTACAGCTAAGTCAGCAAACGAGAGTTCCATCAATTCCATGATGTTGCCTGTGAGTCATAGACTTTACTGCAAGACTTCATCCAAAGAATTGAAATGAGAGTTCAGTGTGAATGGCACTGGTATTGATAGCTGCCACACTTTAAAATTTCTTAAAAGTGAAATTGATCCTATTTCCTTCCTGGTCCCCAATCCTACACAACCCAAAATCAATTTACTGAATGAGTCTCACCCTTTGCAAAATGTCTTCAATCTATTTGACATGTCCAGGGCCATATTAAGGAAACCTGCCTTGGCTGATGGCCTTTGCAAGCTGCCTGTCTGCCATGCTGATCCAATGCCTTTAATAGCTTTTGTCATGCTGATCCAATGATTTTATTACTTTCTGGCTCACTAACCCAAAAAAAGCATGCAGACCAAGTTTTCTGACTTCACTATCTGCTGGCCCCCGATCAGTGACTTATATACTCCTAGAGCCAGATATAGCCAGGCAACTAGCATTTTTAGATAACGCTTAATAATGGCAGTCCTTATAGCAGCTTCCATTCCAATCAATTTATTGGCAAGAGCGACACAATGTATTTCCATGTTTAGAGGAGAATGTGATAATGATTGGCTGCTCAGGTACCCAACGCTGTCAAATGGGAGAGGGGGAGAGCCCTCAGACCCATGTAAACTCCACTGATCTTTGTCTAATGCTGGCCATACACATAACATTACAATAAGTCAGTTGTAGATGTAGTAATTGCAAACAATGCTTCGTTTAAAAGCAATCATTCAGCACAATAAAGATCACATTAAGTTGTGCATGGCTGGAGGAGAGTGTCCATGGATTCACCCATAAAGGTTACTGTGTGGACCAGGGGAGCCCATTAGGTCAATTGCGATCTATCAGTCATTTGCAAAGGTAATGCTGGTAAAATGCAATTGCAAGTCAGCTTGCTGTCCGGAGCTCCCTCCAACGGTGCTAGTGTGGCCTAATGTGTTGAATGCTGCAGACAACAGTCAGGGGAGAGAGCGAGAGGAGAGAGAGTAAGAAGAGACAGCAAGGAGAGACAGCTGGGAGAGAGAGCAAGGAGAGACACCCAGCAAAGAGAGTGAGGAGAGACAGCCAGAAGAGAGAGAGGAGAGGCAGCCAGGAGAGAGAGATAGAGAGGGGGGAGAGAGAGAGAGGAGAGAGAGTAAGAAGAGACAGCCAGGAGAGAGCAAGAAGAGACAGCTGGGAGAGAGAGAGCAAGGAGAAACACCCAGCAAAGAGAGTGAGGAGATACAGCCAAAAGAGAGAGAGGAGAGGCAGCCAGGAGAGAGAGAGAGAGAGAGAGAGAGAGAGAGAGAGAGCGAAGAGATAGCCTAGAAAGAGAGAGGAGAGACAGCAAGGAAATAGAGAGTGAGAAGAAACAGCCAGGAGCAAGAGAGATGAGAGACTGTCAGGAGAGAGAGAAAGGAGAGACAGCCAGGAGAGAGCAAAGAGACAGCCAGGAGAGAGGGCAAAGAGATACAGCCAGGAGAGAAAGCGAGGAGAGAGTGAGGAGAGATAGCCAGCAGAATGAGTCAGGAGAAACAGTCAGGGGAGAGAGAAGAGACAGCCAGGAGAGCTAATAAGGAGAGAGCAAGTAGAGACAGCCAGGGGAGAGAGAGGAGAGACAGCCAGGAGGATGAGTGAGAAGAGACAGCCATGAGAGATTGAGGAGACACAGCCAGGGGAGAGAGTGAGGAGACACAGCCAGAAGAGAGGGAGGTGTTTTTTTTCGTTGGTAGATCTAATTGAGATCATTTGAAAAGTAGATCTTAACACAAGAAAATGTGGTGTAGAGAATATACTTTATGTATGTGGCTCTTTAGGTTTGACTTATAAAGCCCATTTAAAATACAAAATTGCCTATTTTCTTATACTGGGTAGAAAAGGAAAGTGAATTGTTCATTTTGTTGCTATGAAACTCTCCTTTTTGGTGGCCAGGATTTATTATTCACTTCAATGTTTTCCACTTTCAGGCGGCTTTATTATTGTTGTACATACTGGGAACATGAAGAAAAAAATCCTGATTTACAAATAATTAAAACCCTTTTGTACATTTTTGTATTTGCTATTGTCAGCTTTTTCAATCACATCAAACACATGGTTTAATGTTCTTATAACAGTTTGTTTTACGAAATTTCAAGTTGTGATCTATGGTGCCCTCTTCAGGTTAAACATAAGTTGACGTAATGTAGGGCTAGGAATAGGAATTGTAGAAAACGGATGCTGGATGAGAAATGTGCACCAAGCAAGAAGACATGGTCAAAATATGGTCAAAGACCGCAGATATGCAACAGGAGATGGTCAGAGAATGTGGAGACAGGCTGGAAACATCATATGAGACTAGTAGAGTTCACTGCTATTACAGCCCCTTTACAAATCAGCGCACCTACATTCATACATTTGTGCTCCCTACAGCACCCTTAAAAAGTTATCTGTGACACATTTGATATTTCTATCAGCAGGAATCATAATCAAATATTAGGGGGAGAAAAAAATATATAAATATAGACATATATATTGAAAAGTGACAGCACAGAAAAAAGTAAGGAAATAAATAAAGTAATTTAATTTACTGGACCCAGTAAAAAAAAGGTTCCTTCACTGGCCTGATCAAACACATAGGCAAGGTAGAACAGACTACTGTCTGCAGGGACCCTGAGGGCCACACAATAAGTGCAAAAGGGCTGTATGCAACCCACAGGCCGCAGTTTGATCACACAAGGGCTATAGAGAGTTCATATTCTCCGTGAATCAGAGACAGGTGAGTATAAGACTGGAATACTGGCAGATAGGGCTGGCGTGGGGGCTCTGTATTGCACTGCAGTTACTCGGCCCACAGCTTAGCAATGGTTGCAATATGCTATTAGCCGAACAGGAGGTGAATGGTTTTTAATAAGTTGACCAAGTCACAGACTCATATTGTGTAGCACCCATGTACAGCACTACAAAGCAGGATGCAGAGCCTTGGTATGTAATAATCAAATATGGCAGCTGCCATGCTCATAATTCCAAATTATGCAGTGTTTTAAAACAGTTATGGGCGTTGATAACAAATTTACAACAAGATGATCTCTTTTACTTGTATATCTAAAGAAAATGAAGATCCTATACATTCGATGTAATTGTTCTGGTGAGGGAATGGATAGATATGTTGTGTGCCTCCCATGCTACTGCAGAAAATCCTGGGCTTACTGTGCACCTCTGAGAGCAGTCCTGATTGGTGCTGCATAGACAATATGGCCGCCTCGGAGCCAGTCAGAAGGTTTTCCTCCAAAGCTTTGTCTTACCTTTCAGGAATAACAGGGACAATCCAATCAATTCCCTGGAGATTTTGTTATGAGAAAATGTCCAGACTCCACCAAACATTTCTCCTCCGCTCTTACGTCCCATGCAGCTAATCTCTTTCCTGTTATCACTCTTATGAATAAGTAACTGAAGTGCACGTCTGATGCATCTCTGTAATCCGTAGCTGGCTAGGCAAGCTTCCACTCTCACATTGATGCCGGAAACGTCTTCTAATATTTCCCATAAAATATCAAACAGAAATGCGGTCAATGTCACTTACTGTACAATGGCAAGATTTTCTTAATTACAGTGTGCATTAGAAATTATTTTTGTGCTCAACATTGCTTGCAGAGATATTATCACACAGCCAAGGGCGCGTGTATGCTATCGCCATAACTTGTCTAAATGTAGTTTTAATACGGTAACTTAGGAACATGAGGGGGTTTGCAAGGATTAACCTGCACTAAAAATTCTGTAAGACATTGATGAATCCCAACTAAGAAGGCAGACCACCCTACATTTTATAATCATAGGTGAAGTCTGGTTGACTGAATCACTTGCTGTTTTTTTATATCTCAAGAGGACTCCAGTAGTAATCACTCTCTGCAGATATATCAGTCACTGTTCACTAATCATGGGTTAAAGTCTAAACCCCAACAAAGAACTATAGTCTTGTCCTAGGGTGGCAACACTGCCCCGCCATAGATGTAGTACGATGAATGAGCATTGTCATTCTAGGACAGGAAGTGTGTTACTGGCATGTATGGCTCTTTTAGAGTTAAGCCTTCCCTTGTGAGTAAGAGGGAGCTGCCTGCATTCTCCCGGGACTGACTCTGGGAGATTTCTGCAAAGAAAGTACAACAGAGTAGGACTATGTTGTACTGTTTTAACTGAAGATGAATTGGAGGAATGCTGGAGGGAAGTTTTGTTAACCTCCACGATTGTGTTACCAAAACCTGTGAAAGGGACATGTTGTAGAAGGATTTGGACTGGATAGTGGATTTGAAATTACCTCTAGGGCTGCTGATTTGTGTCCACAGGGGTGATGATTTGAGTGTTGGATTTCATATCTACTGTCTGGATGACCTGGGATTTTTCCTTGGGGGCAGCTGTTGGGGATAATCTCTAGAGATCAATGGTGGCTTGTCTTGGGTTGGAGCTCCCCTTATGTATGTGCCTTATCAGTAAGTGAGTCCCGTATTCTAATTAAAGGTCTTGGACCCCTTAGAACTGAGGAAACAAATGAGTTGCTCTGGAGAGTTTAACTAGGTTTTCCTGATATGTTTTACACTTGGCGTAGTCGGTAGGCTAGACTATGGGGATTGGAAGAATATTACAGCTGGCTGGATTAAATGCTTTTTTTTTGCTGCTGTCTTGGAGAAGTTTTGTAGTTAAAAGCTCCTTGCTGGGTTCCTGCCTAACACCTACACCAAGATGCTCATCCTGAATACTGGGCTGCATTTTCATGCCTGGTCTGGCTTTGCTTTTTGCCAGTATGAGGTGTCCAGCCTGTCTTAGGAAACCCTAACAAACTGCTCCTTGGTCTCCTTGTGGTTATTGTCGGCAGTCCCCTTTTGACCTCCAAAAAGAGCAAGTGGAGCTTTGAGAACTCTGTGTGGACTGGGAAGGAGACCTTGTATAGGAGGAATTGTTTTCAAGAACCACCTGCACTCCTTACGGTCGAAAACCTTTCAATATAACAAAAGCTTCTAATGACATGATGTGGCATTCTTCAATAAACATATCAAAGAGATATTGTGTGTGTGTGTGCTGGTGACCTAGTGAGATTACCATGTATAGGAGGAGGCGCAATAACTACTTAAGACGTTTGGCGTGGAGAGGAGTTTGAAACCTGCCTTGACCTCAGTTATCGATTTGAGAGGGCCATGATTCAGCTGATAAAGGGGTTGTGAAATGTTTCCACTGAGGAGTCCAGGGTTGAGACTTGCCAAGGGGACCCTGAAACATAAGAAGAAGTACCTGAGATGTTCCCCTTGTTTGGCCCAGAGTCAGCAGTACCACTAACTGCAGAGACCACAGTAAGGCACAGCTGTGTTAATGCATGGTTGTTGTGGTTGTAACCACAGTTGTTTTATTCCTACTTCAATACATTAAGGAAGCTAATATGAGCAAGATATTGTGCTATGTATATACAGTGGGGTATGTAGGACCACTTTCATGTTCATTGGTAGTTAGCTTGTCAATCAACTTTCACTAGCTGGCAGGGAGATACAGTATATAGAATTGCAAGATGGGAGGAGAGGATATTGTTAGCAGAGGGGAATAACTATAGGACACCCGTCACTTCTGGAGACAAGGAAGGAGAGCTGCGTCACCACTGTGATTAAAAGAGTGCTGGAGTTTCCCTTCCCTTGGGCCTAAGGCACACTCCTAGGGAGGACTTCTGGAAAGTGAGTGCAACAGAGTAGCACTATGTTGTACTGTTGTAACCAGAGATGAACTGGAGGAATGCTGGAGGGAAGTTTTGTTACCTTGGCAGCTGTGTTACCAATCACTTATCCTTTATTACTTAATGCTCATGTGTACATTCTTTTTCCTCACTCTGAGTGACTTGGGGAGAGAGAACCTGTGAAAGGGACCTGGGGCATATTAAAGGAAACAGACTCCATGGTTAGAGCAGACTCCCACAGTAGCAGTGGTTACATTTATCTTTATCTCTTTAATTCCCTCCTGCATCCTCTAGAATTGTTACATCGTCCCTAGACACCTTGGCTCCTCTCACTACACACAGACCTAGGCCGTGTCCACTACAACCGCATGGCAAACAGAATAAACCTGAAATCTTAAAAGACATAGCCACACCCCTGAGCGATTGTGGTGTAAAACGAGGTCTCTGCAAAACTTCACCCTGCATAAAGCTGCCCTCCTAAAATATCATTCCTCCCTTCGTGCTGACAAACAGACTAATTTTGTCAATCGGATTAACACACTTTAATTCAGTCCTCGTCAACTCTTTTCTACTTTTAACTCTCTATTATGTCCCTCACCACCTGCACCCACTAACTCATTCACTGCCGAGGACATTGCCATCGATTTCAAAAACATGATAGATGCAATTCGGGATGAGATCTCCATTGTCCAGTCACCTTCCCCAATTAATGTACCAGACCCACCATCACATTTATTACTATCCTCTTCTCACCCTTTCTGACCCTCTTCTTGCTTTTCTCTGACACCCACCTCACCACTTGCCCCACTGGACCCTTTTCCCTCACCGCTTCTCTGGTCACCCTCTTGCTCTATCCTACACTCTCTTACTCACATTTTCAATCTTTCCCTCTCTACTGGCATCTTTCCCTGCCCTCTAAAACATGCGCTGGTCACCCCAACAGCCAAAAAAAAACCTCACTGAACCCCACTAATCTTAACAATCTCAGACCAATGTCCTTACTCCCATTCGCCTTCAAACTCCTAGAATGCCTAATCTACAACCGCCTGAGCTGCCACCTCACTGATAACAACCTCCGCGACCCCTTAGAGCAGCGGTTCTCAACCTGTGGGTCGAATTACTATTTTCGAGGGGTTGCCTAGCAACTCCTGGAAAGGTGTACTCTGCTCGACCGAGCAGAGTAAACCTTTCTGTGCTGTTTTTTTTTTCTGACATCGGGCCTGCTGGCCGCCGTTAATCAGATAAAAAAGAAACTTTCTTTCTCCCGGAAAGGTTTACTCTGCTCGATCATTATACAGCGCAATGCAGAATACCACCAGCTATGTAGGACTACAAATCCCAGCAATAGTACATTATATACAGCGCAATGCAGAATAACGCCAGCTACAGAGGACTACAAATCCCAGCAATAGTACATTATAGCATAATGTATTGTTGCTGAAATTTGCTGTATTCCTCTATAGCTGGTGTTATTCTGCGTTGCGCCGTATAATCATTTTACAGCACACTGCAGAATACCAGCAGCTACAGAGGACTAATAGTATAGTATAGTATAGTATAATGGACTATTGCTACTGTTTGTTGTAATCCTCTGGGATTCGTTGTCTCCTTTAAGCAGTGATTCTCAACCTGTGGGTCGCTGTGTGATTTCTGCTGTGCTAGGTGAGAGTCCTCCTCAGCCCTCTCCTAGTGCAGCAGTGTCAGTTCTTCCGCCACGCCGCCAGATGTCGATGCAGCTGCGTCATCCCTAAATTTTACCGCTGGGGGTCACCACAACTTGGCAAATGTTACCAAGGGGTCCCGGCCCTAGAAAGGTTGAGAACCACTGCCTTAGAGTCTGGCTTTCCCTCCAACACTCCACTGAAACTGCCCTCCTAAAACTACATAAATCATGTACAATAATAATAATCATATTTCCTGTTACTAACATGTATTTATTTTCTATTATCTTCAACTCCACCTACTGGTCATAATGTGGTATTTTCTTGGATTACTACTGCCCATAATATTTGAAGTACATTCGACCAGAAGAGAAAATAGCTTTAAGAACACTCAATTTTGCCCCTCTCTCACAACATACTATTATACGTGCAGTTTCACTGAATGAATAGCTATGCACATTTTTTTAATGAATGAATTATTCTAGATTATTCTATAAATGTGTGTGCACGTGCAGGACGGGGTGGTGTTGGAGACCATTGTGGTCCCTCTTAATTATATTTTAAATACAAGTATTTTTAAGAAAAACTTTTGTTTTCCAGTACCTTAAATCTTAAGGACCAGTCAAAAAACCAAGGTCTTTCAATCAAGGCTGATGAGGGTCATTTACCTGCAAAATGGTGATATATAGACTGTACATATCCCATATCACAATAGATGTATCAACAATTCTTCAACATATATTTTTTTCTTTTTTCAGGGAATCAAAAATCTGCTTTACAACTAGATATAGTAAACTATACCAGAATAGCTAGCACTCAAAAGCTTTTCCTGATTAATAAATTGTGGCACTGCTGTATTCTTTTTGTTGCAGGTAGTGACATGAGTGGGTAGACACAATGCTACTGATATGCCCCTAGCTGACTGACCAGATCTGATGACACTAAGGATTTTTCTTCAGGGACACATGGGTCAACCTGCAGAGAAGTTGGCCACTTCACTAAAGACGCAGGTAAAAGATCAGTCTGGTGAACAGTTACTGAGACTGTAGAAAGAGTGTGTGTGTGTTTTCTTAAATATGGGAGAAATATGGGAGAACGTGCTTATGCCCTGGTATAAAGATTACTTTTGCTAAAGTTCCACTTTAATGAAAGGTTAAAGGGTTAAAAAAAAGGTTACCTATTGCCATTTTTTTTCAACCAACTCTGGGGTCGTCAAGAAACAGATTTATTTACTTTGGGATCATGTGACATAACATTTATGCTATCAAACCTTTTAAGATATATACAGTATATGTACATGTATATATATTATTATAAATGATGTTTCTTAATCCGATCTTCTTCTTCTTTCCTGTCATTTTCATCTGTGCTTCCAGCGCTGCTGCGGGTCTCCGGTCCAGCGCTGACTCCTCGGTGCTTGCTGTCACTTCCTGTCCCACGGTATCTGCATGCGGGAGCACGCGTCCATATACTTACCTTGTGTCTCTCCTCGTCTCCCGGCCGAAAATGTGAACTGCGCATGTGCCCGCCCCAAGATGCTTTGCGGCCACCCGAGAATTTTCACATTTTCGGACGGGAGCGCGCGGGGAAGACACAGGTAAGTTTAAACCGCTTTTAAAGCGTTTTTTTTTACACTTTTTGCATATATCTACTGCTTGCAGAGGGTTTAATAACCCTTTAAGATTGATTATGGTTATTTTGGTCGTTGTTTGCTCACGCTTGTTTTAAGAAAGTGGCCAGCCTGTAGGAAATCATAACTTTCATTGATCCACCTATATGCTTCTGTCCCTCTCAGCCGTCCCTGTTTTTGGTCTCATGCACACACCCATATTAATAATGTAATATTTTACCATAAAAGTGTTCGGCAATCCAGCTGTGATGAAGCTACATGTCTCATAATACCTCTGAGAGTCATGCTTACGGCTGTCAGTTTTGCAATGCCTCTGAGACTGGTTTCACTACAGCTGGAGTGTCTAGATTGCCTATGAGACACTGACCCACTGTATGGCAATGAAGGCTTCTGATTTTTCTCCGTCTTTCCTGTCCTGCATAATTGTTCCAGCTCAGTGACTCAATATTGAGTTAGTATAACAGCCAGGGAACTGTTGTTTTTATAGCGAGGTCACCAGTGAGTCCCTGGATTTTCTTCATGGTAGGCTGTCAGGACTCATTTACATAAGCTAGAGCAGCGTGTCTCAACCAAGGTGGCGTGATATTTTCCCACAGCAGCATGCCTTTCCTCGGTGCAGGTGGGCTGGTTGCCAGCGTAATGGAAAAGTATGATGCTAATCTAGAGTGGGTTGGGATCCATTCATAAGTGGATGGAAGTCTGCCTCCCTCCAGACCTCCCTCACCTTCTGACCTTTGTCATGCTCTTGCTCTGATGTGAAAGGGGGGGTTTCCACCAGGTTTTTCTTTTGTTTTTTTGCATGGAGGTTCCCCCTTAAAATCCATACTGGACCCCTATCTAGGATAAGCGTCTGGTATGGATTTTGGGGGGACAATTTTTTTTATATTTTCGACTGAGGTGCCTCGAGATTTTGCATACTTTAAAGGGTGACGTGACTAATAAAAAAAAGTTGAGAAACACAGAGTAATAATGTGTGTGAACCCAGTTTGCTGCAGTTCAAAGGGACGGGGAATGCACCGGCAGTAACTAATTGGGTTGGGAGGGGGAATGGTGTCAGTCACAGTTTTGTGGGGGCTTGGACAAACTCCAGAAAAGTGGGTTCGCATCAAGCCCCAGCACATCCCTAATGCTGAGCTAGAGTATCAGAGGTGATGATGCCCACAGCAAAAAGATTAAAGGAGTTCTAGAGTCACCGAATATACTATCCTGCCATTAGCATTGTAGGAATGGCAGGATAGTATATGCCATGGGAATACATACTATAGTTGTTTCTGATAATGCAATCAAAGCTTTATGTAGTGAGTGCTGCCTTCCATGTGCCCATCACTTTCCAGTGTGCTTTCCATCTTTTCCCCTGCTGCCTGATGTAATCTCAATTTCTCAAGACTACAAAGCCCATCATGCATTGCTTACAGCAAGCAATGATAATGTTATTCAGAGGTGTGTTCAGTTCCTTAGCCAAGCGCTAAGTAGCTGTCCTGCAGCACTTCAATTCGCTACAGCAGCTTCACTAAATGCTTCGGCTGCACAGTGCAGCAAAATGGCGGAGGATAATATTTTTGACTAATAAATACAATTTTCCAATGAATATTTGGTGTGCTTGTCCACCGAAACATTAAATTGGAGGTTCCCACACTGAATTGTTATTTCCTCCATTGGAGTTCAGGCACTGTTCTCCAGCTCTGGCAGGGGTGCCCACAGTTAAATTGGCAGCTGGTGCTCTGTCCCCACCTTCTCTGTCACACTCAGCGCTTTGCATCCACATTCACTTCTGCTGCGAGTGCTAGGTTAGCAGTGCTGAGCACTGACTGGCAGCACAGCGTTCAGTGGCGGTTTGCTAACTCAGCACTCGCAGCGGCTGAGCAACTGTACGCGACTCTGATGTTAAGTTGTAGTTCAGAAGGCAGGATGTGTGAGAGTTATGACACAAGAAAGTGCATATTCACAGAGTGAAATTGTGTCAGTGCATTGAGGAAGTACAACCTATGGGCATCTTCATTATCTATGTTTACAAACTTCTACATCGATATGGTTATTAGGAGTGGGATAGAACTTGGAAATTCCATATAGAAATACTATTATTTTTCTTTTTTGATCATAGATAGCCTTTAAGCTTCCCTTTTTTGTCTGGTACAATAAATCTGGGAGTCTTTATAGGTTTCTGCTCCATTTGTCATACAGAAGTATTCACATCTTTTAAGGTAGGAGCTCAGCTGTGCTCATTACCAGCATAGGAGAACTCCACTGATTGTGTCACCTGTCAGGGATCTGAAGAGGACATTGTCTGAGTTCCCTAAGGATCAATGTAAAGAAATGCTGCACTTGGTCACTACTGTGCTGCATCCGTCTACTGCGCCAAAGATCAGAAAGACGCTTTACCTTCTGCGGTGTGATAAGTACTGACTTTTATACACGTTGTTATAAATTTTATTGAAATATCTTTGCATTTTGCTGTGCATGGAGAGATATGTAGCTCACATCATGTACTGGGAGAAGCAGGCTGTTGCTGATCTCCTTCTGAAGTTACTAATTGCCTGGTTGCCCCTGACTTTAACACTGGCCAGGAGTGAGCATGCAGGGACAAAGCACTCTAGTTAGGGCTACACAGGCGATTTTTCAGTTGCACAATCTGATGTCTTTCTCATTGTATGGCATTGTTTGTAATTACAGATGAACCTGGGATTGGTGGGAACCCAGTTCTGCACAAAACTCTGACCACCACTTTCTCCTCCCAACCTAATTAGTGGCAGCAGTGGCGGCCACCTTTGTGACATATAGTTGCAGGATGTGGAATGCGCCTCTGTGCAACTGGGCCAGGCAAACTGGGTTTGCACCAAGCCCAGCCTCATCACAATTTTTATATGTGAGCTGCTAAATGAGACATACTCAGTAGCATGACTGAATGACCAATTTCCTGTGTTCTTGCAATTCAGTTGTGTGGCAGAAACTATTAGCAATTAATCATTTCTCTTCACCTCCATGGACTTGAATGGGAGTATGAGGTCAATTGCTATTTTTTCTATTATAGGGTGCCCTACGGGGTTAATCTCATGAGCCTAATCTCTTTCCAATCTCCTGCAGTAGCACAAATTATAGATTTTTTTACGCTAGCAGATTATTTCAGTTTCTGTGATCAAAAGTGGTCCCGTGAAGCCCTGACCTAACTCTGCATACTTGTTCTAAGTCAGTGACTTCAAATGTGCTGAAACCAATGGATCCTCATGACAGCCAGGCAGAGCTAGTGTTTACAGCAATGGCTGCCTCCATATGTTTTCACTGCAGCTTTCCTTTCATAGAAGTGGTGATAACCCGGATTGAGCATTTTATATCAGTTTTGGTTGTGACTCCCGGTCTGTTGCTGTGGTTCTGTTGGTGCAGTTTGCTGCTTTGTGTTGATCTGTACGTCTGTGCGGTTTGTGTTTTATTATAAGAGCTTTTCTAATGGCAACATTTTGGAACTGCAGATGGAACAACTGTGGAAGTTATGATTGTGTGGCATTTCAGAGGACTATTTGCTGGAAATCTAGAGTGTGCAGAATTGCGGTACAGCGGCTCAACCAGTACAGATTGAGCTATTATGGCCTCTGAGACTGGTGCATTGTTTCTTGCCCTTTAAAACTACATTAATAGGTAATCCCTACTTTCCCAGGGGAGTTTGGGAAAATTTAATTACCCCCTCCAATCTGGCAACGTTACTGCAATGCATGTTAAAGCATTAATGCCTTTTGTTTTGATGCACTACATCTATAGCAGGCAATGCACATGAAATGCAGCACACTGCAACACACATGCCTTGCCAAGTGGTGCACCTTAAAAAAAGGGATTATGTCCATTTCTTTGGTGTGCTGCCACTCCCTTTAAAATTAATGGGCTGCCTCAATACAGTATGTACACTGCCAGTCTATTAAAATGAGTACATTTCCTTAACACAGCATGCAATTATGCATTGTATAAATGCAACACTTGGACACTTGGGGGTGTATTTATGAACAATCACATAGCCGTTCTTTGAATGCAATTTCAGGAAAATGTTGCGGTATGGCCACTAGATGGAGCGGACAAGCATAGGAAATACCTATTTTCTTATAATCCGCGGCGCCATCTAGTGGCCATAATTAAATATTGTCCCAATATTACATTTGACCTGAAAAGAAAAAATGCTATAATAACATTTGTTTCTCCTGCATTTGCACAGAGTAAAGGCACATGTAATTTGGTAAGAGTAATGGCTCTGCGGATTGTTTATAAATACACCCCATATTGTGAATGGGCTCTATAAGTACATCTGGCCTTTAAATTTAAAACTCTATGACAAGACCATACAAGTAGAAAGCTTACAGTATGGTATGGTGGGCTGTATGCCATCCACTAACAAGGGAATGCATATCCACTAACAATGTTGCTTTCAAAAAACAAGGGGATTGTTCCTTATTTCCGGACATTCAATGAGTTATGTAATTTATTCTTTTAATGTCTGTGTCAATGGGATTTTGTTGGGTTCAGGTGGGTTTTCCGACCCCATACAAGTCTAAGGGAATGCAAAACCTGCTAGAAGGTCTCTAGGTCAAATGCCCCGTCAATTAATGCTGACTGATCACGGAAGCGCCCTTCATGTCAAACTGATGCCATCAGCACAAACCTAAAAACCGTCAACATCCTTGTGCCCCCATCAACACAAACCTAAAGACCGTCACCCTTAAGCCCAACTGCTAAACTTAGTATACAAAAGATGTTGGATCCTTAGGGATCTTGGTGCCCTAAACTCTGCGGATAGGCATTCAAAATGGCAGCACTCACGCCTAATCTGTGATGTTAAAGAATAAACCTGGGCACTGAGACTTGCGGGAGCATGGTGTTTTATCAGAGTTAATAAAAGAGCAGACTTCTCCTACAGTAACTTCTTGCAGAACCTTTTCATTATTCTATTAAAAAGTTCAGATGTAAAATCTTAAAATTCAAATGTATGCAGGCTGTGTATGCTTCCCGTGGTTTCCAGATGGTATAAGGAGGAACGAATGTATTCTGTGATTTGTTTTTTTTTCTGAAGCAATTTAAGCATGAACAACAATTCTGCAAAGGAATTTAGTTCTGGGTAATAGAACGGAATGTGTACAACTGGTTCCAGGGATGCAGGTTACGAGGTTATGAACGTATAAAGATCTACCATTTCTTCGTGCTTGTAATTTGCAATAGTGAGATGGGGGAGCTAGACATCGACTTGCTTCCTTCCATGATGGGTTTACTGGATTCCGCAGGTGTTGAGTATCTTTTACAACCATCGCAAGACTAAGGTCTTGCGATGGTTGTAAAGTGTATGGCCACCTTAAGACAAGAACTCATGTAGACCTTACACTTCAATAAGCAACATTTCTGCTGGCTTCACAGCACTGCATTGCGGTGATGCACTTTACTGACGTTAAGATATGTTTTAGGTGGCATTTACCATTAATGCCACTACAACAGTGCACAATGCAGCACATAATGCGTTGTGGTGCCCTGCATCGGAAAAAATGACAAGTTATTTTGTCCATTCTAATGCGTTGAAAGACATAACATACACATGCTCGACATAACACACACTAACGCAACACGCTGAAGCGGGAAGGTGAGGGGGGGCTAGTTAGATTCCCTCTTCCTCTCCCTCCCTCCTCAGCTTACTACTATTTACATGTGGTGGCTGCATTAGTTTTATCTTTTTCAGGCTTCTTACCTTTTTATTTTCACCTGGTGATCCTACCAGAAACGTACTACCTGTTTTTGGGTGACAACGCTATACTAACTGTACTGTATCTATGGAAGAGCAGCGTTGTCAGCCTAGGCTGCTCTCCAGACTTGGACTACAAACATTTCCCCCCTCTCCTCATCTCCATAAAATGAGGGGAGTTCTGTAATCCAGAGAAGAGAAGCTAATAACATTGTTTAAGTTCAGTGCGCCAAATGTTACAAGCACACTGGATTGCTGGCAGGATCAACAGGTGTTTTACTGTACTTGCAGAAAATGTACTTAAGCATTTCTAAACCCAAAAGCATTAATGTAATTTATTGCAGTTTACCAATTCGTAGGTGTGGTGGCTGCATTCAACTCTTAAGTCTGCTAATGCGTCTAACACTACCCCCTCCACAGGGCGATAATACTACTGTCCAAGGGTGGCTCTGTTGCTCAATCATGGAGTGGAGACAGCCTAAGACAGGAAATGTATTACTGGCTGGATCACCAGGTCAAAATAAAGGGAAAAAAGCCTAAAAAAGAAAACTAATGCGGTCATCACCATTCAAAGACTGGTGAGCTGCAAAGTATTACATTTTTGTTTTGGGTTTAGATACACTTTATATATTTAATATATGTTTGAGATCTAGATATCCCTTTTACCATCGAATTGCATGTTGCCATTTGTGGGGCAATCAGTCTTGAAAACTGTCTACTATACAATTTTTAAAAGGGACCTCCAGGAAAAAACAGGAAGTGGCACTTGTTCCTTTTTAAATTTATTGTTTCAGCCACATATTGTGCACTGTCACTGCAAATACCAGTCTTGGCAGAATCCCTGTACTCAGCATTGCATCATATCTCACAGCGAGTGCTCAGCGCTGTACAAATGATAGAAATTAGCTGATCTGCGAACATTCCCTGTAAATGCCCCTTAATATGAGAGGCCATTAATGGCGTGTTTCTTAGATTAAAAACGAAAAAAATCCATTGCCGTTGCATAAATTTCTATTGCAACGATGATTATTTTCAGTGACGCTTTCCTAGACACCAATTACATAATGTAGATACCCTGTTCAAGGACACAATGAGCCTTCGCTGATATGAGAACGCAATGAGGGTAAATCACACGGGCTTCCATTTTCTTTAAACAGCAACTGTACCTATAATGCGATTATAAAGTTGACGGAGAGAATAATTTCCATTAATAATGTTATTCATAAAGCTGCTATCGGTTCCACAATTATTTATTTAGTTGCAAGTAAAGCAATTGCATTGTCTCTATGCTCCGGTGATCAAAGTCAGCTTGATAAATTTAAGTAATCTGTACCAGCGCTCGGTTCAGCACAAGGAGACAACGGCACAAGCGGGAATACATTCATATTCATTATATATATATATATATATTAGTATCCACACATATTTTGTGTTCTTCTATTCACTAGCTATCCAATGACTGAAGGTTAATAAGAAACTATGGTGATTTGTGTTCACTAAGGACACGTTTGGCGTTTTTATTATGACATTTACTTGAAAATTACTTTTTTATATGATTCACATTTTCATTTGCCATTACAGATTTTGATTATTTCATATATAGATTCATATTCTATATGGCTAAAACATATGTGGACACCACATTTGGATTCCAAATGGTTAAAGAGGAATGTTTCCCATCAATTTAATGTCTCCAAAGACAGTTACTTTTAGGGCATGCCAACTATAAATGTTGTCAGTGTGCTCATTTCAGTTCTCAATCATACTTTCAAGGTGTCAAGTGGCTGGTGTCATAGCTGATTAGCATGTGAAGTACCATGGCAACTGCAATCCAAATAGAAGCTAAGGTGGCACCGTCCTCGGCTGTATGGGATAGGAGGTTTTAGTTCCACTTTAATTAAGTGTCAAGGTACAGTTAATACGACATCATACAAAGAGATTTTAGACAATTGTGCTCTGCCCACCTTGTGGCAACAGTTAGGGGAAGGCCATTTTTTTTGTTCCAGCATGACTGTAGCTCTTTGCACAAGGCCAGCTCCGTATAGACATGGATTGATGGGTTTGGTGTGGAGGAGCTTAAGTGACTTGCACAGAGCCCTGACCTCAGTCCTGCTGAACACTTTTGGATAAATTGGAACTAGGCCCAGACTGGCCATTGGGCATATTGGGCACTTACCTGGTGGGCTGGGCTGAACACAATCAGCCTTTCTCAGCTCTGCCCACTATGTCTGATGGCCTGCTCTGAAAGTTTGAGTGACATGCAGAACACCAATTGGAGGAGGTTGACATGCTCATCTTGGCCATCCTATGAGGTGGTGGTGGGCAGGGTGTGTGGAGGACATGTTGGTGGTGCTCAGGTTGAAAGGTCTGTGGGGGGGTACATGTCCCTGGGGCGTGCCATGGCTGAGCGTGTTACGAGGCCAGAGTGTCGCTCATCACACAGCTGATGAAGAGTACGTCAGCAAGGCTGTCATTACCATCCATGGAAACCCATTGCTGAGAAGCCCATCATCCGGCAGTAGTTCCGCCCCTGGACAGGGAGCCGCAGCAGAGGGATGAAAGACCTCCAGAGCCACAGGTTCCTGACCCCTGTTCTAGGCCCTTTAAGAGCTAAATAAATACAATGTATTTTGCTTGGTGTTGATGTTTTAAATGTTCAAATTTTTCATATAAAATATATTTCTTTTAAAAAAAAGTTTAGTGCCAGTAAACATTTGCAATTCTTCTACCTTTTTATAATGAATGCAGGTACAGTCAAATGAATGATCTGCATTGAATCCAAAATAATGATTAATTAATCTTCATTGCAACAGCATTTTCATCATACCGTTTAATAATTCAATGTTTCCAGTACCGGAACTGTTTTAGAATTAAAGGGAATTACACCATACAATTACTTGATATGTAGATAATACATAGTTTATATTGCTGCCTTTGCTGAGTGGAACAGTGAGAATGTTTAATATGCTCTTTCTTAGCAGTCATAAGAATATTATAGATGTTGAACGGGAACTCCTGTATGTATTATGCAACACAGACGGTCTGACCGGCTGCTTTTTATGAACCCCAAAAAGACTCTATTTTTGCCCTGAATGGGTAAAATGATAGTCTGCTGCTCCATCAGAGTTCTCGCAAAAAACTCAGTGCTTCAGGGAGGGGAGTTTTCTGGGTAGCAAATCAATGGGTCTCAACACTGCTATTTGAGGAGGACCTCATTAAATGTAGGGGAGGACTGGGCTGGGGGTATTTCCCCCCACCCAATCCCAGGCAAGTGCTAATAATGGGGCTGGTGAGAGTAGAGATAATTCACCATTCAGACATTGATCAGAGTAAGGCCCGCACTCAAGCTCCTTTTGAGAGGTCATGTGACTGATTGCTGAAAGATGTGAAAAGGTGTACCACAATAAACCATGGCCTTTAGGAACACCCATTTTTCACCATGCCAAACAATCCAAGGGGTATCACGGCACACTTTCTTTAGCCCACGGGAATCTGCCTCTACCATGAAGGTGATGGTTGACTGTGTTTGTCTCCCAGGCCAAAGGTTCCCAGTCTTCCCCCGATCAACCGTAAGCTACCAACATGAAGCTCACACAGGGTTTGACTCCAATCTCCAACAGGAAAAAGTATAGGTCGGTAGAGTGATGGGCTTTCAACAGACTCTTTCACTTTGCCTATTCAGGGGCTCTTTAAAAGGAACTTCCAAGCTGGATCAAATGTCCCACCTTCCCATGCAGCTTCAAAGGTGTGCAGTCCTTACTGCAACACAGAGCGTCACTCTTCCAATGAGGCACTTCCCCAGGGGGGTGGGTCCATGATGGCCTAGGCTCACAGGAAGAGGGATGAATGGCAATTTTTTTTTCACTGGAGTTAACCCGTCCCTATTTTAGCAAAAAACAAGAAAGTTTGGGCTTTAGATACAATTTAAGCACGTATTCAACCTGTCAGCTTGGAGGATGATTTTGTGGCATGAAAGAGCCAATGATTAAAGCATGATTAGATTTCCGTTGGCTGTCTAGAAGTCGATTTACAGTTTAGAGATCTCTTCCCTTTTGTAACCTATGCTACACGTTGGCTGATTACCTCCGGTGTTTTATTTGATAGATTCTTGCAGGATATTACTAAGTTGTCATTTTTAAAAATAATTTTTAGGGCTAACAGTCTCAAGGAGTCTAATTAGCAGAAAAATATGCATTTTTATTGACTTCTCAATCAGTATGAGCAGAGTGGAATCTAGGGCAGCTTGTTAACATCACATGTAAAACAATTTTTACAAGTAATCCGCCGAGCTTTCATTCTGCCGAGCGCTGCCAGTCACGGCTACATTTACATATTTGTTGCCTGCAGCCAAAGAAATTAGATGATAACGAAGAAAACTGAAATATTAACCCTTTTCAAGGCCTCATTTCCTGTCTTCACATAGAGGGATGAGATTTATAGTAATTGTGCCGTCACAGGAGCTACCACTTCTTTCAGAGGTCGCACTCATCCTCTGGCTTTGGGGTCCATATATTAAAATGTAGGATTTTTTTTTTAACTGCTATTTTTTGATAATTCTCTTTTGTAAACGTAACTTTTTAATACCGTAAGGTGACTCCGTCATGAGAAATGTATGGTGGGCTGCTATTGATATTTCCTGTAAAAAACTTAGTTTCCTATGCAGAGGCTTTGGCTTCAATGCTTTCTGAGTCTCTGACCTGGAATTTTTTTCAACAGTATCCCCCGCATTTTTTTTTAATGACAGTTATTATTATTTATTTTTATACTATTTTTTTTTCTTCACATTTTAGTAATATAATTTTTGAGTTCGAAGCGCAGGGCTTTTTTCTTTTTTCCTATTTTGGGTGTACTCACCTATTAAGCACAGCTGCTCTTAGTGTTATTTGATTCCTAGCGCAGTTTCTTTCTATCTAACATTACTATTATTATTATATATCCTGATAATAGGTCAGCTTGAATAAATGTGAAACTTAATTATTTTTGGTAAACTTTACACCAATAATTTAGTGGAATTTTAATGTACCTGCAATAAAATGGATAGCCTCATGGGAATACACTATGGTACTTCTTTTAAACCATAGGGATAAAACTCCCAGGAATGTAAAATGTATTTATTTTTTGTCCATGGATGTGCGGAGTGTAGGAAGGAAGGTCAGGTGATTCAGCGAGCTGATCCACAGCACATTTTCCCCAATCCCCCAGGTGCTGCTGCTGTTAATGTTCTCCATCTCGCGGCTACTGTACAGACTTTGATCCATCATGAGGGTCCGCCGATCAATAGTCTAACGTGAAGCTGAGATGAGTCATTGTGTCAGATTGCCCTTGACTTGTCCCCGCTGAGCCTCTTTTACTACCTGCTTCCTTACTGAAGTTGTCTGTCTCCCCTCAGGCAGATCCTGAGCTTTATGCAGTCTCTATGCAAAGCATCCCATCCACTTACGTAAGGAAGATTTAGAAATAGAATCGTGTTTTAAGTATAATGTATTAAAATGAAACTCCAGTTCAACATATTTTTTTACATTTATTTTGATATTTTTTGTCAACATTTTTAATAGCAGAGCGGTTTAGGTCCTAAATAGAACCTATTCATGGTCTCTAAATAGAACCTATTCATGAAATTAAGATGCTATGATATGCTGCAAACTACTTTCAGTAATTGGTAACAATAAGGCAGAATCTTTCTAAAATATTAAACATTTCAAACTGTTATTGTAGTTTTTACTTTTTTTTCCACTTGTTACCTCTACATTTTATCTCTACCGCATATTATACATTCTTTCAAATTATTTAAAAAAAAAGGCAACATAAATAATTCATTTTCAATGGCACCCCAATGCAATGCACCTTCAATGCATTTTTGATGCACCACAATGCACTGTGATGTTCTACCACGGGGGGGGTGGTGCATTGCAGCTAAAACATTTTTTATTTTTGTTTATAGGTGGGTAATATGTAGATTTTAGCTGGATATAGAGTAAGTCCCTCAATAGCAGGGGTTCTGTGGAATGAAATGTATTGATGGTTCATGTTAAAACGAAAAGGGCAATGTTGGAGTGGAGGTGTAAGGGAAATCAAGAAAAGATTTTCTGTATTTTGTAATGTTTAACTTTAAAAAATCAATAAAAAGTATTTGAAAAAAAAATTGGTGCTTGTCCATTTTGGTGCTCTGGCCACCTATTGGGGTGGCTGCCCTCAACGCAACACGTTATTGCATGAGATAACACACCACAAGGTGTGGAAGGGCCCTAAAAAGCAAATTAGCTGATATGCGAAACCAGACAACCAGAATAATTGTTGCCTATACTCACCCTGATTTAACAAGTATGTATAGCCCAAATTGTTTTTTTATTTTATTTATTAGTTTTGTGTACAGTAGGGAAGAAATAAAGCCCCTGTTGGGGGGTTTTTTTTTTATGCCTATGTCCCGTTGGTGAGTTTATCCTACACTTTTTATCCCAGAGATACAACAGAAAAAAAAAAAGGAAATAAAATAAAGGCATTTCCCTCTTACACAGTTGTCTCCGGGACAGGTGTCCCCATTGGAAGCTCTGCTCTCAACTCTTGTTTGGGTGACAATTTGGATTTCCCATAATTTCTTGTCTTGGTCTCATTGGTCATCAGGATCATTAAAGAAGGTAAATTTCCCAAGCAAGACGCAGACAGCCATAAAACGTGACAGCACTTAGTCTATCCACATGCAATGCAAAACTAAATACAAAAAATGTTGGCTATATATATTATATATACTTTAGGATCATTGGGAACTTTTACCAGTGTTGATCTGCTCAAAAGTAGATGTGGATGTGAAACCGCTTCTGTTCGTCCTTCAAACATATACTGTATTTTTGTATACAGAATAATATTTTTGCACCAGGGTTATGTGAAATTATTGTAAAGAACTGTGACATTTCACAATTGTAAGGTGTAATACTGGCATTCCTGACCCTTGCCTGAATTCTGAGGACAGCTTGAAGTAAAACCTGTGCTTTTCTCATGCAGGGCAAAGTAACAGCTTAACTTAACTAAACTCTGTATGGTCACCAGGAAAAGAAACATACCCGGTACTTTCAGGAATAGGTTGATTATGTGTCTAACTAACCTTCCTCCTGTGTGACAATGCGGATGCTTGGTGATTGGCCCTATCGAGCACCGGTCAAATGGGGGAGGGGGGCGGAGACGCTCTACACAGTGCTGCATTTCCTCACTACCAGCAAAGCACAGGTTCACTTTGAAGCTGAACTAATTTTCCCACCCTTGTAGCAAGTCCTCTCATGTGTTGGAATGGATTACTCTGAATTCCTTACAAAGTTGCATCTCCACAATAAAGCCCTTTGAGGCTGCAGCAGCTTTATTTCCCATCTGAAGGACAATCACCTCTACCTTCCACTGATTCCTGCCATCATTGCCCCCCCGTCATAGCTATTCTCTCTCTCTGCTATCAATATTTTTTTCCCCGAGCTTTATGTAAAAGAACACATCCCTGGCGTCCCTTTTTGATGTGCCTGCAACCAGTCAACCAATCAGCAGTGCACAGCTAAAGTCTGCAGCACACAGTTTCCAGCAAGGAGAAGCTGGTGAATCCAACGGATCCCAGGGAGGTGTTCTTTCTTATAATTCTTTTGAAAAAGATCCAAGGCAGAAGGCTGTGAGATTTACAAGAGCCGGCCAGACCCTTTCACCAAGGAGCAGCAGGCATACCCAGTGATGACATTACTGGGTCCCAAAACAGGTATTTCTGAGATAACTAAATGATTTGATGGAGAAATGTTATTTGCATGTTGATTAGCAGGAAGAGGGGAACAAAGGCAGGTATTATATGCATTCACTACACTTCAGCTTTAAACCCATCTTCATTAGACTGTCTTCAAGTCAATACATTTTAGCTAATCACAATAGGAAGGTTCATCTGTTTTGCTGGCGATCTTAGGAATTTAATATAAAAAGAATTAAAGGCAATTTAGTTTTGTTTTTTTTTATTAAAAACACACAGCATATGAAGAATAGTAAAAAAAAAAATTGCATATACAACAGGTGTAGTGTGAGAACGGTTCCCTGCAGGGAAAGTTATATTTAATGGAACAAGGCTGAACATGCTGAACTGAGCGATGGTATAAAATAATAGTAAACCTTTCAAATCTATCCCAATATCCTAAAGCAAACCTGATGTTTTAAATACTTAAAGTGACCCTGTTAGTAACATAAAATAATTGATATAGATGTTCCCTGTAATGGAAGACTGTTGTACTCACCACCTCTTTGATGGCTCTGGAGCCTCCTACTTTCTCTCCCTTCCAATCCCTGGTTTCCCCTGTCAAAGTTTTCAACGTTGACACCCTTTGTCATTGTGATACTTTGAGTATGTAACCATTGGCATGACTAAAGAATTGCCGGGAGCGACAGTCCTGGTCCTCTATTACAAGGAATGGCTTTTACATTTTTGTAAGTGGCCCACTGGGTCGCTAAGGTGTGGCACATTGCACCTACAAGTATTTGTGTTGGTCTTCAAATCCAGCACTGGCATCACTTGACATAAATCTGGGGGTGCCTGTCTGATTTCATACTCCATGTATATGTAAAGGCAGTATTTTCTGGTACAACTGTTCCTATGACAACTCTTAAAAATGGGAATTTATATTAAAAACAGGAAGTGTATGGAGATCTCCCAAGCTGGACACAGGCAGTAAAATTGGGGTTTTACTGGAGGTGCACCGAAATTGTATTTTCCAGACCGAAAACGGAAAAAAAAGAACATTTGTCATGCCGAAACCAAAAATTTGTTTTTTTCTAACTTTTTTTTTAAATTTATTTTTTTAATGTTATTTTTCATTTTTATTTATTTTTTAACTTTTCTGTCAGGGGCTCTGGGAAATATCAAGGGTCTAAACAGACCACTGATATTTCCCTTTAGAAATAGAAAAAGAGATTGAGGACAATCTCAATTGTCCTCAATTGAGTCCTCCAATCTCTTTTTCTGCAGCCCCTGTTATGAATGAAGAGCAATCCTCTATACTGAGTGTTCCTGTTCATTCATAAACTGAGGATATAGTATGAGTTACTATGTCCCCAATCGTGAATGAATAGGAAGTATTGTAGAGCACTTCCTATTCATTCATAAGATCAATATCCTGTATAAAATGTTGTCAATACACTGTATGCATTTAAAGTGCAGCTAAGCCAAAACTTTGTTTTAGTTTTGAATTGAGTGGAGAAGGATTAGATTCCCTGTCGGGTCCCTGTGAGGGAGGTTTTGTGTTGTCCTGGTGACTTATCACTGTAAGTGAAAGAAAATTTCAAAATATATTTTGCATGTGATAGTGCTGGTTATTGGCCACCGTACCCCCAGCACTATCACATGGGGGTGGGAAGAGTCTTCAGCCCAGTGTAAGTCACAAATTGCAAATTACACGAGGCTTACTCTTCTTACTCTTGATAGCCTAAGCAGGGGAGGGAAGTAGGTTTTCTATATGTGAGAAGTAGCAATGCATAGTCTCTTTGGTACCGGTGAATGTAGTCCTGAATTTAGGTCCAATCACTGGGGCTTAATTGGCCAGTGTTGCATGCTGGGACAGGGCATATATCTTCAAATGAATTTCTAGGTGCTCAGTCTAGTCTGGTTCCAGGCATGGATGAGTCCAGGCTAGGGTGCTGTCCAGCCTGCCCCCAGGCTCGGCCTGGGGGGGGGGCACTTGAGTGCGGGAAGTGTTTCACCAGGCCTTAAGTCTGGAGGAGGCCTCTGCTATTATTGGACGAGGAGAACCAGGGAAGCTGATGGCTGCGGGTGGTGCCTGGAACATAGAGGACCTCAGGAGCAGTTCTGGTGTCTCTCCTACTGAAGATTTTGTGCCAATCCCTATTCAACTATGCTGCTAATGGATCTACAATGAAATTCTAAAAAAGGACTGGTAAAAGTCCGAAGCCTGTGTCTGTTATACCCTGGATCTCTAGGCCCCTGTATCCTCTCTCCCAGTGTGAACATATTAACATAGTTCTTTAGCATCATACTTTTGGCCTGGATCTCGGCTCTGTGGGTCACTAGAAGAGGGCGGTTAATGCTAATGGAGCAGCTGGTTGCTAAAATTCCTAGACAGGCTATGGGATGACCCGAGTTATTCCAGCGGCTCCTTCGGGGGTGAGCGCTGCACACAAATAATGCAGATCTGCAGTATTTAATGTATCAATACATTTTGATTTTTTTTTTTTTTTTTTTTACATGCAAGCAGTGTAAGTCCCTGGATTTTTTTTTTTTAGTATTGGCCTCCTGCAGTCCTATGAATACCAGAGCTGAGACTTTGGCCCCCATATATGGATTTCATCTGTGTATTTAGCTGTTTGTTCGGCTTTAAAACCATATTTATTACCAGCTATGATAAACCATGAGCCATCATGAAAACAAAGCGTGAGTCTTGTTCATCCCAACAGTACACGATTTTATCCCACAGCAGGAACACTGACTCATTCTCGGGCCTTTCATCGCAGCCTTCTATTGAATTAATCTTCCAGACAAGTCCACTCTCCAGCACAGTTCATTTGTGAAAGCGCTGAACTTTGCAGCTCAATTTTCGCAGGCAAATGTCAATCTTCCTTTCACTTTGATAACGCCTAAGGTTAGCCATTCTCTCTCAGAGCTTAACATAATCATAATTATATTTCAAAACTCATGCACAGAAATCTCCCAGGGTGAGATTAAAACTTCCTCGTTCAGATCCCGAATCCGATCTGTCTGTGGGAAAAGAAATAGCAGGAATGCAATAATGTGGAGTCAGCATCGAGGTGAACAGAGGGGAAGAGCTGGCTGTGAAGGTTCCCAGGACACTCATTGTATGGCCGAGATGTTGCAGGATAGACCTTATTTTATTGGAAATCATTCGTTTTGTTGTTCCTCCTTTTCTGTTCTGATGTTTGCATGACGCACCCCAAAAGTAATAGCAATTGTACGATAACACCGGAGTGCACTGCTACTGAATGGCAGGAAATGGCTTCAGGCCTTGGCTTTTGTCTTCTCTCTGAGTTTGTAAAAGTTGAAGTGTATGTCAGGACAAAAACATTTAATTATATAGAGAGTGATAAGAGAGGTGCTGAGTGTGTGTATTTTTATTGTATTTTTCATAATATACATCCATCTCATCATACCTGCACATTTCCTTGTATTGTATACCTTAAAGGAGTTGTAAAGTCCTAACATATCCTCTCCTGTTATAACATCAGCATTGTAATAGGAATACATACTGGAGTTGTTTTTGATAATGCAATCACAGCAAACATGACAAAATCCCTTTTATGTAGTGAGTGCTGCCTTCCGTCCGTCCATCATTTTCACCAACTTCCTGGATTCCCAGTGTGCTTTGCATCTCTTTCTCTGTTGCATGATGTGATGTAATCTCTTTGAACAAAAAATGCATGGAAGCGCACAACTGAAATATGGTCAGGTTTCTCACTTGTTAACCATATGGAAAATGGTGTGCAAAAGCTCTTCAACAACCGGGAGAGGAGCCCCGTGTAACGTGTTTGGCAAAATTATACATAGAAGAGCGCAACCACCTAAAAAATTGTTTAGATGCTAAGCATCCTGTAATGACTAACTGTTTAAATAAATTGGTTGATAAATAACTCACGGTTGTGATGTCATGGATGGACATGCACTCCCTGCAGTCCCGTGCAGTCAGCGAAGTATTTCTGGATGGAAAGATCTGGACGGTCAGGATCTAAATGGTCTAAGATCTAAATAAACCCCAAGTCTCTCCAGGCTGCGTCCTCGGCTGGCCGGGCCGAGCCGCGGCTATTAGAGCAGGACGGTGGAGCTTGACAAAGAGGGTCACCCTCGAAACGCGTAGCCGCTAATTGCCAACTGATCTCACTTGAACACATCACCCCGGACTCACGAGCACTGACGAATACGCTCCAGCGTTTACGCCGCACACCATACGGCTACACACCACCCAGTGCCGATCACAGCAGCCTGACAGTCCTCCCCCTCCTGCTCTAATAGCCGCGGCTCGGCCCGGCCAGCCGAGGACGCAGCCTGGAGAGACTTGGGGTTTATTTAGATCTTAGACCATTTAGATCCTGTCCGTCCAGATCTTTCCATCCAGAAATAATTCGCTGACTGCACGGGACTGCAGGGAGTGCATGTCCATCCATGACATCACAACCGTGAGTTATTTATCAACCAATTTATTTAAACAGTTAGTCATTACAGGATGCTTAGCATCTAAACAATTTTTTAGGTGGTTGCGCTCTTCTATGTATAGTGATGTAATCTCTACCTCTCAAGACCACTTACCCATCATGCATTGCTTCCAGCAAGCAATATTAATGTTACATTGTTCAGGTGTTGAGTTGTAGTTCAGAAGACAGGCTCTGTCAGTGGTGACACAAGTGAGTGCATATTCACAGGGCTGAGTGAAATGGTGTCAGTGCATTGAGAAAATACATTGTCAATAAGTAAGTTGACAACCTTTTAGATGCATAAGGTTATTAGGAGTGGATTAGAACTTATGAAAATTCAATATAGAAATACATATTTATTTTTAGGTCTCAGCCACAGATACCCTTTAACAAATGCTGCAGATACAGAAAAATACCTGTTGATCTGCCAGAACTCCCGTGCGCTCTTAACTTGCTGTTTTGACTGGCAACACAGTATCTCTGCTGTAGTACTAAGCAGTGTTGTCAGTTCTTCCTGCTGGACTACAGAACTCTACCTATCTGCCATCTCTCTATATCCTACTTCACATGCATACATACATTGATTTCTTTTATAGCCAAGCTGCTGCCTTGACTCCCAAGAGCCTGCCCACACATAGCGTGTAGGAAAAGGAAGATGTAGTTCTGGGGGACAAGTCTATGACAATAGGAACTGAGATCCCAGCAGCCTGGTGATGACAATAGAGTGATTCATAAAACCTGTTCCCTGCTACAGCAACAAAGTAAAATAAATAATGCACAGACATGATCTAAAAGAGCAGTGGGAGGTTTGGGTTAGGTTTTGAAAATACCTGGATACACCCTTTAAATTTTATCAATTAGATTTTTTTTTTTAAGTTTTGGATAGTAGAGTACATTTAGACATCTTCACCCCCATCTCTATTTGTCAATCAAAGAAAGTAATGGGAAAACTTTACAGCTTATCCCTGACAGAAGGTAAAGGGAAATCTCCCAATGGGGACCCCTGATAATACACATGTAAAGGCTTAAAATACACGTGTTTCGTTTCGGATTGATTCCAATTTTTTTGTCTTTTTGGATTTCAGATCGGAAATTCGATTCAGTTTGTTATTCATAATTTGGATTGATTTTTTTATTTTTATTTATTATTTATTTTTTTTTTCGATTTTGGTTCAGATCAATTTGGATGGGGTTCTGTAATTAAAAATGAATTAAAGAACCCCTGGTGGCTGAGCTGCCACTAAATTGCTTTCAGGAGCTGGTAAAGTGTATGCCCCAATCTGGGACTTTACAACTCCTTTTAACATGAAAACAAGTCTGATGCAAGATCCACCTGTATTATATCTAAACGCAAAAATATAAATGTAATATATTTCAGCTCTTCATTCTCTGGATGTGATGGCTACATTACTTTCAGGTGTTTTTTTCTTCCTGCCCTAGTCCTAGGGTGGCTACATTAACTCAATCTCCATTACACAGGGAAGCAATTCTTTGTAGTTAATAGGTAGCTGCGAAAGCTGGTTATTAAAACATTTCATTGCAGAGGAAAATACAAGCACACTGGAATTCTGGCAGGATTAACATGTATTCCTCTGTATATGCAGGAAAAATACCTAAAAGCTGCATTAGGTTTATTTTCTCAGACTTCCACATCTAAGGACCAGATAGTAAGGTGCAATAGTTCACATTTTTTAAACCTTCTTTTGTCAAATTTAATTTACACCTGGAAAACTTCAACTCATGCACATACTAGATCAATACAGATGAGATCCGGTACAATACATAAAGCTTTTTTTAAATTTGCATATAGCCAATTCTTGTGGTGTTATGGAAGCAGCAGGTCCCCAGTATTCCCTTCTATCGGATCTGGAATGGAGGTTGGGTTTCAATAGGAACTGGTTTCAGATACCACCAGTCTGAAAGGTGTCAATTAAAGGGCTTTATGGAATGCAGGAGATCATGTAAAACATCCACACAATCAATTAGCTCAATCGGTTATCCCTCCCGGGAGATGTATTGCTCTATACAGCAATCTATATAGCCAAGACCCCATTTGTGCAGCAACAGCAAGAGCTTACTATGGAACATTTAACATGCTTGTCATGTACAAACATCATTACATAAATCCATCTCAACGTACTTAGGTTTCATGCACACGGTCGCAAAAACAGTGTTTGTCTCAGTACAGCGTTTTCTTATATGTATATTATATATAAAAGAACCATCAGCCATAACATTATGACCACCCACCCAATATTGAGGAGGTCCCCCTTTTGCACTAATACAGCCCTGACCCAACGAGGTATGTACTCAACTAGACCTCTGAAGGTATGCTGTGGTAATGGGCACTAATTGGTCAGTAGCAGATCCTTTTAGTCCTGGAGGTGGGGCCTCTATGGTTTGGAATTTGTTTTTCTAGCACATCCCACAGGCACTCGATTGTATTGAGATCTGGAGAAATTGAAGTCAACACCTCAAACCCATTGTTGTGTTCCTTTTAAATCATTCATGAACCATTTTTCAGTGTGGCATGACATTATTCTGCTGAAAGTGGCCACTGCCATCAGGGAATAGTATATCCATGAAGGGGTGTACTTGTTCAGGTAGGTGGTACGTGTCAAAGTGACATCCACATGAATAGCAGGACCCATTGTTTCCCAGCAGAACATTGCTCAAAGCATCACACTGCCTCCACCTGCTTGCCTTCATTCCATGGTGCCATCTCTTCCCCAGGTAAGTGACACACACGCACCCTGCGATCCACACGATGTAAAAGAAAATGTGATTCATCAGACCAGGCCTGATGCATTGCTTCTTTCATTGCTCCTCGGTCAAGTTCTGATGTTCTATGGTACATACAGGGTCTCAGGTGGGCTGTGTGGGGTCTCAAGTGGGCTCTTCAGGTTGTCAGGTGGGCTGTGCGGGGTGTCAGGTGGGCTCTGCGGGGTGTCAGGTGGGCTGTGCAGGGTCCCTGGAATGTGCGGGGTCTCAGATGGGCTCCATAGAGTCTCAAGAGGGCTCTGCATGGTGTCAGGTAAGTTTCGCAGGGCCACTAGTGGGCTGTGCAGGGTCTATGGTGGGCTCTGCAGCAGTGAGTGGGAACGTGTTCTGGAGGTTGTTCCTTTTTCTACTGGGGGGAGGCATACAAAATTTTGCTATGGGGCCCTTCTGATTTTTAGCTATGATCCTGTGTACGCATGTAAATTTTAGTGCAAACATGAAGCATTTTCTTGGGGAAAGAGTAAGGGAGTCATCTGTGTCCTATTGGAGAGATTTCCTTTCACTTCCTGTCTGATAGCCACAACAGGTAGTGGAAAGTAATATCTTCAAAGTTAGGGCAACCCTGGTCATCAGGGCTCCCAGAACTGGTGTCCTCATTGGAAGATTCCCCATCAGTGGCGTAACAACCGGGGGGGCAGCAGGGGCACGGGCCCCGGGCGAAAAGTGAAGGGGGGGGGGGGCGCCGGCCGAAAATGGCACTTTCGGCTAAATGGCAAAAGTGACATTTTTCTGCCGTTTTGTCGGCGCGGCCGTGATTCCTTTCATCCCCGCTGGGACACAGAGCAGTGCCCAGCAGGGATGAAAGGAATCAGAGAGAAAATGACAGCCGGCCGAGCGCTGCGGGACGAGCGCTGTGAGCGGCCGGTGTCTTTCCTCCCACACCGCTCGGCCGCCTATCACAGTGCAGCAGAGCGGTGTGGGGGCGGAGACAGCCAGCGCTGTCACAGGAGGCTGGGCTCTCCTCTTGCAGCCTCCTATGACAGTGTGTGTCAGAGAGAAGAACAGGTACAAGCACTGGGGGCGGAAAAAAAATTCTGCCCCGGGCGCCCAGAACTCTGGTTACGCCACTGTTCCCCATCTACTGTATTTTTGTTCTGATGACAACCCAAAGTGTGGGATTTTCTTTCACATACAGTGCTAAGTCACCAGGACAAACAAAACCTCCCTAATAGGAGATCTAATCCCTTTCCACTCCATCCAAAGCTAAAACAAAGTTTTGGCTTCGGCTCCAATTTAAATGCATACGGTGTATGGACAAGATTTGATGTAGGATCTTGCCGGCAGATACGTCCCGTGTGCACCAGTCCTTACTCATGCTCCTGGCTGGAGTGTGTGCCTGGTTTTCCGTTGTGAAATGCTGCTTTCATAATTAATGAGCCTAAGTGCTTTCGTTTTAAATATGTGAGCTGAATCAATAAACATAATTATGTATGTATCGGTTCAGACATGTTTGTTACACTCTCACAGGAACTAATCACATTGACCATTGGAGTTCTCGGGTGGATCAGTGGATGGTCTGGACATTAAGTCAGAGTGCGTGGTGTTTGACTTTTTATTTCTGTGTCATTATCAATCTCATTGTAGTAGATTCTGTGAACTCCTGTGCCAGTTACATCTAACTGTCCAAACAAACAAATGTCTAACTGCTGCCATGGTAACATGCATACAAGAAGTAGGAGAGGATTAAATGTCACAGCTGTGGAGTTGGAAGTGAGCATGTGCTTTGCCAATGCAGAGGAAAGACACGGGGTCACCTAATTTCCCTGCTCCCCAGCAGGGCATACTCCCCTTATCTTTGCTCCATTCAACTGTCTGAAGAGAGCAGAAATGAGTGGTACTTCCAGTTGTGGTGAGCGTGTGACTTCCCTTCCTCCCATGTGACTTCATTGCTGCTTGGTCAATGGCTCAGCACTGTCACAGAGGGGTGAGAAGAAAGGACTCAGCTCAGTGTAAGCTCCAAGACACAGCACGTTCCCTGGCAGCTGAATGGAGCAGGGGGGGGGAGGGTGATTGAAGGGAAGGGCAGCAAGTACTTCTTAAGGGGGAAATGAAGTGAAATCTGTTGCTTCTGTGGACTTTTTATTGCTGTATGTATTTTCATAGGGAAGACATTCCCTCACCCCCTGTCCCGGTGACACCAGTGCAAAGAAGAAGAGGGTGTGGGTGTCACCCGGACAGGGAGGCCCAGAGAGCAACAAAAACCTCACAGATCTTGTTCTGTCACCGCTACACGTTACCCTGTGGCCAGTATGTAACTCGACATGCAGATAAACCCTCTTATTCTGCAATAAGCCAGTCTGGATGAAATCTTGATGCTTTATTAACCAAACAGGGTGGGGTGAAACTGGTAAAATAACATAGAAACATACAAATATACGAAACATGTAAATATAGTGTCAGCTTACACATACAGACCAAAAAACCTCCCCAATGGAACACAGAAAAAACACCTGCCAAGGGTTGTAAGCCCCTCCCTTACAGAAAATGTTAAAGTGAATGTTCACCCTAGAATTACTCTATGAACGTTAAACAGCCATATAACCCATATACCTTGATAAATGAGTACCATGTGTAACTTCTGTCTGCACTGTGGTGGTCCAGCAAATAACTTTAGAAATTGCTAACCATTTATCAGCAACACCAAAAAAATTATGCTATCTGTGCTATCTACGCCTTTTAGAATGCAAAGCCTGACTCTGAAACACTTCCTCTGGGCCCGGATGTTGTCAAAGATGTAGATAGTATGAGGGGGTTGAGTGACACCAAGAGTTGCATGTCCAGCAGTTTCCAATGCTGTTTTGCTGGACAACCAGAGTGCAGACTGATGTCAAACATAGTGCCATGCATTTCTCAAGGTGCATGTGTTATATGGCTGTTTATGATTTATAGAGTAATTCTAGGGGGGAACTTACACACTAAAAAGCCTTTGTGTTTTTCATGCATTTACATTGACTCGTACAGAGGTATAAAAGCAAACCCTGACAAAAGCATCTTGACAACCGTGTGGCCCAAAGGAGGCAACGACAAGCATTTTGGTGGGGCTTCCTCTATGTGATTACTTGATGGGAATTCATCTGTGTATTGGAAAGTAACCCCCTGGAATTACCATGTTGGTTTCACAAATCTTCTGTACGGCTGATCCCCGGAGACTTTGATATACTTATCCAAGCCATTAAAACTTCTTTTACACAAACGGGTATGTAAAACGTATTTTGTGTACAGTATAATGGATGTTTTAATTCATGAAATCATCAGGATTCACAGATGTTTACAGAACAGCAATGACTGCAGCATGCAAAGGATTGGGGGCAGATGCTTACCTTCAGCAGGGGGCAAACTAATAGACCAGAAGAGCAGCTGGGCCCTTGTGCCTCAGGGCTATAGCAGCCACTTAGCTGCCATTAGGCGTTAAAAACATGGGCATTTGTAAATTGTGACTTGTAAATGGTTCTCTGAAGACCAACAGATTCACAGAGTACTTACAAAGCATATCAAAAAGTGTTGCACAGCTTTTTTGGAGACCATAATGTAGACCCAATTGCTAAAAACTTGCCATAATCTTTACTATGTTAATGTAATAAATCTGCAGCTCTATTAAAATAATACCTGGTGATCCTGCCATGAAGGTCCTTGTTCGAGAACCTTATAGTTTAGAAGTAAAAAAAGCTTTGGCACCCCCTGTATCCCTTAGTACCCCAACACTCTAGAGCCGGTGCATTCCCCATTTCCCAGCACTCTACACACCCTGGATCCCTTACTACCCCAACACTGCACCATGTGAATCCTTCCATTACCCAGCAATCTGCACCCCCCCCCCCCAAACAGGAGCGGGACCAGAGGTTATTATAAAACTGTAAACCGAGCATGCAGAGATAATCCCAAAACAACATGTTCAAGAAACCGCATGGAACATGAAGTTCTTCCCTGTCAAATGAGTTGGAAGAGATGACCACACACACCATAGGCATCCAGGGTAGTAGCAAGACGGAAAGAAAGAAAAGGCCAAGAGTAGGCATAAAAAGTGCCTGTTCATATTTATTGGGCCTCAATGCAGGAAAACTCACCCTGCAATATTCTTATTTTACTGCACAGCTACGCACAAGTCTAATGCTTACACATCAAGGCTGATTAAAGAGCGCCTGTGCATGTAGGGCCTTGCAAGCTGGTAGTGTGAGCGCTGTGCCTTGGAAGACTCCAAAAGTTTTTATTCGATGTTGCAGGAAGAGCAAAGCTTTCAGTTCTTTGCTGATTCACAATGTCAAAGGCGGTTCTAAAATCCCAAGTCCTGATGAAGCTGATGGATTAGGTGATTGCCAGACGGAGCTGTTTTTTCTTTTTTCTATTTTTACTACAGTCAAAAAAATGCTTTTTGGACAAATTTTTCAAGCGGGCTCAGGTCTCTTTTATACTTTGTAATAATGCACTAAATGAGTCACCTGAATGAAAGAGATGAAAAGAGCTGGAACATTAACAGATAGAGACCTCTCTTCATCATTTCACATTGATTGTCTTTTATTCAACCACAGAGGACACTTACATCATTGAAGAAATGGATAATATACATTCAAACTTCAAGTAAAGTGCAACTCAAGGCAAAACTTTTTTCCTTTTTAATTTGTAGTTTTGTAATGAAGGGGTAAAGTCCAACCAAAACTGTTTTCTTTCCCTTACTGCATGGGGTACATATCACGTACCTGAATGAAGACCAAGCTGGGAAGGGGGTTACACCTCTCATCCCTCACCTATGGAAGTGGTGGCAGGGGGTGCAAGGACATGGAAAGGTACCGGAACCTGTGCCGAATGCTGGACGGCTTTTGTAGAGCCGCTTGAGTGCAGCGGACTAGCGGGTGAGTCTGCAGGAGCAGGATGGCACTGGAAACTCTAGAAACTGGAGCAGAAGTCTGTTGTGTAGGTTGCATAAGAGAACAGGTGGCCCAGAGTACAGGTGGTGTGGAGCACTAAGTGGAAAGCCAAAAGCGAAGTCATATCCAAGGCAGGGTCATACACGGGTAGCAGAATCTTGAAGTGCGGAATTGTAGACAGAATTGTGAGCCAGGGTCATAAACAGGAGAGCAGAAAGTCAAGGTACCCAATTGAAAGGAGGAGATGGAGTCAATGGTCACATGCCGGGTTCATACACCGGTAACAGGATCGCCGGAACCAATACGCAGACACACAGTGACAAGCTGATGACCACTCGACAACTTGCGCATGGCTTTCTGTCTGTTTAATTAAGCAGAGTGTGCCCGCTAACGAGCATGCACCAGTGCACTAATGTGCGTGTGCCCAAACGTCACTTGCCAGTGCACGCTACTCGGTGTGCACGTCTATGTGGCAATGCGTGTTTGCCAAGGACTTTCCGCATGGGATTGCGTGCAGATGTTCCGGAACAGGTTTGTGGGTAGGTCTCTTACAATGGGATATAGGAAAAAGTAATTGAGAACATGGGTGGAGTGTTCTTCTTTTTTTACTGGTTGGGATTTCATTAAAGTTTTAAAGGTTAAGTTTACTTTAAAGCCCCATTTACACCAAAAGTGCATGGAGGGTCAGTTGCCTTGCGGTTGTACCTTCTGATCTCTGTGCGATCCGATCCATTGTGTTTCTGTTTTCAGGCTTTTGGGGGTTTTTTTCTTCTTTTTTGGTCAAGCTTTATGTAAAGTGACATGCCCAGAATGGACATGCTTCACTAAAGTTTGCTATGCGTTGCGCTTGCATGCGTTTTTTCAGCATTGTGCTGAAAAAAACTAGAGCATGCTGTACTTTTTCTCAGCACAACAGACAGCATTGCGATGCAACACACTGGTGTGAACTGTCCCATTCACAGCAATTAATTTTTTGTTGCCCTTTTGTTACCATTCATTGAAAAACACATTGTAACATAATGGATTGGGCGTGAATGGGGCCTTAAATGATGCTTCATGTTACACCGTCTTCAGGGTATAACATGAAACTTGATCAGACCCTTGATCAACCCCCCATTCACCTGAACTGCAAGGTTCTTTGCAACGCAGGCTCCTGTCACAATTTGATTTTTTTTTGTAAAAAGAGAACTTTGCCTTTTAAGCGCAGTATGAGTTCCAGTATGCTGGCAATTTTCTGCATTTTAAGCCCATGAGCCAATTCTAAAGGGCAGAAGAGGTACAAGTGCGGTTTCGGATTGTTGTACAAATGGCAGTAAAAACCTGACAAATGTTTTAAAGTGTTGAGTAAGGTTGTTACGGCTCAGATTTCCCCTAACCTCCTGTAATACTGTCATACAGACAATGAATTCACCAGATAGGAAGGGAGGAATAACCTGCAATAGGGACACAGATGGAAATAAAATCTCACGATTCACACCTGCAAGTGTAGGTACAATGCAGGGTGCTAGGATGGGGGGGAGGGGGCAACATATTAATGCAATAAAATTCCCCACAATTTGACTTGCATCCATGCAGGACTAGGGGCAGAGTGCCAGGACACATTAATGCAATCCAGTATATTGGGACAATAAACACATGCATTCCATTCCCCGGTGCAGAGTACAGATCCATCCTCAACCCCCCACCCCGCTCATCTCTCCAGGCCAGCCAGCTGGTTCATGGTGAAGGCCAGGCTGGTGATGGGGGGACAGGACCCCAGATTCTGGGCTCAGCAGGCTCAGGCCACATGGCAGCAGACTGGAGGGTCGCATGAGTGGCCCCTGGGGGTGGCTGAGACTGAAGTCGTTCAGCAACTTCTCCATCTCCATGATGATGATGAGGGTCCTAGATGTACGATGCACTGGGTGCGATGTACTATGCGATAGATCTTACTCCCCCCCCAGTTTTGGGTAGGTCCGCCCTTGCTTAAACAGCCACCAATTTGGTGGAAACTGAGGAGATGAGTGAAATAGATCACAAACTAGCCCCTCTAAGTGAAAAGGTTTACCTCTTACTCGTAGAACCTTTCTGATAAACTACTTAATCCTTTAAACAACAGCATAGAAAGAAAACTTTAAAAGTAACTCAGAATCTGTATTCCCAGCTTTTGCAAGTCATTACAATCACTCTGTGAAGAGTGTTTCCTTGCTTTGCCTTAATATCCATAATATATGGCCCTTGAGAGCTTAAATTGTACTGATGTAATGCAAGTTGTTTCATCTTCGCAGAAATTCTCCCGTCTACGGATTAGCCCCTCTTGGCTGCCAAAATACATTTGATTGCTATTGTTCACCAGCTTGTAATGAACTTGCTGCCGAATTTCTCTTTTCTTTCCCAGCTCTTTTTGTAAGCGCCTTCGTCGTTCTGCCTTCTTCTTCCCAAAAGTGAGTTTGCAAAATTATGACCCTATGAGCCGATAATTTTGATGTCAAACATATGAATTTCTTCCATATGGCAAAAACATCTGGTGTGTTATTCACGCCATCCGTAGGCACGCACACACGAAGCCTGTTTAATTATACAGAGCCATAGATAGACCTGCTAAAACCTACATGAGATGTTGCCTAAGCAACAACAAGTAAATCACTAAAGGAACAAAATATTGCCATTAATTTGCAGATTGAAATCATTATATCCTTCATTTGTGAAAATAAGGTTTTCTGTATAAAAATGTATATCAGAACTAGCAAAAGGAAACCTTGGTTTTGTCGTATACATTGTGCTAGGGTGTTGGTGTTACCCAGATGGAAGCTTGGGACTTGCCCCTTTTAAACCAGGGAACAAAAAATAAATACTATAGATGACCATCTATGCAAGCCTATTTCATTCATCTGAAGCTTAAAATAGGCCCTCAGCAGGCCTTTAGTAACCTTCTTTCTCACCATTTCTCTCTCTGCCTCATTTATCACCAATCTTATACAGACTTTGGAATCAAATCTGAATTTGGTGATTGTGAGAACCCTCTTGGAGATGTCAGGAAGCCTGAAATGGGTGTATTGGGGAACCCCTGCCCCCCATATGTTTCTAATACTCTTACAGATAAACTGAACTCTATTAGCTGTGCCCCAAAAAAGGTATGCAGAGGGCAAAGGACTAGTTATCATTATTGTGTGTGGTCTCCCTGCTGCTGATCTTTTCCCCATCGCTGAATAACCATGCCTTGTTCTGCTCTGTGTCTCTGTATGGAGGCATCCATATTGGTAGATAAAGGGTTTTGCTTCCCCATGTCTGTTCCTCCAGCAAAGAGAACAGTGAGCAGCACAGTAGTGACCTTACCAAATCTCACTCCAAATCTCCTGAAACTAGCAGTCAGGAGTAGCAGAGCCTTAGATCTCCCACTGCACATACACAGCTATAAGGCTATAGGCACAGTGCCTAGGCACCCTCATATACCTGGAAATACACTGCTATTTTTCAGGAGGTGTTGCAAACAAAAGGTGCCTTTCAGAGTACTGTTAAAGCACAATTAACAGATCTAAATGTTCTCTATAAAATAGCAAATAATTTTTTGAGTTCAGTTCCACTTTCCAGCCAAACATCGGGCTCACATTCCCCTCCTTAACCAACCCCTATACCCAGCTTTCTTTTTTTGTGTAGCCCCTACCACTCATAGTGGAGTGGTTACTAGAAATTTAGTGGTCGCCAGAGCTGTAGTCAGTCTGGCTGAATTATAGTCAGCATTTATCTGGTTAATTACAGGTGTCTGGCATTGATTGTACCTGCCTGAATTGAGTGTGACTCTGCTGCAGTGTGGGGGCAGCCAATGGGAGACACTGTGAGTGTGTGCAGTCCACCAGCCAATTACTGGAGCTCTCATAGCCAGTGGTGCATGCTGGGACAGGGCATATATACTCAAGGGAATTGCCATGTGCTCAGTTCAGTTCTGGGATAGCCCAGTGTCCAGTTAGGGCTGGGTGCTGTCCAGCCTGCCCCCGGGCATAGGCCTGGGGGTAGGAATACTTGAGTGCGGGAATTGTTTTGTTAGGCCTCAAGCCTGGAGGAGGCCTCTGCTATTGTTGGAGGAGGAAAACCAGGGAAACCGATGGCTCCAGGAGCTGCTTGGAATAGAGAGGGCCTCATGAGCAAGTCTGGTGTCTCTCCAGAAGATTTTGTGCCAATCCCTATTCAACTAAGCTACTAATGAATCAACACCAAAATACTAAAAGGGACTGGTGAGTCTGGAGTATGTGTCTGTTCTACCCTGGATGTCTAGGCCCCTAAACCCTCTCTCCCAGTTCAGATGTTCCAATAACGTTCTTCAGCATCATACTTTCGGCCTGGATTTCAGCTCTGTGGGTCACTAGAAGAGGGCGTTTAATGCTAGTGGGGCAGCTGGTTGCTAAAAACCCCAGACAGGCTATAATTGATCTGGGTTATTTCAGTGGCTCCTTCGGGGGTGAGCACTACAATTGTATACTGTTTTTATACTCCCCTTTTCCAAAGCCTTCAAGCTGTCCACTGACACATTGGGGTCCTCTTTACCCTTACTGAATCAGAGAGCAGTGTTAACATGATAATGTCTTGAGCCCTGATTGGCACAGTCTTGCACCTGACCTGCGGTCAGGTGCAGGACTGTAGCCAATTGCCGCTTCGGACGGCGCAGTGCATTGTGGGATGTGCCGCGGTCGAACAGACCGCGGACATCCCATAATCGGTGTTCGGCGAACGCTCGAACATGCTATGTTCGAGTCGAACATAGGTTCGACTCGAACGCGAAGCTCATCCCTAGTCAACACCACTCTCTGCACCAGTGCACACGGAATAAGAAGGCCCCTCTTAGGGGGTTCGGCCCTTGATGCCATGCATTCACAGTAATGTCCTCAGACTTCTGCATTGAGTGCCACTGTGCGTAAGACCAAGGGCATCTTGTGGCAAAGAAGTTCTACATGCGTCCAATGGTCACAACTAGAGCTGTTTTTTTTTTTAACATGGGAAACCTTTTTACAAAATAAGAGTTTAATTCCATAAAGCCAAACTTCAGGCTAAAGGATCATCATAATATCTTGGTTGAGCGGGCGTAGACCAGAAAACACACACCCAGATTCTATAGGGCATTAGAAGATTTCTCTGTTTTGCATAAGCTGCAATGCCAGTCGGCATGAATCATAGGAAGGCGGGTATAGACTTCACATTTTCAGGGTGTCAGACTCAATGTTAGCTTGTCTCTTATTGTGCAGAAAGGATGTACAAATGCTTAATTGGTGGTGTTTGATTTGGACAGTTCTCATTTAAAATAATATATTACTTTTCCAGTAGAGTGTAAACCTAAACCATTCTGTTTGCTGAACTGCCGCTGACTGGAACCCAACAGGCGAATACCAGTCAGCAGCTCGTTACTTCATTAATTGGAGCATGCTGTCTATAATTCTGACTTTGTGGGAGCTCTTCGCTAATTTAGCAGCAATATTATTCCCGCATCTTTTTTGCTAACACTTCAAGCTTTTCAAGCTTTTTAATCTACAAAGCTTAGCTTGTGTGACACGTTCATTAGGGGAGGCTGAGGGTAGAACTCTCAGCTCTCAATTTATGTTTCAAAAAACAGTGTTTTCGTAGTCACATATGAGAGGCCAAAAATCTGTATCTTGTTGATGTTGTTTATATAAAAATGAGGGGCTCCTCTTAAATTAGAACTTCCAAGGCTACAGAACACTGTAGGTTGTGGAATTATGACCATGCAGGAGATGAATGTCATTGTTCTGGAGACACAACACCAGCATACAGTTAGAGAAAAAAGAAAAATAATTAGGGTAGCAATATATTGTCACAGCATTTCTGTGTGCAAGCTGTATAGCATTTTTGTGATTCTGGTTAAAGTGTATGTCTGGGCAAAATAAAAATAAAACATGCAGGACATCACTGCAATACATGCACATTTGCCTGTGTTTTTTTATCCCTTTTAAAGACCCCTGTCTGCAGGACCAGGGAATAAGGTAAGCAATAGTGTTCCTCTGGTTTATCCCCCTAGACTAAACAAGCATTAGACCTTTAGTACAATGAAAGGGGGACACCCAACTGTAATTTTTATGAGATGGCCAGAGTTCAATTTTAACCCTTCCTTACTCTATCCAAAACTTAAAAAAAACACTAAAATTTGTTTTAGATACTTTTATTATTTTACATTGTATATGGAAATCGATGCAGTTGTAGGCTACATTTTTGTAGAGCAAATTACTGATGACTTGCAGATAAATCTTAGTAGGTTAAACTAAAACTGTCACTGGCCTTTTATCTAATCTCACAGACTGATGTCTCTGTTCCAGCATTTGTTGCATCTAAAATGCTAGAGGAGGTTTTTTGTCAAGTTGGCCCTTCATTCTGATAGGCCAGCCCTGCAGTGCTTACAGTTTTTACAAACTAGCTGCCCTGCTCCTGGTGAATATTTCTGCTATCCTTCCATTGATTTACAGTGTGCCAACCTCTGGCTTTCCTTACTAGTTATCCATGGCCATGCCTGCCCTGACCTTTTGGCTGGCTTTCTGGTTATCCTTGTCTGTAGCCAGCCCTTACCTCTGGACTGTTACTTGGTGACCTGTTCAGCTCCACTGTTGTCTACAGATCACTTATCTGGTTCAGATCTACTTCCTGGTGCCTTCTTGACTCATGGTCACCTTGCCCTGGGGGATCCTATGTTGCCTGCTGTCAAGTAAAACTACCCTCAAACTTTGGTGAGTCACCATCCAACTCATCTATCATCTGTTCAGTGTCATCCAGATTCAGTTCCCAGGTGTTACTTATTCCAGTGCAATTCAGTGTGGATATTATGCCACAGGCCCATCCCTCTCTCTTTCCCATGTGTTCTGTGGTGCTTGGTCCTACTGGAAGCCGGATGGCAGCCTACATCTCTCAGGTACACCTACTTCCTTTCCTTGGCTATCCCTTATAGGGCAACTGGAGGGTCCACATTGACACATCGCCACCCTGACACATATACACTTACATTTTTCCCTTAGTCCCCCCTGCAATGTCTCACAAATACCCGTTGGTCTTGCCAGTGAAGTTCACCTAATGCAGCTTCCTTTGATGGGGTGACAATCTTATAGCCATGCCTCCCTGCAAAATCTTCTCATCCCACTGTAGTGCAAGCAGGCACAACCTTGATGAGGATAACAATGCTCTATTGAGCAATGCAGCAGCGCTGTCACTCTCATGTAGGCTGTGCCTGTTTACATTACAGTGGCATTAGATATTGCATAGGGCATTGTCACTGCTAATACACACGTCATTGCCTCATCATTAAGCAGCTGGCCACACCTATTCCTGACCACTGCTTTCTGTATTGACAGCATTGCCACTATTGCTGATACCCTCCCCACTATAAACTGTAATGTCTAGGAGGAGGAGCGTGTGAAGCTCAAATAAGAGGTTTTGGATTAGTCAGGGAAGATACATAACTTTTTTTTAATGCATTTATTTTATGGCGTTTGTGCATACCGTAGATAGTAACTTGATTTGGAACCAGTTAAGTCTGTGACACTGGAGCCTTTAGGGGTGCTTTTAAATTATATTTTGGCAGAATAAGAGACATGGCAGTAATTTTTGTTCTGTAAGAGGAGGGGGAGAAATTCCAGCATAAATCATTAATACAGCTCTGAATGTGGACTAACATTACAGTCCTTCTTTATTTTAACACAACGCAACAGTGAAAGAAATACATTGAGGCGCACTCGTTAAAAATGATTAATTCGGCTCAATACATACCCTTTACACTGAGATCCTACACTTAATTTCCTAGCTATAAAGCCATTAGAAGGAACACATTATCACCTATTGCCCATATTTTTATGTAATCATACTTATTTACAGAAATTACTCAAACCTTTCATCTGTTACTGATTATTCCTTAAGCTAACATGTCATGACATTGTATAATTAGATTGTTTTTGTAACTATATTTAGATTTTCAGCCAATTAAAATGATGACACTCCAAATCAATTAAAGAACAATTTCTAATATCGCTCAGTAATTAATGCCAGCGATCATGACTATTAAAAATTACCAGACATTGTTAAACATGTTTTATCTAATAATGCGGATATTTTAAGCTTGTCATGCACAACAATACCCTGAGCAGATAAGCTAGTTTACATGCAAAATACAAAGTATGCTGGTATTTATTAATAAAAGCATTAGGTGGATTTAAAGGCAACCTGTTAAACTATTAATATGGTAGGTTGTTCCAGGTCAGCGACCCTGAATCTGGGTTCAGGAAGAAAGCCCCAGAGCCTGAACCCTTACCAGATCTAATGGCCGCTCCCACCTTTACAGACCACTTTAAAGAGAAAGGCCAGCTATTTTTACAGCACTTAGCTTCTTTTTTTCTCTTAAATCACTGAGTTTAAAGTGAACTTGTCACATCCATCTAATGCTAACGGTAAGCTTGTTGTAAAAGGCCAGTTTTGTGAAATTCTGCAAAAATATTGCAGTATTTAGAATATGCTGATTTTGACTTTCTCAAGGTTGCCAGTCTACTGAGACTACAGTTGTAAACCAAATGTATCCCTTTGAACTTTCTGAAATGAGAAAGAGGGACACCATCCAGCACAATGTATTTAGGCAATGGGCACACCTACACCCTCCCCCCCCCCTTATGGTGAAGACCATTAAAAGGATAGGTACAACTTTACTTTTGCAAACATTCAGGAAGTGCATTATTAATAAAAGATAAAAAATATGCATTTCTTTAATATTTGCATTCAAGCCTGGAAAGCATTTCAATTGTGATCACTCAATCACAGCTACAAAGCTCAGGCTTCTTCACATCCTCTCCTAGGCGTATGAATTAGGCCTTAGTGTTTAGTCCTTCTATACAGCGCAAAGTTCTGTTCCCACCATGGACAGATCAGCATGGGTTTCAGACAGGGATGTACCAATACCGGTATCTCAGTATTGAGTACGAGTACCAATATTTTTTTCGGTACTCGGCAATACCAAATGCCGAGTACCGGAAGTCCCATTCAGGAAGCCAGCCGGCGTGTAATGACTCGCCACCTGGCTTCCTGATTAGCCGGGCGGCGTATAAAGACTCGCCACACGGCTTCCCAATTAGCAGGGAAGCTGACCCCATGCTTCTCGTCACTAGGTGACGAGAAAGCATGGAGCCGTCTTTCTGGCCAATCAGGAAGCTGGGCTCCATATAATGACGTGGCGCCCGGCATCCTGAATGGCCCGGGAAGCCGCCTCCATGCCCCCTTGTCATTTGGTGACGAGGGAGCATGGCTTCCTGGCCAATCAGAAAGCCGGGAAGCGCGTCATTACACGCTGCCCGGCTTCCTGATGACAAGTGACGAGGGAGCATGGAGCAGGCTTCCAGCCAATCATGGAAGCTGGGCAGCGTGTAACGACGCGCTGTCCGGCTTCCTGATACCGGAAGACCGGAAGTATCGTGCTAGGCATCGGGGCATTTGGGCGAGTACGAGTACTCGCCCAAATACTCGGCATCGGCACCGATACTAGTATCTGTATCGGTGCATCCCTATATTCAGATATTTCCTTCTATGTTCTTTGGAGTGCATGGGAGTCCTCATACAAATTAACACATGCTGGTAGGTATTTAACTTCCCTGAAAATTAGCCATAGCTTCCTACAATTAGCCACAGTGCTTGTCTTTAGGAATGTGGCAAGGACATTCAGAGGATCCCGGTTTAGAGATAAACATGAGAGGCTGCCATTGCTGACTTGTCCGAATGTAGCCTAAAGGTGCCCATACACCTTGCAATTATCGTTCGGAAAATGAACCAGGACGCGTTTTCGAATGATAATCGGCCAATTGTTGGGAAGTGAACGGTTACAATTACTGTACAACTGGCGGAATTTCCACGATTGCAACATGAACACTGCACATGCACAAACGAAAATCCGTTCTGTCGATCAACGAAATTCGACCAGTTCGTATTGCTAACGAACAATAATCAAAATCTACATTGGTCTGTGCATGATGGGGTAGTCGTGTGGAAATCGAACGTGGTTTTGCATGATGGGACAAAAGACATTGAATGACAATCGTAAGGTGTATGGCAAGCTTAAGTCTCCATGTTATATTCAACATTCAACAGTAAACAGACCGAAATTTCACATAAGGTATCAATATGAATGTTCTGAACACTCACAACTGAGACAGATCATCCCATCTTTATGAACCTCTGTGGCTTACCTAGTTTATTAGATTTATTTGTTTTATCCACAATGCCCTTGCAATTTTCTGACACGTCTCCTTAGACAGACAGCTGCGGGGAACCTGGCAATTTCTTTGGTGAAAATGCTCTGCTTTATTGGCTCATTAAACACCACTATAAAGAAACAAACTCAAGCAGACTGTTAAAGTGTTTCCACATACAGCCAGCATGAGAGCCTCCCACAATATATGAAAGACGGCACTCGAAGCAGATCTCAGCGGGATCCTGATGAAGGAAAACAAGCTTAAAATAACTAGCAGTGTCTAAACATTCTGAATCTTAACCCATTCTAAGGCATCTCAGGAAGTCATGTACAAAATGATGGCTCATTCGGATGAGCCTCTGCAGCATATCGGTTAACACGTTGCTCCAGGCAATGATTTCAAGGTGCAACCCCCATGTGGCAGTTTGTTGCTTTTCACTCTTGCAATTGCAAGTGGCGCTGTGCCCAAGGCCAAAACATGTAAGGGCATTCACCATAAGGACAACTGCACAGCTTTCAATACTCATGAATGTCTGGGTGTTAAAAACCATTGGGGCCTGTGTCGATGGGGTTTTTATTTGTCCAAATGGTCTTGGATTTGCATTTAGGTCAGTTTGAATGCAAAGTCTGCTTAAATCAAGTCAAATGCAGGTTAGGAGGAGGTCAAATACAAATCAAATTACCTGTCAATGAATTCGGTAGCAACTGGGAAGTTCCTCAAACTGATGTCAGATGCCATGGGCACATACTGAGCCCTTAAAGTGATCCTTATACAGTTTTAAGCAGCACATAGCCCTGGTGAGACCGTGCACAGCCCTCTTGAGATCTTGCAGAGCCCTGGTGAGCAATACAGAATATGTAGCTTCATATTATTCTGCATTGCTGTTTAATGTATTGCTGAGGTTTGTAGTCATCTATAGCTGGTGGTATTCTACATTGCTGTATAATGGATTGCTTGGATTTGTAGTCCTCTAAAGCTGATGGAATTCTGCATTGCTGTATAATGTGGTCATGGGATTTGTAGTCCCTCTACAGCTTGGAGTCAGTGGCAGAACTACCATGGTTGCAGCTGCATCCAGGCCCTGGCACTCCAACACTGTCCTAAAATCATTAGTCTGTATTGTTTTAGAAAAACTGTCACATGACACACACAAAAGGTATTGGTATCGGCAAGACTTGAGGAAAAGCACTGGTACTTGGTCTTGAAAAAAAGGTATCGGTGCATCCCTATTTTGCAGTGAATTACTGATTTTGCTTCCCCCAAAAATCTTTGTCAAATTGGCCTCCAAATTTCATGTGGACTGGTTAGGTAAAATTTGGTTAAAAAAAGTTCAGGATAGTTAAAGGAGCTTCCTCAAAAAACAATTAACAACCAAAACCCATCTTATAGTACGTGTACACCCAGCCATTAAATCTTATATAATCTTTAGCATGTTAATGTTATTTCAGAAGTCATTTTCATTCTTTTTAAAACTCTAGATTGCATTAGAATCATCTCTGATATCCCTGCCATGATGGTCCTTGTTCAGGCAAGTCTTGTTATAGGGTGACAACACTGTGTCAGTGTCCCATGGGCTTCCGATGGAGACTACAAGTGGTTGTTCCAACAAACATTACCAAGGAATGGGCCACTATTGTCACCATCCGGAACCCTGAGAAATGCATCCATTTTTGGAGTGTATGTAGACAGGGAGTGGCTGTAAGGAGGATGTAGGAGATCGCAACACTGAGATGCAACAAAGAAAAAAAAAAGTGATAGTAAATATTTTATTTAAAAAAAATTACAATTGCATATGATGCACAAGGAACACAGAAAATGAAATGTAATCCGGTAGGGTTTACATCCACTTTAATTTAGCCTTCCCAATTGACTCCGTTGCTTTCTGAGATGTAAACTCTCAGTTTTGCTCATCCCTACTTACTGGGGCCTGACTTTCCCTAACTTCTCTTAACCTGAATCTGTCAGGTTTTTATTTCTGTCTGTATCTTGCCTTTGCCCATGCTGTGGTGACCACTCATCTCCAAACTGAAAGTAAGGGATAATCCCTCAATGTGGCACAAACGGAAATTACAACTTGACAGGTTCTCGCTCTTCCCCACTTTTATCCAAAGCAAGCAAACTTTTTTTGGCTGGCATTCCACTTTGATTAGTTGCCATTAGTAATTTTCAGCAGGTCTCAATTGTTAGAACAATATCGGAGTCTTAGTTGTTACACAGTCATTGTGCATGCCCTGGTTTTTTGGCTCTGGCAGACGTAATTAATAGATTCTTTCAAACCTCGGTCTCATTGTGACTGAAAGGAGGAGTGGTGACTGTCACTGAACGCAGCAGCCGACACTTGTTTGCTCCAAGCTTTAATCTCTCCAGCAGATGGCAATTCCAATCTTTCTTCTTTCACAAAGTCCAAGAAGTTCAATTTGTCTTAAGTGGCTCAAGCAGAAGAAAAGCACCTGCTAACTTCTTCACAGCCTTCAGATGCGCAATTATTTCAGTGTCTTAATGCCACATTAATCCAGATTACAGAGGATTAAGACGGCAGAAATCCTGTTTTGCAATGTATCTTCTTCATGGAAAACGATGGAGTATTTTCAGTGAGTGCATATATTGAGCTCTTGTAAAAAGCTCTTTGATGGTGCATTTTATGTGAATGTTACAGTTTGTGGTTTTATGAGGTGGTTTTATTCAGATTTCAGTTTCCATCTGTATGTTCAACTGTACGATTTGTAATTCTGAGACAATGTGCTGCTTTCTCAGTGAACAGACATGTAGACGCGCTCTGGAAAAGAAAATAATACTGGGGGCCCTTTCACACTTTGCTGTTCTTGTGCATTGTGTTAATGTGCATTGCAATAAAGCTGCCTATTATTTTTTAATGACCTGCCAACACAAAGAACACTGCACCACAACACAATCCCAATGGCATCCCAATACTCAATGCAATTGCGAGTGTTGGGATGCCATTCAAAGGAATGGCACTGCAATGCACTAAAGCGCTAGCCATCTTCTGACAATTCTAGTTCTTGGGCAGTTGTGCCACTTTAGAAATCATTGACCTTGATGGTGTCTGTAGTCAGCAAATTCTGACCTCCTTATTTGCTTACTTGTTCTGGATTGGTGACTCCAGAACTATCCTATCCAGTAGACCAGTCTGACAGCCAGGCAGCTAACATTTGCAAAATAGAGGTGTGCAAGGGCAGATTGGCTTACATTTTCTTTGAGTCTGTGTCTTCCTCCATGCACATACATAACTTCAAAGAGATGAGAAACACTGCTATCTTCTGGTGCAAATTTAGGCAAAAGACATGCCCTGATCACACCCCCTTCCATGCATGCCATGAAGCTTGTAGAGAAAAGAGGGACAGGATATTTGTTTCCAAACCAGAGATAAAACCGATAGCCTACAGATTCCTTTCAATGCCGATCACATCAGTCTCACAAATTTCCCTGTGAGACTCATGTGATCTGTTGTGGTAGGGAGGCACTGTATACTACATTGACAGCTGCCACCACCCACAGTTGTTTGCAGGCCATTTGCAAGTGATTGCTGCAATTACCTGTGAACGATCGCACCAGGCAGCTGTCATTGTATTATACATCACCTCCTGCCTGCAGCAGATTGCATGAGTCTCACGGAGGTATATATAGGTGTGAATGGTGCTGAACTTAGAGAAGTGCTTCTTATATATCCCCTTAAGGACCCTTTCGCTGCCCTTTTTTCGTTTTTTGCACACGTTATAATCCACATTTTAGGCCTGAAAATTGCTTCAAACCCCCAAACATTATTTATTTTCTGAAAGCCAACATGGTGGCAGTCACAAATTTTATGTTGCTCTATATTAGCGCAATTTATTATCAAACCCAAATTTGTTGTGAAAAAATGCACTTAAGTTTAATTTCATGCCCCAAAACACAATATAATACCCATTTTTTGTAAAATATGAGGTTACAACGAGTAAATAGATATTCACCATGCCCAGGTTAAAAATTGTATGCGACCGTAAAACTAGGACAAAATTTAGTACCCCAAAAAGTCCATAGACGGTTTAAAAGCCCCTACAGGTCATCCGTTAGGGATATGCATAAATATTGGCCATATAATTATTGCTCTCACTCTGGCGTGCGCGAAAATACCCAATATGTGTAGCACGGTCATTGGGGACGTGTTTACATGGGGGACATTAACTTTTTTTTAATTTGTACATTATTATTTTTTTAACTTTAATTGCCATTACATAGGGGACTTACAAGCCCCTCATGTGTTAGCATATTGGTGGTGACAGGTCCTCTTTAAGGTGATACTGGGGGTCCAAAAGACCCTTAGTATCACCTTTCTACTTTAAATAAGCTATTGAAGTGCAAATCGCACTTCAATAGCTTCTTACTCAGCTTCAGGAACCCAGCAATGACAGCTCAGGGACCGGCTGTGATGTAATACATATCTACCCGGTCCCATAAAGCGGGGAGGAGATCAGTGAAGTCGCTGCTCACCCCCCAGCACCCGACATGCCGGTCCTGGGTCCTCATGCAGGGCAGCGGAGCCCAGGAAACGCGGCATGGGTGTCAGGCAGGGTATTGGGCACTTTTTCGGCCTATAGAAGTGATCTGGTGGAGGCTGAACCACCAGAATAGCTTCTATTGTAAGGCCCTGTTCACATTGAGCGGTTCGCAAATCGCGCGTTTGTCGCAAATGCTTGCATTGAGCTAGCTTGAATCGCGGCTAAATCCGCTACAAAAAGGGTCCTGCTGTAGCGACGCATGACCCGCGACAGCAGGACCCTTTGCCCCATTGAGAAGCATTGGAGAGCGATATCGCGCGGTGAATTACCGCGCGATAAATCGCTCAATGTGAACGGGGCCTAAAGCTGCTAAGCTGCTGGGAGTCTGTGTAAACGGGCCCACTTCCAATGACGTACTATGTGTGGACGAAAAGGAGATATACACTGAGTGGCCAGATTATTATGACCACCTGACGTTTGTAGGCAAATTAGCTATAATTAACTATAATTTTGCGCTGAAGTTGCTAGAGGGCCAGACCATTATAAATAGGGAAGCAGGTTGTTTACCACGACAGTAGAAGTGATTTTTTTCTGAAGATATGGGTAAGCAACGCGATTTAACAGCCTTTGAACGTGGGATGATTGTTGGCGCTCGGAGCCATGGAGCGAGTATCAGCAAAACAGCAGAATTTGTTAAATGTTCAAGAGCAGCTGTTGTTAAAGTGTTTAAAGACTGGACTGTCAGCCGAAAATCTGGGTCTGAACGTGCGAATTGTGGCCGTCAGCGACTAGTCAATGTTAGGGCAGAACGGAGAGTGGCAAGACTGGTACAAGACAACAGAAGGGCAACAGTGCAGTGTCAGATTCCTCGCATCACCTTTCAACATCTCGTGGAGTCACCAAGCGGCCCAACGAAGTCATCTCGTGGCCCAACGAAGTACTGATGGGGTGGTCATAATAATCTGGCCACTCAGTGTACATTGCCTACATGTAGGTAAAACAAATATATATGTTACTAATGATTACCTGTCTTGCTGATCATAAAATCATATCCAAACATCCAAAACAAAAATGAAATGTATTGCAGCTTGCCAGTCCTTAAGCTGCCCATACACCTGCCGATTATCGTACGATAATCGCGGGAAATCCCGCGATTGTACGATAATCTGCAGGTGTATGGAAGGCGTGCGACCGTTTCTACTGTACGCTTGCACGTCTTTTGTCTTACGAGCAGGCTCGAAAACCCGCAGAGAATCGTACGATTGTCGGCAGGTTTGTGGCCTGCTTCTAAGACAAATGCCGCACGGGCCGGTGTGCGCAAGCGCACACTGCCCGTTCAGCATTGCAGTCATCGGAAGCCCGCCCCTCAGCGGGGCCTTCGATGATCGCAAGTACGATCTGCCTGTCCAAGATGGGCAGATCGTAAGTTTTTTTAATTACCTTACAACCATCGCAAGACAAATGTCTTGCGATGGTTGTAAGGTGTATGGGCACCTTAAGATGTAGTGGCTGCATTATTTCCTTTTTTTCAGGCTTTTCCCCCCTAAATTTTCACCTGTAGATCCTGCAAATAACACACCTCCTGTCTCTGGGTGGCTATGCTCAGGGTCTAGATATGTGTGTACAATAACTACAGGTAGTATACATTATATGTTATACAAATAACCTTAATGCAAATTATCAGAAAGCACTCAATGAAAAAGAAGAGAAACTAAATAAAAAAAGCTAGGACAGGAAAGGGCATAAAAAGACGTCACATGGTTTTTTTCACACAGGCTGGACGTCAAGCACGTCTTGCCTTTGTTCATCTACATTACATGGGGGTGGATTAGTAGTTTACAGATAAAAGGTAGGATTGGAAAATAGTTTTTTTCTTTTTATTTCAGCTCACAGGAAGTGACAAGGACACTGCATATCTGCCAAGATCAACCAGCATTTGCTGTACCTGATAAAATGTTCTCGGCTTGTAAATGTAAAATAAATGCATCTACCACATCTAAGGGCAGCTTAGCTGCAATATTTCAGATTTTTGTTTAAAAGGGTTACCCTTTAAATTTCACTGCAAGGATTTCTAAAACTCACATTTAAAACAAATGCCAAACTGACATAAACTGACCCTGTGTACGTTTACTGGTGGTTATCCTCTTAACTGGAGTTCTCCCGTAAGGCAGCTGAAGACAGGTGACCTTGTAGATCACATTCTCCACTGCACCTATTAAACAGCCTTTGGTGAATTCCCCTGACTGCTTAGGACAAGAAAGACCTTTTATGTGTTCTACGGGATTCCATAGCTTAGAAATAATGTTTCAGGGGACCTCTATACCTCCAGCACGTCTTGAAATGCTGAGAGAGTATAAATAGTGTGACCGGAACGTCCGTTTCACCTTGCTGAGTTAATCATATTTACAAAGGCCCTTGAGAACCCAGAACACACAGTGGTATTAGTCTGGGATAGAGAAGCACTTCTTGGCTAACTGTCATTTGTGTTGACCTTCACTAACAACCAGTTTACATCATACAAAAGATATTCATCCTCTAGCTGTTGTTTTAGCCCAGCTGAGAAAATATAAATGAAGCCAACTACAATGCCTTAGTTTCAAATTTTTGATCAGTTACATTAACCTTCTTGGAATCTATTTGCTATACCAATCCTAATAACCCAAGCTGTCCCATATTATTCATTCAATAGAAAAGTCCATTCCCCTTCATTCAGTTGTTCTGGTCCACCATCCTAGCTTATATGAACACTGGTTCTGACACCCACAGGACCGCAGACCCAACCCTCTGCCTTTTTCATGTCATTAACCCCTCCACATCACCCACTGCGAGAAAACCCTCTCGATGGGAACATATTTGTTTCATTGCTGCCAAAAAGGCCATTTTGTCACACTGGTTATCACCGACCCCCCCTTCTATAACCAATCTGACGGACCTCCTCCATAAACTACTATCCCTGGAAAAACTGGACGCCCAATATAGCTGCTCACGGACAGACAGTTTTTGCACCACCTGGACCCCATTCCTAACCAAGGAATTATCTTTGAGTCAACTCAAAGAAGTGATGTCCCTTTTCAAGGATACGGAGTGGTACCACAAGGCTAAAATAGCTGCATCCCTGGGACCCCTAGATGTCCTTTGACGTTCCTCAGCAAGACGCTACCTAGTTTAACCCATGCTATGCTCCTTTGATCCCTCAATAATAACAACGTATGTATATTATGCACTATGGTGTCGTAAGTGAATGTAATACTTATACTTATGTTTGCTATTTTGTTGATGTTTACCTGCATAACATTTCTGCGATTTCTCAATACTGTGGACATGTAATACTGTTGGCAAATCTGCCTGTTTTGTAATGTTGTAGAACTTTCAATAAAAAAATTACATGCAAAAAAAAAAAGAAAAGTCCATGGCTTTATTTGCCCAGTAAACTGTTTTTGTTATGCGCGTAACTCTCGGTCTCATACCATTTAGGCAGGCTAGCTAGCAATGTTTTTGGGTTATATACATTTAGTACAGTGGGGGGCATGAGTGTCTACTTCAGCTTTCAGAATTTCATAGTTTTCTTCATTGTTGTCTGTTCCTTCTGCCTTTCCTTAGGGTTGCCTCAAAATATTTGCACAGCATCATGCCTTTCCATGGTGCCTGCAGGTTTTTGATGTTAAGGGGTGGGGGCTCCTGATGTGAAGGAGAGGGATTCTAATGTGAAGGAGGGCACCTAGTGTGAGAGGGGGGGCTCTTAGGTGATTATATGGATACTCTGGTGTATAGGGAGATTCTAATGTGGCAGGAGGGATTCTGATGTGTAAGGGGGGGGTTCTGATGGCTATTTTGTTGTGTTTTTGTGTGGGGTCCCCGCTTAAAATCCATACCAGATGTCTAGGGATAAGGGTCCAGTATGGCTTTTAGAGGGCCGCACTTTGCCTTTTACATTTACTTTTTTGTACATTTTAGACTGGAATGCCTTGAGATTTTGCATGCTTTGAAAGGGTCAAAAAAGATTGAGAATCTATGCCCAAAACTATGTAAGAACAATAGTACATGTTGGATCCCATGATTTATGTTAAGCCAGTTGAACTCTGTGTACATTAGAGGATTATCTGACCATAAGTTATCTATCATCCATTCAAGGTAGCTTAATATAAGAACTTAAATGCAGTAGACTTTGATCAACATGATGATTCAGGAAATAATGATACTTTGCCTTGTGTTACTGATGACCTCTATAGAGAAAACAGCACTTAACATAGACAAATGACTAGAATTGGAAGTATTTGAGATTTGAGCCTTATATAATCCCTGTATTAGTCACTGTCACCTACCATACCATAAAAAGGTTAACGGACTTTAAAACAAAAAAAATTAATAATCTAGGTTTCAAGTGTAACTTTCTCTATTTCTTTAATAAAGGGATAGATTTTTCCCACCCTAGTTTAATAAAGCATATATAACCCCTTTAACTTTTGATTTTTAAGGCACTACAAAGCAATACAAAAGCAAAAGCAGGCTTGCAAAAATGTAAATTTACCAAATATTACCTTATAGCAAATCTGAGCTTTTCCCAACCAGAGCAAAAGCACAAGTTTGCCTTAATCCCAGCCAGCAACATTTACCTTCCCTTTGCTTACCTCTAGCTGCCAGGAGTGAAGAAAATACCTATTCCTTCCAGGTACAGAAGAGCATGCGACTTACTCCATGTGATACTGTTGTCCCAGTCACCAAACACTGGAATTGTGGCAGTATGTCCCGAGGCCGGGTGACATCCCATGTCATCATCGCGCAAGTGCGGCCATCTGATTGATGCCTGCCGGTGGCCATCTTGGTGGTGGATGCAAGCAGAGAGAGGAGGGGATGTACACCCGGTGGGATGAGGTATGCCGCCAGGTCCCCTCCTCTCTCCTAAAACTGTCAAGCTCTCGGTCCATGGCCGAGTGCCTGACTTTTTAGAGGGGGTGACACCAAAATGACTGTCAGTGACAGCACCTGCAATGGTGTCACCCAGGTGCAGGCCGCACCCCCTTGTGACACCACTGGGGGTGCTGGAGAAGAGTTAAAGCCCAACACCGGGGAAATTTACCTTGCAGTGGGACTGCCCCTGCACTACAAGAGCTAACTGCTTGTTTATGCCTAGGAAATAGGAAAAAGCTATTTTACTTACCTGATCCCCTCTCCCACCATCTCCCTCTGGGCAGTTAGGTCAGTCTGTGCTGCCTCTTCTCCCCTTTGCTCCAGCGCTCTAAGGACTGCTGATGTCATCAAGTATAATGCAGGCTCCATAGCCCTGCATTGCATGTGGGGACACCGAAGAGCAGTCCACAGCTGGAGCTGAGGGGTAGAAGGAGGATAGCACTTTTCTTGTCCTCTAGACATAAATGAGCAGTTAGCCCTTGCAATGCAGGGGCAGTCCACTGAAAGGGTAAACATTTATTTTCCCTGGAGTTGCGCTTTAAAGAGGAACTTTACCCATATCTTTAAAATAACAACAAAGACACCTTTAGAAATGTTTAGTAATGACAATCTACACACACATACTTCTAGATAATTACCGGCTTTGTATTCTTTGCATACCTTATTTATCTTTTCTTTCCCAGTCTTCTGACAGTGGCCATGTTAACTAAGGGCCGGTTACTAGATCTCCTTTTACTTCCTGGAACTCTGGCACATGTGACTAGGAAATGTGACCGTGCACATCATCTCAGGGGAGGAACATGCCTTTGCCTGAGATCTCATGAGATTACAGATGAGATTTCCCAGCAATACTCTGCTGATGTAACCTTCCCAGGATGCAACACTGGGGCAGCTTACATCATATTTACCACCAGGAGGTAGATGAGCTCTATTTGTAAGTAAATGAAAACATGTTTGTTTAACTAATGAATGTAAGATGATTTTATATCAGCATGAAGAGCTGTATGTGATGTGATTTCTAGTGAAAGGGGGTAAGGGTCCACTTTAAAGGAGAACTATGGGGTTAGGGCTTTTCCCCATAGTTCTCCTTAGGGTAACGGGAGGACACAAACTCGTTTTCCCGTCACCCTAAGCTCAGTATACTGCGAGCTACAGCTCGCGGTATACTGAGACGCCGCAGCTGAAGCGGATCCCGACAATTATGTCTGGATCCGCCCAGCAGCGTGACTGACAGCTGGCTCTGCCTATCTGGAGGCAGAGCCAGCTGTACCCGCCTCCTCCCCGTCCGTTCCGCCAGTCAGCGCTGGAGGATCGGAGCGGGGGAATCCAGCCCCTCCCCTTTCACGGCAGAGAGCCGTGACAGGATCGAGAAGTGAGCGGACGCCGGTATGTGTTCACTCACCTCCCGATCTACTGAGCCGACCTGTGACAGTCTCATTGTCACAGGTCGGCTAGAACTATGAGGTGAGTGAAAAGCACTCACCTCATAGTTCTCCTTTTAAGTATGTTCTGTTTGGGGAGAGGGGATTTAAGTAAACCTGTTGCATTAGCCTACATGGGCAAAGCACAGGTTCACTTTAAGGTAAACACTGCAATAATCATAGCTCAGAGAATGCGCTCAATGAAAATACTTCATACTTTCCTTATAAAACAAAAATAAGCCAGAAAAGACATGCATTTGATCTTGTAATCTTGTTGTTTTTGGCTGGAGTTCTGCTTTAAAAGTTTTGTGTCCATAACAGTGATAAGTGCCAGAATACAGCCTAACAGAGCATGCTGACCCTGGCACTTTCTACAGCTTCTGTATCAGTCCAAACCTGTTAGTCGTCAGACTCCGGAAACAATAAAGGTAATGTATGCGCTTCCTTCCATTATTCTCAGACAGTGATGGTGAGCACAATGCATGTTAACAGCTTCTCCAGCGCTCTTAATGAATGGGTGCCTTTCAAAATTAATTTGAGTCTTTGAAAACAAGTCTGGTGTGCCGCTATCCTAAATCATAAGCAGACATTGCAGGCAGCGGATATTGATCCCCGTGCCAGTAAACAGCATTGTTTTTTTTCAGTTTGATTTTTCTGATGGACATTTTATTGTGATCAAAAATTGCACAGCAAAGATGGATGACATGGTAAATGTTTTAACGTGGATCTGACACTTCTTGCCACTGACATCCATTCTGTAACAGTAGAGGGAAGGCTTTTGAATAATTAAAAGTATGATTATTAAATGATTTCTCCCAGAGACAGACAAAGGTGTTTTTTTAAAGACCATTTAAAAACGCAAAAGCTGTTTTAGGTGAAAATCAGCACACCATAAGGATCAGGAGATGCAGAAATAGGCAGCTATATGCAAATCTTGACTATTCCTGGAAAAGTCAAGCCCCTATGCACCTTGTTTAATATAGTTACATAGTATTCAAGGTTGAATTAAAAACACAGGTCCATTGAGTTCAACCTTTGTGTGTAAATGTGTGTATATGAGTCCCTTTGTGGTTCCAGGTTTTTAAGTGTACCTGTACCCCTGTATGTTATGGTCTCTGAGGAAGGTATCTAATTGGTTTTTGAATGATTCAATACTCTCTGCTGATACCACTGCTTGTGGCAGAGCGTTCCAAAATGTAACCACTCTGACTTAGAAGAAGCCTCTACGCCCTTTGTGGTTAAATCTTTTCTCTACCAATATGATTGATGGTTTTGCTGATCAAGAGGCTGAAGAGGTGAGAAAGTACAGGGCCAAGTGCAGCTGTTACAGGAAAAGTTGAGATTTGCATATGATGCCTAATTAAATGCGCAGGTTGAATTGGCAATGTGTTTGATAAATATACGAATATGTTGTGTGCTGAAAAAAAATGCTATAGGTCCACTTTAGCTTTCAGGACATGCCCACCACTCGAGGAAAAAAAACCCGGTGTCACGTGACCAGACTTAAGACACCTGGAAAAAAGGTATGTATAAAGAATTTCTTTTAAGAGGGGATGTTCCAATGGGGGGAGCGAACAAAATACCAAACCCAGAGTTAGGCTCTAACGCAAAGCTCAGTAATGCATATGCAATGGACCACAAAGGTCTGAAGGTGGCGTTGGTGTGCTAATGCTGCTTTAGTTTTAATCAATCGAAAACAATCCACAAGCACACATAACTACGTCATTAATGTACCGTGTATGGGTATTGGTGATTTTTTATTTATTCCTGTAGTTCTCCTTTAGGAAATATACATTTACCAAAAATAAAAAATAAATCATCTAAACAGATTTTCCCTTTAAAGCTCTCTAATAATCCAGTAGCTCCAGAGAGACATCAATGCATTATTTTCTGTTTTCCATCATGTTGCACCAGGCATATGGTTTTAACATCTTGTGTATCAGCTTTAATGCAAAGTGTGATACCTTGATGTGTTTTAAAAGAAAGATTGCTTTGTTCAGTAATGTAATATACACTTAAAATCCATTTTCGGTGCTCAGGTTTCAGCATAGTTGCCAATTTTATGATATATCCCTTACCTTTTGGAATAGCGTTATCTATAATTGGCAGCAGAATTTCATCTTTAAATGAAGGTTAGATGCTTGCCTGAATTACCAGCAAAAGTGACTGCTGAGGGTTTCCTGGTATGTTGTCTCTCATTGGGAGTTTTTTAGTCCAGTCTGCATTTTTTGCGGGAACAAAGGGAAGAAAAAAAACAGGCATATGTGCCTATTATTGTTAAGCTGAACAATAAATGGTGCCTTTTTTTTTTCTATTGCCAATGGGAGGATAACAAAAGATTGGCTTTGTCACGCCATGAGTCACATGACCAGGGGTGAAAGGTAAACACAGGCCTCCTACAGGGAAAAGAATGCTTACAGGAAGTTTATATGTAGAGTTTATTTCATCATAATCAAGTGACCTCATGTTTGCATTGAGTTTTCGTAATTTTTCGTAAAGCTGACCATATATCAGTAGAATTTTTAATTTGATAAATTTACATTTTGGAACATTCATTCCATTTTCTGATGATCAATTTCAACAGACGTGACAAAAAAAAATTGAAAGGAGCATAATGGAAAAAAAAAATCTCAATTGAACCAAGTTCTAACAGTGAATGTGGTTTTCATTGGAGAAACTCCATTGATTTGCCAAATTTGAATGTTAAATGTTATCAAATGAAACTTTAAACAATCACCGTAATGGCATTTTTAAATGTTCTGACAATTTATTTTGCATAAACATTCATGTGAAAATCTACCAGTGTATGGCCATCTCTTGCTTTTGTCAGTCTCCCTCCCCCTGTTACTGCATTCTCTTTTAATTTATACTGGTTTTCCTCTGAGAGGGCTATAACCTTTTTCTTTTGCCCGTGATGTCATCACAGGGGTCACCAAGGATTTCTCGCTGAAACCGACAAGATTGATTCAAAAGACTGTCCCATTTTCACTTTCCATCGATTTTTATTACATTTTCCAAGAAAAACCTCTGTAAAGTTAGAAAGATGCACGTGTTTGTACAATTAACATTTATTGTCCTTAATAAAGCTGTTTGGTACAAAGTCACATCTCCGTAAATGACAAGTACACTGACACCATGGAATTGTGGCAGTACCAAACCACAAACAGCTTTAAAAAGAATGGGGAAATTGAAAATGCAAACAACTGCCTTGGACAACTTTTGGGAATATGTCTGCCAAGCAATCTGGTGGGTCTTCATCTGGTATAAAGGTGCACTGCCCATACACCTTACAATTATCTGCAGATTTTCTGTGGTCAGATGGAAAAAGTGGAACAGATTCCACCCAGGTGGAGATTACTCCATCCACACAGTTAAATGTAGATGGAGAAATCTGTTGCACCTTTTCCATCTGACCACAGAAAATCTGCAGATAATTGTAAGGTGTATGGCCAGCTTAAGGCTCTGAAGGTCCATAGTAGAAACTGTGGTGAAAGGGGCAAAAATAAAAAATATGAAGTAGAAGCAACTGTTGGGTTGAAGAAAGATAGAGGAGTGAGGGTGAAATAGAATAGGCACTAGCATGCCTCCAAAGTTCCCTTCCATAATGAAAGCCAACCTATAGACCCATTATTTTCTTTAGATGCAGAGCATCCTCCCGGATCTTTCCTCCTGGCTCTGACAGGGATGGTTATCAGTGGTGACTGAGACAGGGCTGATAGCTCTGCTCATCATGATGCCACTGCATAGGAGGATGGGTCGTGAACTGGCAGAACCACCAGGTATGTATTACTTGATTGGATGAGTTTCCAGAAAAACATAGGTAGCAGTTATAATACTTAGTAATACAGCTCTATAGATTTTAACTTTATACCTATAATTCTACTATAATGGGTAACATAGTAGCTCAGTGGTTAACAGCCTGCTGGTGTTCTTGGGTTCAATAAAAATACTGTAAGTCAAGTTCATATATATTTGATATTGCCTTTTTCCTCTGCCCATGAGTTAAACATTTAACCCTATTAAAGCGGACCTTTACCCATATCTTTAAAATAACAACACAAACACCTTTAGAAATGTTTAGTAATGACAATCTACAAACACATCCTTCTAGATAATTGCCGGCGTTGTATTCTTTGCATACCTTATTTCTTTCTTCTTTCCAAGTCTTCTGGCAGTGGCCATGTTAACTAAGGGCGGATTACTAGATCTCGCTTTACTTCCTTGAACTCTGGCACATGTGAGTAGACGTGACTAGGACATGTGTCCGTGCACATCATCTCAGGGGAGGAAAATGCCTTTCACTAAGATCTCATGAGATTACAGATGAGATTTCCCAGCAATGCTCTGCTGATGTAATCTTCCCAGGATGCAACGCTTTGGTACATTTGCATAATTTCTTCCAGAACTAGACCAGGAAGTAGATGAACTCTATTTGAAAGTAAATACAAAATGTTTAACTAATGAATGTAAGATGATTTTAAATCAGCATGCAGAGCTGCTGTGGTGTTTAGTAAAAGGGAGTATAGGTCCACTTTAGGAGACAGACTAGCTAATACGAAGAGGTGGAAAAAGGCCACAAGTGACACATTTGCAGATTGTATGTTTAATTTACAGTAGTTCAGATGGTCTCATGTTCTGAGCTCTAGAATGCAATCTGACACTTCTGGGAGTGATGAATTTGTGGACCCCTGCAGGTTGTATGGTTTCTTCTGCTCAGCCTCTACAGGGGACAGTAGTGGCATAGGGTGCAGCAGCATAAACCAAAGCACTCGGCAGGGAGCTTTGTATTCGGTGCTTTCAAAATTGTTGGATTCCACCGTCAGCAAGAGATCTGCAATACAGGAAAGTTTTAGAACAGGGTCGGCCATAGAGGTATTTACCTTATTCCTTTCCAGGGTGGCCTGTGGTTATAATATGCAAAATTAGCTTTACCAATAATGTAGTTTTAAAAGTAGCATTATATGTGAAAAGAAATAATGGCAGTGGTTTGTTATAACTGGTGCAATAGCAAAATAAAGGTCATCCAGTTAGGACTTACTATAATTAAATCAAAAACTAACTCCCAACATGAGGCAAAAGTCCTAGCTTCATAGTGATAAATTCTATGTTACCATGACAATAATACTGTCGAAGAAAATATGGTCAACCTTTTTTGGCTCACAGTAGGTTAGTTTTTAGCTTCTGAAAATTGGCTTTGTTGTATTTATTGCATGAGATTCTGTGACAGGGATTCTAGTGTATTCATTTTTGGCCCAAGGAACATTTTCTGCATGTGGTACACACTTAAAGCTGAATGCTAGGCATATATTAAAAAAACACCAGTCAATTCAGTTGTGTATTCATTAATTTAAAAAAATCAAATTGCCTTGTAAATGCCAACATCTCGGCACAAGGTGGTCTCTACCTGGTTGCCTCACCGTTCACACTAATGGCAGATTCAATGGTCAATAAGCATTTGGCTAGCACTCTAGCTCAAACTTGGAGTATTTGCAGGTTTACTGTTGGATCCATCAGGGTCTTGCAAAATCAGCATGGAACCCCAGCCCTCGCAGTCTTATACCTCCGATATGTGACATCCTGTTAAAATTTGTTGCAAGTGTTGCTTTTATTACTTGCACTCTGTCCTTCAGTATCATTGATACAAGACAAAGGAAAAAGAAAGGGTGTAAAGACTCGTAGCAGGAGGAAGCTTTGTCATTGTCCTCTTCATTCTCTCCAGAGAGTCTGTCACAGTCTACAAGGCATGAGGCAGAGGAGGAGTGATTGAAGTCAATGCAATTGCAGGGGGGTTATGATGGCACAAGGCAGACAAGATCCTTCATTAGGTTTCCCAAGATCCACAGCCATATGGAGGTCCTCTCTTCAGTTCTGTAAAGGCTTGGGCTCTCTTCACCTTCTGCCACAGTCTATGGTAAAGAAAAGAGTCACAATACGAATAATGAGCACAGCTGCTGTTTTACCTCATTTTTGTGTCAACAGATACATGCTCATCCACGACCAAACTCATTTAAATGTCAAATCATGTGACCTGACAATTGTGAAAACTTACCGGTGAACTTTTGGAATATTGTTTTCTAAGATTGTAAACCTATACCTTTTGCTTAATTATTTTTTTACTTTTTGCAAATATTTTATGATTGCCCCTTGAATTAAATGTTTTTTCTTGTAAAACAAATGACTTCCAGAGCATTATCAGTTTTCTTAGAGAGCTCCATCATATGAAAACCTTGGAGGAAACTATTGCAGAGCTCTTCTTTTAAGAATGCTAGATTCCTGGATGTCATGCTGAAGCTTTGGCTTTAATGCCCTCTGAGAATAAGTAGAGATTTTAAATTCTGACACTCATTTACAGTATTTATTTTTACTGTTACTCAAAGGTACTATGACAACGCCAGGTGATTAGTATATTGTTTGTGAGAGCACAGCAGTAATTATCTTCTTTGAGATATGCCCTTTCTGACTGGTATCTTCTATCCAGCAACCCAATAGGTAGGGGCAGACAGTGGGAATCGAGAATACAAACAATTTTCTTAAAATCTTAAGTTATGTTTTGGGTCATGTAGCTCTGAGGCTTGGTAGGTCTTTGCATGGGATAAAGCCTTCATTCCTACATTTACATCTTACCTGGTATCCAGATCTTATTATTAATCCCAGCTGTCCACAGGCCTTTATATATGGAAGCTGACTAATGTTCAGGGCTCTCTCTCTCAGCTGGGTGAAAAGGCTGACTGCTGCCAGAACACTAAAAAGGTACAAGTGCTACCAGTTTAGGGAACCCATTAGGGGCCACTCCACTGTCAGTCAGGAACTGGCCTTGGTTTACTTAGTGGCTCAATCAAGCTGATGTTTTGTTTTTTGACCTGCACTGAAACTGTGCTTGCTGCATTGTTGAATAAAAGTGCAGGGCAAAGTTGCTAGGTATGTTGCTGGGTGTGTCCCTGTCTTGTACTAGGTTTACTGCTGCCAATACCAACAAAAAAAACACGTTTTTGAGGAGCGCGACCTATGATAGGAGTGATGGCCCAATGTGCTGAACTTGGAAGAATGCATAACAGTGTGCAATACAGACACCCAAAACTGATTAGTCATATAAAAGGGAACAAATTGGTGACTTACAGTTCATGTGACCTGACAATTGTGAAAACTTACCGGTGAACTTTTGGAATATTGTTTTCTAAGATTGTAAACCTATACCTTTTGCTTAATTATTTTTTTACTTTTTGCAAATATTTTATGATTGCCCCTTGAATTAAATGTTTTTTCTTGTAAAACAAATGACTTCCAGAGCATTATCAGTTTTCTTAGAGAGCTCCATCATATGAAAACCTTGGAGGAAACTATTGCAGAGCTCTTCTTTTAAGAATGCTAGATTCCTGGATGTCATGCTGAAGCTTTGGCTTTAATGCCCTCTGAGAATAAGTAGAGATTTTAAATTCTGACACTCATTTACAGTATTTATTTTTACTGTTACTCAAAGGTACTATGACAACGCCAGGTGATTAGTATATTGTTTGTGAGAGCACAGCAGTAATTATCTTCTTTGAGATATGCCCTTTCTGACTGGTATCTTCTATCCAGCAACCCAATAGGTAGGGGCAGACAGTGGGAATCGAGAATACAAACAATTTTCTTAAAATCTTAAGTTATGTTTTGGGTCATGTAGCTCTGAGGCTTGGTAGGTCTTTGCATGGGATAAAGCCTTCATTCCTACATTTACATCTTACCTGGTATCCAGATCTTATTATTAATCCCAGCTGTCCACAGGCCTTTATATATGGAAGCTGACTAATGTTCAGGGCTCTCTCTCTCAGCTGGGTGAAAAGGCTGACTGCTGCCAGAACACTAAAAAGGTACAAGTGCTACCAGTTTAGGGAACCCATTAGGGGCCACTCCACTGTCAGTCAGGAACTGGCCTTGGTTTACTTAGTGGCTCAATCAAGCTGATGTTTTGTTTTTTGACCTGCACTGAAACTGTGCTTGCTGCATTGTTGAATAAAAGTGCAGGGCAAAGTTGCTAGGTATGTTGCTGGGTGTGTCCCTGTCTTGTACTAGGTTTACTGCTGCCAATACCAACAAAAAAAACACGTTTTTGAGGAGCGCTACCTATGATAGGAGTGATGGCCCAATGTGCTGAACTTGGAAGAATGCATAACAGTGTGCAATACAGACACCCAAAACTGATTAGTCATATAAAAGGGAACAAATTGGTGACTTACAGTTGGGATGTGAGCCTATATGCCCTGGTGTCTCTCACAGAATATTCTCCACGGTCTGTTTAATGCGATGTCCACAGCTAGCAGGTGGGAAGAGAATGGGTGTCTGCCCGGACTGGAGTGGGAAAACGAGGTGTCAGCCGATGTCACAAACTCAGCTGGCCAGGCTGAGTAATTTTATAATTCGGTGTGCATTCTTCCCATTCTTCCTGACAATTTTTCATGTAGCTCCTTACAATTGACTTTTTTGTTTAGCTGGGTGGTGCCAGCAGGGTCACCCACGGATCACACTTCAGCTTATTCAAGAAGAAAAAGCCAAAATTTGATCCATGTACAACCAGCTTTAGTCTGAGTTCCCAGGCATTCACATTTGGACACTCCTGGAGCTGTTTGAGTCTTCAGTGATGGGCGCTGAGACAACTGCCTGCTCTGGCACCATTAATGACTTCCACTATGTAGTAATCAGGAAACTGGAGAGACGGGTCATTAGTCGCTGACCCGCTTCCTGATTGCAGGGGAAGCCGGCTCCATGTTCCCCTATGGCACTGCCCGTCAGAGGAAGTCTTCCTCTGACCAGAAGTTCAGGTATTGGAGAAGATATCGAGCATTTGGGCGAGTACAAGTACTTGCCCAAATACTCTGTATCTGTGCATCCCTAATCAAAACTGTATTGGTCTGTGCTAAATAGCGCTTCTCAGTGGTCAGCGTAGTCCCCAGACCACGCTGACCAATGAGTGCTTGCAATTTGCGAGCGAAATCCAAAATGCATAGGGCAGGACTGCGATGCACAGTACGGGGTAAGGACAGTACACCTGTACCGGCGGAGGGTAAGGACTGTTTGCCGAAAGGTAAGTATAGCTGGGGGATTTTGGGAGAGACGGGGGCCAGATTTGATTGGGTAATTCCATTTTCCCATATCTTCACAGCGCACCCTGTCTCAGTGATAACACAGAGCAGACGGAAAACCTCCGTTTTTCGTCTGCTCTATGGTGAGCTCATGTTCCGTGGTTTCAGGTCCGCTAGAGGGCGTCGGGCGATAGGAATTCCACACCCCTGAGGTTCACTGACAAGTTCAGGGAGCAGCCCAATTACTTGCCTGTTAGTGAAAGGGATCCTTCCTGGAGGCTACAGCAGGTAGACCTCTCCTTTTTTTAAAAGTGTGTTTCTAGGCTGTTACTACACTAATTACTCTGTCAGTCACCCAAAAATTATGCAGATCAGTTTCTGACTTCTCTCTGATGTTCCTGATTTGCATACATGTTGCAGGCCAGTGACTCAGAAGGTACTCAAACCGGAGACAGCCTGGAAACTGGAAGCATTTTTAGGCCAACAAAGGCAAGGGCGACTGCAAGTGATCATGGGGCGTACGCATGCGCAGTAGAGATCTTTGGCCAGGAGAAGAGGAGAGACACAGGGTAAGTCAATGCAGGCAGCCCAGAAGCGTGCACCCGTAAAGACTCCATGGGACAGGAAGGAACAGGAAGAGACAGGAGTCCGCGCTGGATCAGAGACCGGCACAAGCACTGGAGGGACTCCTGAAAATTACTGGAAAGAAGAAGATGATCAGATCAAGAGGCATCATTTAAGGTAAATCCTTAAAGCAGCATGGGGGGGAAGTTAGACTTTAGTGTCACTTTAAGGTGCACCTATGGCTAAACCAAAGGTGAAAAACGAATTATTTAGCACCATGTGAAGGTTCTGGACCAATCGGCTGTTTCATGGGGACTCCATAGCCCTGTGTAAACTATGACTCCCCCCTCTGCACCGCAGGCGAAAGGTGGGGATGTGCACCTGGAGATCTGCATTAAAGTGTACCTGTTGTTTTTCCCTGCATTGGTAAAGTGCAGATTCGCCTCTAAAGTTTTCAGTTTGCAAACTTGCGACAAAGAAACATGAAATCTATCCGAGATTTCAACACATCCCAAGGAATATTGCGCCAGTGAAGTGAACCATTAACCTTCCTCAGAGCCGAAGGCAACTTTATGGGGATGAAATTGGACCTATAAATCCTAAAACCTCTAAATGTATGAATTTGTTCACGGGAAATTAAAGCCTTAAATTAAAACCTGCGAGTCTGCAGTCCGCATCCCTGCGATTTCATCCACTTTATGTCATTGATAAATTCTTTGTTGGGCCCGCAATCCTTTACGGTTTAAGTATGGAAATAAGACATTTCGACAAAATAAGCATGAGGGATGAATGATAGGCTCGGTTAATTATCCAATCAGGCAGCAGTGTCGTGCTGTGCACTTATTAAATTGATTTGCAAAAAAGAGTTACTTTACCCTACAGCTGCTAGAACAAGGCCTATGGTAAACACTGAGCATGACGATGGTCCACTGTGTTCCAAATAGATCATTATATACATCTGTTGTCCTCTCGATAGGGGGAATCCTTTGAGAATGGTCAGCTTTGAATAACTGGGCAGATGAATCATTTCTGTGTAATTAGAATCATTTCTGGCACGCTGGCTGGACTTTAAATGAGTTATTTTGTTATAAAACATTTGCCAGATGCCAAGACTTCTGTGGAGGAATGCATACACGCAGGAGTTGGTGGCAATGCCCTTTGGTAGAATCTTATGACGCTGGAGATTTTCCAGTTTTCAGGTTGTTTAAAGGGAAAGGTCTACTTAAAGCAGAACACAAGCCAAAATAACCAAATAAAAATGATTTGCCCAATAATAGATGAAATAGAAAAAAATCACCTTGTAAGTTCCTTGAGGGCAGGGGCTGATGTGACTGTGCAGCATGTAAAGTGTTGTTTAGGTTGTTGGTGCTATGTAAATACCTGTAATAAATAAATGAAAAGAAAATCTGTTAATTGGTCTAGTATGGGCAAAGTACAGTTTCACGTTAATCAGACAGGCCGGATGAAGCACCATACACAAAATAGTTAAGATTCTGATTCTGGGTTATGTAATTATTAGAAACCTAAAAGACTTCTATCAGTGTCATTATATAACATTAGAAAAACAAGTTACATAAGGTAACCTTTTCTTGTGTTCCATATTAAGTATTACATCATGGCCTCCATCCTAGTAATCTGTTAGCAGCATCTGTTTCAATGCCAATCTGAAACGAGCCATGTAAACCATGTTTTCTAAAACTCACAAACTTTTCAGTTTTAAATAGACTCCGTCACAGGGTCTAGGGTTTAAAATAAAAAGATATATTGCACCCGATTCTCAGTCCCCCCTCAGGGGTTAAATCTTAAAACTGGATTCAAGTACCTTAATTATTAACAAAAATGTATCTTATTTGAGTATCACTCAGGTGTAGATCCTTAAATCATCTCTGGATTGGTGCTGACTCTGTCCTTCCTTCTGGAGGGTGGCTACTTTTGTTCCCCATGGTCCCTGTGTGTGTTGTAAAGTAGTCACCGCTTCATGCTCATTCCTGTGATGGACTACAATCTCAATACAAATTAGTAAAGTAAACGTGAGATTGTAGTCCATCCTAGTAGTGAGCTTGGAGCAGTGACCTCTTTACAACACCCACAGGGACCATGGGGAACAAAAGTAGCCACCCTCCAGAAGGAAGGACAGTGTCAGCACCAATTCAGAGATGATTTGGGGATCTACAGTGGTACATTTATGTTAATGTTTAAGTTACTATAATGTATTTTTTAAGGTTTAACTCCTGAGTATAGTGTCACTTTAAAATCTTGATGACTTCTAAAATTACTTTGACATGTTAAAGCTTTGATGAGATTTTAGTAATTGATACTAGATAATGCACATTGTGTAAGGTATCATCTAGCATGAATGAACTCTGATCACGTGGTCACAGGCCAGATTTAAATAGATGACAAAACCTAAGGGTTTTAATGGAAAGTAAGGTCCTAGAATGAACACACAGACCAATGCCCAGGAGCTTCAGCAGATGCATACCTCCCAACTTTCTAAAAGAGGGGCACCTTTTATTAGCACAAAGTATACAGGGAAAGGACATTCTCTGTCAAGTGTCCCATTACTAAAGAATTAATATGGAAAATAGAGTTGGTTAAAGCAAAACTCCCAGTTTCCTAATTTGCAGTGTAAATATAAGTTAAGGGTTAGATTAGATACTCTGAATACATTTAAACATGTAAACGCAGGTACTTTATAAACACAAGAGGTGAATTCAAGTGTAAACTTTGTTTATACATCCAGATAAATTTTTCCTACCATTTAAAAAAAACACAAATGCAGAAGATGTGTGTGAATGAGTGCTAACAGAATAACTGCACTCAGCTCACTGTTTTTTTGACAGGTCTGCTATAAAGCCATTAGTCTGCACCCTTCTCTCCAGCCTCTAGGTGGTGCCCTTGCTTCTGCTGTTTTTGGAACAGTTGGCTGTGGGTTTTCATGTACCTGTTCCCTTCCATACAGCTTAGTAAATTAACAATTCAATAGGCACATGGAACCAGCTATAAAGGGCCCAATACAAAAATGTTTCCTTTGCATTCTAGTGCCAGCTGTCCATACATTTAATGGGCATAGTAGAATTAAGGAAAAAATCAAATTCTGCTCTGATTTTATTCATTTTTATTTTGCTTTTCCAAAGAAAAAGCACCCTGCCTCTCCTTTTCTAAAAAAGATTCAACTCTATATATAAGCTGCTATCCCTATAGCAAAGGTTTGCAGGTATGTAAGCCCACTGTGTAGTTATAATAAGGTTAATGCCGATCAGTATGCTCATCTAATAGGTGCTTTAGTAAATGGCCTATAAACATGAATTCCAGCTACTCTGAAAAATTCACCTTGCAGTGGGAACTTCCACACGACAACTCCAACTTATGCTTTTAGGGTTCATTTCATCTAGGCGGTGTTGATTAAAGTAAATTACTTACCTTATTTCGTAATGCCCCTGTCAGCCAGCATTCTCCAACGTTTGTGGGGAAGCCCTCGACATCTTCAAGTACAATACAGGACCACAAGTCTGAAGTTGGAGAGTGGGCTCCTGCATGAATAAGGATGAGGATCAGGTTTATGGGGTGAAAGTCTGCTAGAGCAAGACATAAGGTAAGTATTTTCAAGTTCCATAGAGAAGAAATATAACTTGTTAATACTTGTTTGGTATAGGGACCGGCCCAATTTAAAGAGAATTAGATTTTTAGGATTCTTGAAAATTGAGGGCTCCTGATTCCACATATTTGTTTTACTTGTATAAGGTAAGCTTTTCACCTTATTCATCACCCCCTAGATGGAACAAGCATTTAACCCTTTCAGTGCAGGGAGATCCCCACTACAAGATACATTTTTATGTTTAGGTGGATTTCAGTTTTAATAATTCTTGCCAACAGGTGAAAGCACTGAACTACATAATGGCACTGCAGACCTATAAACAGGTGACGGAGTACAAGGTCATTTTAACTAATGTTAAATCGGTCAAATAAAAACAGCCAATATGTTTCGGGGGCCAAATTACTCTACTCTTCATCAGGGCTCAACACAAGATAAAACTTGAATTGACTCATGGAAAAAGTGATCCCACAAATCTTTATTAGAACCGGAATAAAAACCTTGTTATTTCACAGATCTGTTTACCCTGCCTAAGGGATTCCTATGTAAATTAGATGGTGCTAAAAAGTATAGGAATTTCCTATAGGAAGTTATTATACATAAAGCCCTAAGAGTTCAGGCACAGGTTATAACATTTAGAAGGAGGAACAGGATTATGCAGATTCTTAAACACTGTAACGCATAAATGCTGCAACATGGTGCGCCTTAATGCTCAGCTACCGCAATATGCGTCACTGTGTTGTTCTAAGGCGTGCTCAATTGGCACCCCCCGAAATGTGACCAAGCTATCACCACCATTCACTTTCAACTACTGACAATTGGAAATCAGTAGGATGGGTTCCTGGTTATGTCATCACTGTGCAGCCAATCAATGTGTGCAATTGCGCACGATCGCGGTTTTAAAAAACCGCAGTGTGTGCTGCAAAAAGAAGTACATGTACCTTTTTTCAGCAATTGCCGCTCGGATATAACCCCGTTTAAATCAATGGGGCCACATGGCAATCGCTGTGTGCAAACCTGCACGATCGTGCGGCCCTGGAACCGCCGATATCTGAAACTAGCCTAATGAAGTAATACTTGATAAAGTAATGAGAGGTATTAAAATGCACACATAGGAACATGCGCGTAGAGCCATTATCCATGTGAGCTGACATTTTTGCAAACATTTATTTTATTTATATTTTTTATACTATTTATAAGAACAAGTAAACATTATAAAAGCAATAAAAGAGAACACTGTAGGCAGGCATACAACATACGGTTAGATACAGATAGGTACATGTTGTAAAATAAAATGTTGCATTGTTTTGAAGAGATGTTACAAAAGTGAGCTGAAAGCACAGGATACTGATGCTTGGAAATGTTTTGACGCTTTATTCAGTATTTATAAAACTGACTTTTATTAGATTTGTTACCTTTTTTTATCCGATTTGTAAACCTTGTTTGTTTGTTGTTTTTTTCTCACGGCCTGGTCTGCTAATAAGCCACAAGTACAATTCACAGAGAGTGACCACTATACACGTGTTAACGTGCGCACAGCATTACGTAGCATGGCAGAAAGTAACATCTGTTTCCACATGAGTTCAGAATGAATAAATTAGCCAGTGAAAACGACATTTTATGGCCAATAACTGTATAAAGTAAGCAGCACGCAAGTGTGGGGGTAAGAACAGAGATCAATATACATATAGCGGAAAGATTTATATATGCATTACTGAAACAGATGCTTGACTCGGGTTGCTACTTAAAAGGTTATTTCAAGCCAGTTTACGGTATTTTGGTGGCTGATGCTGTTATAAAGTGTCTGCCCAGAGCACTAATGCTACCCAGGGACTCCCTTTATGGATTTTGCATGGCAAATGTCAGTCATTTTTGATAAGAAGCATTGGTCTTGTGATAAACGCCTATTCAGTAAATGCAAGGCTAGATTGACACAGGAAAGCAAGGCGGAGGCCGATGTTTCACATCATTTAACTAAAACGTAAACAGTAATTCTGCCTGTGAATAGCACCACTTATCTTTTTACACATACAGTCATAAAAAAAACCCAGTCAACTGTAACTGTCTAAAAGCATAGCATTGGTCACTATAGACGTCCAATACAATACTCGGGTGAGGATCGGGCCATTAAGGGGTACCCAAGGGAGCAATGATGAGCCTGTGACTGTCACAAGCTCTCATTACAATTCACAGATATCTTCCAACTTGTTGAAAAGTATATGTGTAGCCTGACCAATTCAAGAAGAAAGGTGTTAAACAAAGACAAGCTGAGGTTTATACAGACCCTGGTCTGAACCTGAGCTCGTCTGAAGCCAGAAGGAGCTTCCCCCCAACATGTGCTGCCCAATCAGCTGCAGGCAGGGATTTCCCCACCCACAGCTTGATGTAAGCAAAGAGGTGGAGTGCAATGATGTCCTTGATCTTATATGGCTGTATACATGAATGTTGTAATCACATAATGATGTCATTGACCTACATGGCAGTATAAACAACATTTAGCTAATATGGTCATACAAGGTAAATATTTCAGCACAAGCATCCTGCCCCTTTGTTTATGGTCAGCTGCTGTGCAAGGAGTGCCCCGACCTGCAGCTGATTGAGTGGGAGGCCCATGTAGCTTCTGGGTTCGATCTGAACCTGAGCTCATCCCATATATTAAAGTTGTACGACAGCCTTCCCATCAGTCTTGCACAGTTGTACTGGCTCCTCTCCTGAACTGAAAGTGCTTACTTTGAATTCACTGCACACTGTGCACTTCTCTCAGTGTACATTAGAGGCTGCAGCAAGTCCGATAGAGCCGATCTCATTTCCTAGCTGGAGGGTATCCATCTAGTCCTTTCCTACTGCTCCTTCACTGTCCTTTGCCCACATCTTTCATTTATTGGATTTCAGTTATTTTAATCATTTGAGGCTCAGCATCCCATGAGAGCATTATCTGAAGCAGTCTACATGTAAATGGAATCTGTTTAAGAATGCCCACTTCTCTTGACTGACACCCCTCCAATATTGCATTTTGATATTAGCATCCCAAGATCCAGCCCACTGCTTGGAGGAGGGCTGGGGACTCCTGAGAGGAGTACTGAGGTGTGATATTTTATGATGGGCCCCCCACCGCCCATGATCTACCTGCATTGCATAAAAAACACAGAGACCCTTAAATAAAGTATGTAATGAAATGGAAAAGGTTTTATTAAAAAATTTCATTAACATGTTGGTAAGGTGGAAGGGAAGGAACACTATTGGTAAACAGCTTAGCCCTTACGTCAGGACATGTTGCATAAAAAACAGTAGCAGATCCTAGCAGTAGTGATCTATTGACTGTTATATTCAGCAAAAGATCTGCTTGTCTGTTGCTACCTTACACCTGGTTACATGTGGAACATTTTGATATAAATTCGGCATCTTTAAATTAATTAAATGATCTCACATGGATAAATAATAGTGGCTTATATTTTGCAACCATTTTATGTGGCCAGCATTATTTCAGAGTGGTCAGTCTTTTCTGACCATTTACCCCTAAACAATAGCAGATATCTTTTAAATGGTGGCTGCCCTGTACTCTAACTAATTGCTTGTATTGATACCATTTGCTAAAAGGGCTGTCTGCAGAGAATGATTTTCTATCAAGTTGGGAAATCATTTAGAATGATCTTGTCCATTCTTCAGTTTATTAGCAGTCATGTTTATACCCACAACATTGCATATCTTATAAACAATTGTCCCATCTATTTGTTCCCCAACTGTCAGCGTCACACATGGCAACTCGCCATTCCCTTTCATTTTTCTACATGCACACCATTTTCCAGACTAGATCTGGAACACAGTGCATTGCATTTTGTGGAGTTTTTACTGTGATTTTGTCACGTTATGGAGCGGATTGTTTGGGGTTTTTTTTCTAGCTTAAAATGGGTTCTAGCTTTTAGGTGGGTTCCAGTGCTACTGTATGCATTTTTGATGTGTTTCCATGCAATCCAGTGCATTCCAAACCAGACAAAATGAGACAAGCAGTATTTTATTTTTCTGGTCTAGAACGGACTGATGTGAACAGATTCCAGAAATAGCATAGGGGTACATTAGGATGCATTTTGGGTCCGGAAACAATTTTGTCTGGTTAGGAGATGATCTGAATGTGGTGTGAATGGGCCCTTCAGGATAAAAGGCAAAAATCTGATTGCGTTAGGCAACACAGGCAGACATATTTAAAGGTTACCTGTTGACAGATTAAGGCGTCACATTCAAAGTACATTCACCCATATGATAACCACGGCAAGGGAAAAGTGTAAGTTAAGAGTAAAAATTATTTAATAATAGAGATAGATCAGATATTTTAGAAACTAAGAGGCTGTGTATCTTTGCAACTTGGTGCTCATTTATAAAGGTCAGACATTAAACTGTAGCTATAGCCAAAACTTTTTTTTTTTTTTTTGGATAGAGGAGGGTAGGGTTAGACACTCTTTTTTTCTTGCCGTCTGTCTGTCCCCATTGAGGAGATACAATATCTCCATTTGCCCTGGTGACCAACATTTTCTGGTTTCCCACTCCAAGGATTACCTGAACCCCAACAAAGTACCACTTGATCTATTGTAAACACCAGATAATTTGGCCCACCCTAGCAGTTGCGGCCAAATACTTCCCTAGGACTCGTACTGTACTTCCCCAACTCCTTTAAACCTTAACACCCATTGTGGGACATCACTCATTCCAACTAGGACTTTAGACCAACAGAACCAAGGACAACTACTTCAAGGGCAATACCACTAATCATAGGGGAGGTAAAATGTCTATTGCCTGTTTGATAGCCATGTGAAATTCAGTTTGCAATTCCCTCTGGGCTGTAAGATTCTCGTCAGTGTTCTCTAGCAGTTACATATCTCCTCTGTTCTGTGAGTTCCATTTTGATAGGCCTGTTTATCTGTGAGATCCTACTGATAAACCTGCCGGCTGATAAACAGATCCGCTCAAAAAAATATTTCACAGAGGAGACGGTAATTGCTCAAGCACACTGGCCACCCATAGGAGATGGTGAAACTGCAAGCTCCCCCAAAATTGGTAGAACAGTGTAGATCTCAGAGGCTACATTCAGTGGGGACGGTTGAATTTCCGACTGCTTTTGTGCTTCGCTGCACGAATGGTTTTTAGCTGTATTTCCTTCTTTTTCCACTGAGCATACACCGTAGATCAGGGGTGGCAAACTCAAATTCATCGGGGGCCGCATCAGCAGTATGGTTACCCTCAAAGGGCCGGTTGTATAGGACTATGCATCTACTCACATGTGCCCATCTCTGGATGATGACTATACATCATCGGGCTCGGCCGCTCTGTAGCTGCAGCAGGCGAGAAAGAGAAAAGAAAACTGAAGCGAGCGAGCGCTTGCCGTGGCGGTAGTGTTCCATCTCTAGTCCTGCCGGCGAGGCACCATTGCTGACATTCCACTCATTTTCACTTGCCAATTGCGAGGGGGCGAGTGGAAATTTTGAGGCTTGACATAGGGCCATGAGACAGGGCGGGGGCGGAGGCAGAGACGGAGCAAAATGAGGTGGCTGCTGTGCGGGCCACATTACAAGGTCCGGCGGGCCGGACTCGGGCTTTTGGATGTCTACACCTATGTATGAAAACCATGACTGCAACACACATGTTGGATATCGCAATGAACGTTGGAGTGCGAGAACTCTAGGGCCATTATTCACAGTCAACTCTAAATTGATGATCTGTAAAGGAATTTAAAGCGTTGTCTATGGACAATTTGGGGTACTGCCGTTTTTCGCTGTGTCACTGGTGCATGCAATTTTGAGACTTGACATGTTTGTGTTTTTTTTATTTTTTAATCAATGACATCATGACTGTGCTGTACATAGCTGGTGCAGAGAGCAGAGCTGCGGGAGGGGCCCAGCAGGCCCCACCTACCTCAGGCTGCCTGCAGATAACTACATGAGGGGCAGAGACAAGACCAGTCACCCAGCACAAGGAGAGAGAGCAGCAGTGACCGGTCTTTATTACAGGAAGCTCCTCCACAGAGGTAAGTTTCACACTGGATTACTGCACAGATCTGGAAGAAATACAGAAAGCTCACCAAGATTCAAGTAAGAATACACATGACTCTTCTCTTAATGTTTGCTTATCCTGGAGTTCAGCTTTAAGACTGGCTACGTTATCTAATCTATTAAGTAAAACCCAATGAAATGGGCCTCCTTTTACAGGGTTGCTTGTTTTTATAATTAGCTGAACTGGCTAATCAAACTCTTCCTTCATCTCACCAACATTTTATTGCATGCGGACTGCCTCATTTCCATTTGTAATGCTGAGATCAGTAGTAACACTGGCATCATCTAGGTGATCGTCATTACCACCAGCGTTACTGGGGCTCATTATTATAAAGTGATATATTGTACAATATAAGCTCACGTGTAAAAGGAAACACAAGTAAGATTTTTTGCCAGAAGATCTTCACTGAAACCAAAGATACTGTGACAGAATTTCATAATTTTTTATATCTTCTCACTCTTGAGCTATTTAATCTCACCAGAATTTGTATTTGTTTAACACAGAGAGAATGATAATATTGAATGATAGACAGTGACAGTGACACGGCGGTTAAATGGAGTAAGACATAAAGTAAACAAGTGAAGAGAAGAGACAGGTCAGGTTCACCATCCATCTGCTTCCTTTTAGCTGGTGCTTTCCTTTATTCCAAACATACAAGTACCCTGCAAAGATTTAAAGCTGAAGTCTGACAAACTGCTAAATATAAAATAGAAATAAAATCAGCCCACTCTTTGGACAATAAATGAACAGTAACACATTGATAAGGTCACCCTTTTGAACATTCCTCCTGTTAGTGTGTGTACTGTCAGCACATGTGCACTGCAGTAGAGCTAATTATGAGTGCTACTGTAGAGAAGGCTGCATGTCCAGTTTAGGAACTCACATTAAATGTATTCAAAATACATTAAAAGAGCTTTTAAAAAGTATAGTTGTCACAGACAAAGGTCTATGCCCATTGAGAGACACTGTCCAGATGATTTAGGAGCAAATACAGGCTGCGTGGACACACAGGGGACATGCCTAGTCATGGGGGCACTAGAAGTCTGTAAAAGACATAGAGTGCTGAGGTGCATTTGAGTCAGTGGATGACACAGGATGCTCTGGGTTGCATTTGGAGTTAAGGGACGCCCAGGGGAGCACTGGCATCACTAAATGACACAGGATGCTCTGGGTTGCACTGGAGTTATGAGGCACTCTGGGGTCACCAGATGACACTGAATTCTCTGGGGTACAATGGAGCCACGCGGTGCACTGGGGTCACTAGTTGACACAAGGGGAAGTCTATGTGCATCCAACTGATACTAAATAGTTCAATACATACCATTTACCAGTTTTCTGTTCTCCTTTGGAAAGCTCTATGCAGTCTTTTTGTGATGGGGCCAGGGAAATTTACAATGAGAAGATTTGTACAACCCTTGCACAAGGGACACTAACTAACTCGGACGTTCACAACCAGGGTGCCTTGGCATCCTGGGGCATCTTCTGGCTTCCCCAGGGGTTCTTCATCTCAGATATAAAAGGAGGGGGCTCCTGGTGTGGCTGTCTTTGTCCCATTTAGGGAGATTTACCTTCTGTTCTGCAGATACCACAGGAACTGAGAATGTCTCTACGAGGCGAGAACAGGTGACAACTGAAAAATTTTGGAATTTCCATTATTTTTGGTCTCATTAACACAGGACAATTAGAGTGAATATCCCCAGTGAGGGCCCAGACAGCAATAAAATCTTGAACTTCTAACACCTCCATACTTGTGCCAAAAGCAACAAAATCCAGTGCATTGGAGTGTCATTTGCAATGCAGCACATCATGATGCATGCACTATAGTGCCTTGCAATAACATGCAAAACAAAGATCTGAATGGACACGTGGGCTGGCTTAAGAAGTACACTCTGACTCACTTCCAATTGCACCAACAGGACAAATTTTATGCCACTGGTGCATAAAAGCAACATGACAAATACATGACATCAAGCGCACAGAAAAAAATACTGTATAGACCCTTACAGCCTCCAACATACAAGTGCCATTGCTAGAAGGTCTGCAGGTGTCCATGTCCAGCTGCTACCACAGCAAATTCCCTTCCTGTACCCTTTTTTAAATTGTTCAACAAATACGCATATCCCCAGAAACAGATGCACCAGCCCCCATATGCGATAAGCCTGGGCTGATGAATGTAACCATCTTTGGTATATCATTGTACAAAGCCCGATTTAACTGATTATTTTTCCCAGTGTGCGTATGCGGACAGGAAATGAAAATCTGAACTCCTGGCTGAAGATTAAACTCCCCCAGAGGATGACAAGTTGATATCGGAGAGATCTGCCGCCTCTGGGGGGGGTTTGGTGTGGGCCTCGGCCTTGTTTTTTTTGAAAGATGAATAAGAATTGAAAAAGTGATTTATAAAGTGAGTGGGTGAAACATGAAAGCGCAGTTCACATCTCCAGAGAGAGCATCTCCCTATGTGAGCAGCCAGGGGTCAGGCACAGACAGGCAGTCTTTTCTCTGCTGTGTGTTCCCTCTTCAGAAGATCTACAGAATGTTGCAAAACGTATTATCCAGATCCTTTTACTCGGCTTGAAGGGATAGCCTTCACTTATTATGCAACCAGGCATAAGTCATTGGTGTATGCATGACTTCCGCTTTTTTAACTACTTTATATATAGTGCTGACACATTACGCAGTGCTTTACAAAGTACATCGACCATTTACGTTATCTCTGACCCCAAACTATCTGTCTGTCTGGTGCTCCTAAGGCCCCTTTCACATGGCCCAATCAGAAGGAGATCAATGCACAGATCTCCTCCTGATTGGAATGGATGTCACCGATGTGACATACATGTTCGTGCAGTTTTTTTTCTCCATCGCAAGATTGAGGAAAACACTGACATTGCAAGACCCATGTTAGCGTATGGGCAGGTGTCTAAATGGACAGGTGTCCATTTACATCCGGTTACCCCTGATCCAGCACGATCAGATCCAGGGAAAACGGATCTCTGATCGCTTTGGTTTTTCGGACCTGGCCAGAGCCAGGAGTAACTGGCTGCCCATACATTAACATCGTGCTTCCGATCAGGTCCACCTCAAAAACTTACAGATGAACCTGACTGGAAAGCCCATGTGAAAGGGTGTGGCACAGTTATACAGACACAGTATTCTGGTGTAAAACTATCAAAGAGAATGCATGGTGTTAATATGTATTTTCTAAAGTTGAGGAGTACAACAAAGGTACATTTTAGACTTTTTAAAATTTTTAGCCAGAGAATAGAGCTCTTTGCTTCTTTTCCCATGTTTACTAGGATAACATTACCTGTGTTGCATAAGAAAGCCGGCTTGTGATGTAGGTGAGAAATCATAGACAGCGGCGATAAGGAAAGTATGAGATCAGCACAGTTGCAGTGTTCCTGAAATGCTTTACAAGCTAGCTCACTGGTTTCACATACTGTCTGGAATTGCTCTCTTAATGAAGCATGCACTCTTATTCTTGCTTACTTTGAGCCTGACACTTCAGCTTGAGTGTCAGAGACCAAATGAAATTAATAAGGTCGCCATACATTTGTTTTGGTCACTTTCCATTGGGAATCGCACACACAATTGCAAATAATTACCAGAAACTCTGCCATTCATGGATTTGTGAACTAAAAAAAAAAAAAACTAGGGCAATTGATTTGAAAGCACTCTGATCTTTCTGCTGGTTTTGAATGCAATTTCAATCCCCCATTTCTTGCGGTCGATTTAACAAACCACCATTATGTCTTTGGCTGCTTTTAATATTTTGACAAAACATGAAATGGAAAGTTCAGTCACTCTCTTAAATTGACCATGTATGGCCACTTTACAGTTGACACCCTGTTACCTGCCTGAGAATACACACTGGGCTTGATTTACTAAAAACGGCTGTACACTTTGCAAAGTAATTGAATACTTTGGGAACAGTAAGCTCAGTATGCAAAGTTAATAATCATAAGGGCTCATTCACACCATAGGGCATGCTTGCATGCGGTGGTTCCATCCTCCGGCCCCTACGTCAGTGCTGGCCCTGTGGTGACATAGGGTCTAGAAGATGGAACCATGTAACGTGGTGGGCAACATAGGTGTCAAATGTCAAAGGTCGAAGAGCCTTAAGCTGGCCATACACAAAGCAAATTGTGACAGGTGCTTCATGAACTGAGGTGTTGACTTGGCCTCCAGATCTCAATCCAATTGAGCATCTGTGTGGGATGTGCTGGAAAAACAAGTCCGATCCATGGATGCCTCACCTCACAACTTACAGTACTCAAATGATTGCTACTGACGACTTGGTGCCAGATACCACACCATACCTTCAGAGGTCTAATGGAGTGTATGCCTTGACAGGTCAGGGCACTTTTGGTGGCAAAAGAGGAACCTACTCAATATTAGGCAGATGGTCCTAATGTTATGGCTGATTGGTGTACATTTAATGTACTTATACATGTTATTTGCCTGTACAAGCCTCACTTGTGTAGACATCCAAAAGCCCTTAGATTGCTGCTAGGTGCCACCATCTTGGATGTAATGTCGGCAGCCCCAGCATACTCAGAGCTGTCACTCAATTGATACCCTATGACAGGGTTTTTCAGTCACGTCATCTTTTCAAAGTATGCAAAAAAAAAAAAAGACGACATGGAGTTCCTCCTTCACATCAGAAGTCCCCCCCCCTTCACATTAGGAGTCCCTTCATATCGGAGTCCCCCCCCCTTTCATATCAGAAGCGCCCCCTTCACATCAGGATCCCCCTTCATCAAAGTATCCCTTTTAGGGAATGTGACAAAGCCAGAAGGCACCACAGGGTTCAACAGCACCGTAGTTTAGAAAGGCTGCTCTCTAGTATTCCCCTTCCCTCATCCCCCGTCAGCTACCAAAAACATTATGTAAGGAGGTGTGGTACGGGGTGGAGGAGTTGGGCCAGCACAGAGAGTAAATAGGACACTCCCTGAGGGCTATGACATGACTAGTAGGAGGTGGCTGTGCTACAGAATTAACTTTTCCTTAAGGCCTCATTGACACCAGATGTAGTGCGTTCCGGCCGGATTGTGGCCAGAACGCACTGCCTCGCATTGTGGCCGGCTCACTTTTTTGTGGGGCAGGAGGGGGCGTGGCGGTCCATTGAAGTGAATGGCACCATAGCCACGCCCTCCGGAAACAATGCGTTCGGCCAATGCTGCTATTTTGTTCGGACCGGATCGGACCGCAGGCATAATGTGCCTTGCGATCCCATGCGGCCGATCGCATCGCCATTCACTTCAATGGACCGCCACTCCCCCTCCTGCCCCACAAAAAAAGTGAGCGGGCCGCAATGCGAGGCAGTGCGTTCTGGCCAGAATCGGGCCTGAATGCACTGCATCTGGTGTGAACAAAGCCCATTAGTCTGGTGTGAACAAGTAGTCAAATTTGCAAGTTGAGAAGCATATTGCAAGAAAATAGAAAATAACGTATGATCAGGAAAAGTCCTGCAAGTCAGCATTTCAACTACAATTATTTACGTTGGGGACAAGGTCTCAATAAGGTTTAATGTCTTTATTTTTCTTATCTCTGTTGTTTACTAAACTTTTCCTCTATCAAGAAAATCTAGAAAAATAATATATATACACACACACACACACACATATATTCTTAATTCTGTTTGCAAACTGAGCCTCTCTTGTTTTTGTTTTATGAAGAAACTTTGCACAGAACCATGACTCGGCGCAGAAAGAGGTTCTTTGAATTGACATGTGCAGCTTGTCTTGTTTGTGCTGATAACCGAAATAAGTATGTTTAATGCACTTACGCAAGCGATGCAATGCTTTAATGTCGTCCCAGCGGGGTATGCAAATAGCGGCAGCAATACAAGAACACTTGCGATCTGTAAAAGAAGTACTGGGGGGGGGGAGCGATTGTTGCTATTTGTCAGTGTGATGTCTCTTTCAGGTGGAAGTCCAACTGGGAACATCAGACGAGAGGCAACTTTAAAATAGTGTTCCCAGGTTAACCGTCATATCTGGTGATGGAATAAGTAATAACCCAGGGGAATGCGTTCTTTTTTATTTTCCTGTTTTAAATGCATGTAGCTACCAAACAGAAATAAAATAGCTATTAAACAAGAAAGGAATGCAAAGTATATTGAAAATGGATAGTTTCTTGCAGGTTCGTGTTTTAGAACTTTTAGATGGCAAAAGTATTTTTAAATTGTTAATCTTACCATAAACCATACAATCTGATTGTACAATTTCCTTTAGATTCACCAAAACGAATGCAAGAGCCAGCCTATGCAATCCATTTAACTGTATTTAATCAGATAGGCCTTTGCACTACATAGTTGTTGGTACAGCAGAAGGGACACGTGACCCAAAGCCTCAGCCTGCCTCACTATAGGGATGACCCTGCCTATGTGGGTTGATGTTGCAGTTGAACAAATCTCACACCTTTTTATCTTTTTTTAGTCCTGAATGATTTTTTTTTTGTGTGTGTTTTCTCTCAGTGGGATTGCTGCTTCCTGCTCTCCTCCTCCAGTGCTCTATGCTGGCAGAGCTGAGCACCAGCCACACCCCGCATCATGTGTCCACAACAGATTTAAGATTGCCATACACCTATAGCTTATCTGCAGGTTTTCTATGGCCAGATGGAAAAAGTGCAACAGATTCCTCCATCTATGCTAAACTGTGTGGATGGAGGAATCTCCCACTGGGCCAAGCTTCAGTATCTTGCTAGTCGGCCCTGCTGGCTCTCAAAACACCTGAACAATGCCTGCATCCAATCAGATTGTTCAGGTATTTTGAGAGCCAGCGGGGCTAACTAGCAAGATACTGAAGCGCAGGCCCAGTGGGAGATTCCTCCAGCCACACAGTTTAGAGTAGATGGAGGAATCCGTTGCACTTTTTCCATCTGGCAATAAAAAATCTGCAGATAATCTATAGGTGTATGGCCAGCTTAATACTGCAGAGGAACATAGGGAGTGGGTCAGACTAGGTCTTTTACTGACTGCTGATTACTGAGAGTGTTGGGTCTAACACTGGTGCCCACTGGACTGCACAATCATATTTAGACAACCTGCACAAGTGCTGTAAAAGGATAGCATAGGCAAGACTATGAAAATGAAGGTTGTTAGTACAATGTCCCATTGATTGCATATCTATTCACTGAGACTTCAGTTGGGCTTTAAAGCAAATTTCAACCCAACAACAAAAATGTAATACATTGCAGCTCACCAATCCTTAGATGTGATAGTTGTATTTGTTTTCTTTTCTTTTTCTGGCTTTTTTCCTTTTATTTTCACCTAAGACAATTCCTCTCTCAGGGTGGCTCCACTCTACACAGGAGCAACGGAGCCACCTTTAGAGAGCGGCATTGTCACCCTTTGGAGAGGGTAATGTCAAGGTGCCCATACACCTTACAATTATTTTTCGAAAAACGAATGTGATCCGTTTTTCATACGATAATCGACCAAATTTGGTTGAATGGGCAGACTAGAAAACTTGTGTCGAAATGGACGAAAATCGATGGATTAGTGGTGTTTTCCTACAACAAAAATCGCAACATGATCAAACGAGAATCTGTTCTGTCGATCAGCGAAATTTGACCAGCTAGTATTGCTGAAGAACGATTATTGAAATCTATATTGGTCTGTGCATGATGGGCTATTTTTTATGCGAAAATTGAACGAGGGTGCGATGACGGGACAAAAAAAAATGGAACGATAATTGTAAGGTCAGCTTAAGTTGCATTAGCAGATTTAGATGGATTTGACTAACTATTTTAATCTAAACCCCAGATAACACTGTTTAAGCAGTTACAACATTTTTTTTTTCAATTTGGGGAAAAGTTTTACATAAATAAAATCTGACCATTGTAAGCACCTCTGTCAGTGTTAAATGGTTTGTCTCTGCCCTGTATCTGCCACTTTTGCTGGCCAGCTTGGCCTGCTAAAAGAAGTTGAAAAGTGACAGACTTAGTGGCCACCAGGTGAAAATAAAGGGGAAAAAAGCCAAAAAACAATGCAGCCACCACATCCATGAATTGGTAAGCTTTCGTATATTACATTTTTGCTTTTGGGATTTTATACGCTCTAAGGGCCCATGAACATTGTGCCCCGCAGTGCACGTTTTGTGCATTGAGGTATTTTGCATTAGACAGCCCATGAATAAGGCCCCATTCACACTGCGCAATTCGCAAATCGCGCGTTTGTCGCGCAATTTGCATTTTGCGCGATATCGCGCAAATGCTTGCATTGAGCAAGCTGGAATCGCGGCAAAATCCGCTCCAAAAAGGGTCCTGCTGTAGCGACGCACGACCTGCGACAGCAGGGCCCTTTGCCACATTGCCAAGCATTGGAGAGCGATATCGCGCGGTAAATGTGAACGGGGCCTAAGGAAGTAGTACACCTCAACTCACAAAAAAACTTGTCATGCTGCATTTTTTTGTAGCACAGCTGCAGTTTGTGGCATGCTATGTTAGTGTGAGAGAACCGTAGTGGTAGTGTGAGAGAACCGTAGTGGTAGTGTGAGAGAACCGTACAGGTAGTGTGAGAGAGCCGTACAGGTAGTGTGAGAGAGCCGTACAGGTAGTGTGAGAGAGCCGTAGATGAGTGTGAGAGAGTCGTACAGGTAGTGTGAGAGAGTCGTAGGGGTAGTGTGAGAGAGCCGTAGATGAGTGTGAGAGAGTCGTAGGGGTAGTGTGAGAGAACCGTAGAGGTAGTGTGAGAGAACCGTAGGGGTAGTGTGAGAGAGCCGTAGGGGTAGTGTGAGAGAGCCGTAGGGGTAGTGTGAGAGAGCCGTAGGGGTAGTGTGAGAGAGCCGTAGAGGTAGTGTGAGAGAGCCGTAGAGGTAGTGTGAGAGAGCCGTAGAGGTAGTGTGAGAGAGCCGTAGAGGCAGTGTGAGAGAGCCGTAGAGGCAGTGTGAGAGAGCCGTAGAGGCAGTGTGAGAGAGCCGTAGAGGCAGTGTGAGAGAGCCGTAGAGGTAGTGTGAGAGAGCCGTAGAGGTAGTGTGAGAGAGCCGTAGAGATGTGGATTTGTTTAAAAGGCAATTTTTCTATAATACATCGCGCTTTAGCAGACTAAATGTGATCCGGTGAGGGTTTACATCTACTTTTAAATATTATGGTGATAATAGAGCACCAAAGCCAAGTAAAATGCAAAAGCTGCAATTCAAAAATGATGTTAAGGCAAACTGTAATAACTCAAAACATGTAGTCACTGAAAACGTGGCTTTTGGTCAGAGGTCTGCTAAATTCAGAAATTCAGCAATAAAAATCCTATGTCTAATGGGAGCTTGACATATGTGCACATCTGCATTCAGCAAGAAGTGGCAGATGGACCACGGGTTTTTTTTTTTTGTGCGTTTCTTTTTTTAAACCATTAAAAATGAATTAAGTGCTTATCTGTAGAAACGCAGGGTTCCCCATTAATCTATTGTAAATCTCGCTCAGGCAATAAACCTTCATAAGCGGACAGATGCATGGCATGAGAGTTCGAGCCATTCAGAATGCTAAACTACTGGAACATAAACATGTCACAACATGAAGGAGTGTGATTGATGGAAGGTATGTACACACTTATGCCTTTTCTTTAGAATGTTGCATAAAAGCATTTTCCAGGGCATTTTCATCCACTTTCCAATATGGTTTATCTCTTTGAGGGTTTTTTTTAATGTAGTTTGGTCATGTATGATTCAAAGTAGAAGACAATTTCCCACAATGCATTTGTTTGAGGCACCACAAACGCCCTCGCATATATTTCAGATGCACTTTTTAGGGTTACGATATTTCTGCACTGAATTCTATTGCTGGACTTCTAAGATTCAGTGTTGCAGAAATAGGTAAAAACAGGCCATTGCACACTCAATCACATGTGATAACATGCATTACTGCACGGACATTTATATGTGCTTTAGTGTGCTTTTAACATATATTTATACACTATTTTGTGCATTAAAAGGAATAAATATAATTGAATGCACTGTCCAAGCCAACTTTAAAATTCTTGCAGCTCCATGACTCGTCACTTCGTAATGTGTCTTGCGGCTGCTGGAACAGTCCTGGTGGAACGAAACTGCTGTGCATAAGTTTCTAAGATGTTGAATTTTGACGCATGCGCAGTAAAGAATTCGTACACTACCTTTTTGTTTTGAATATCTAAAAAATGTCAGAGTTACCGTACATGCTATACATCAAGCACATGTATATTCTTTTTTTTTTACACATTGAGATCAAAGGAAGGATATGAACAGTGGCATCACAAGGGGGGTGCGGCCCGCACCCGGGTGTCACCATTGCAGGGGTGACACCAAAATGTCTGACAGTCATTTTGGTGTCACCCCCCTCTAAAAAGTCGGACAGGCATCAATCAGATGGTCGCGCATGCGCGGTGACGACACAGCGGGGTGTCACCCGGCCCCGGGATGCCCCTGCATATGAACACACAAAAGAACAACATATTGGGATAAAACCCACAATGAACAGGCCTTGAGCATCTATAAACACAAAGCAGGGCCATGCATTGGGTTTTTCTTGTACCCACCCTTCTCTTCAGCATCCTTGGATCAGAAAATTGAAGGAGCCTGATGGAGAATTTTCAGAGGGAGCAGTGATGGCAGCCAATCAGCTCACATTACTGTTCAGCAGAAATTCTTACAATTGCACCCCTGCTGCTGTTAGAATGCAATAGCCAAGTGGGAGATTAATCTATCCATGCTGTTTAGCATGAATGGAGGAATTGGTTATACTATTTTTAATTCAGCCCACAGTTTGACCATAAAAGAATTTAAGCATGTATGGCCAGCTTTAATGTCATCCAGTCAGGGTTTAGATGTACTTTAAGTATCACAGTACAGGAGGTTAGATGGAGATTATAGATAAACGTGGGTTGCTATCCCTTCCATCTCATAGCTAGTATTTAGCTCCATCTTTGCACTGCCTTCTGTGTTTCCAGGAACGTGGCGGGAGATGCCAGAGAACCATAGCAGGAATAGGAAGGCTTGGACTCCTCCAAAGTCTGTCAGCAAAAATATTACCGCTGCCTAGGGAAATCAGGCCTATTGGTACAGATCCCTTTGTCAGCATAAGCCTTTCATTTACACCTTACTATAAACCCTGACAGCTCCGGGCTAGCTGTCAGATCAAATGTATCATAAGCACAATTTTTTAACCAACTGAACAAAACAAAAAAAACACCTGAAATGTCAATTTACAAAAGATCAAACGTATGCCGAGGATCAGCCTAGATTTTTTATGCTTTTTTTTTTGTCTTAAAGAATAAAATATTGCACATCATATTATTACGGCGTACAAAAGTACCTTCCATTTCAAATAGATATCGGCGGCCACGGTTAGCGAACAGGACGAGAGGTTCTAATATCTAGAGATGATGTGTAGTATCATCAGGCAGCCACCAATCCCCTAAAATCTGAGAGATTGGGAGGATTTGGGATGAAGCTGAAAGTTAATAACTCTGTAAACAGAGAAGAAACGAGGAAAAGTTGCATAGCTCTTGGCATTTTGAATGTTTGTGAATGTCGCAGAGTATCGACCTCAGTTCAGTCAAATGAGTTTTTGGAAGAATGTGCTTGAGATTCAAATCTGAACAAACGTCTGCACCAGCCCACTCTTTTAGGGGTTCTCCCCCTATGGGTACTTGTGCAGAAGTTACTTCCTCCTGCTCCTGACTGGGCCCTGGGCACCAAAGCAGCCACATGGGTGGGCCACTATGGCGTTAGTTCTGCCACTGCTCGCAATGTATTTGTGGAGAGAGCAGTGCTGATGTAATCACTTCTGTCTGCTGGCAGGGGCATCAAATGGGGGATGACAGTCACTGAGTAAAGGGGAGATGGGAGCTCCCCAAAGTTGGCTTTTTTGACTTTGAGAAGGGCATGGCCAGCACACAGAACATCTAGGTGTGCAATCTGCTTGGAAACACCCATTTTTTCCCATCATTCCCTGCACCTCACATAAAACTGCTGTAAACAAGAAATATGTGACGTTCTAACACATTGTTTTTCTTTCTTCCCTTTCCTGAACAATCAATGTGAAAATTAAAACCAGTATGTAAAACTTGATGGAGATGCTTTTATTTATGTGAAAAGCAGATGGTTACTTAAAGTCTTATGGCTACTCTGAGCACACCCCCAACATCATATCATCTGCTAGATGTATCTACAAATATGCGGAGGAGGCCAAATGAAAAAGATAAAAATTGTGACGCTTCATTCACACATGAGCGGTTTTCCGTGCATATTCAGCAGTACGAATATGCGTGGAACCGCTCTAAAAATAAAAAACATTGCATTTGAATGCGCATTGTTCAGACTATTGCAGTCCGCACAGTACAAAGCTGCTTGTCCCGCAAAATAGTCCAAGCACAATTTCAGAGGCGGATTCCGCACGTTTGCGGCTATAGTAATCACGATAAACAAGCGGAATCTGTGCATATATAACGATTTTGGCGTTTTTGTGCCGTGTGGTCTTCCGCACGGAAAACCACAAAGATTAAAAAAAAGAAGCTATTATGTATGGAGCCTCAATGTTACATTTTGGTGCTGCTCTCTGTTATCCGGCACTCATAGTGGGCAATGGCATGGGCACTGCCATACATTTGGCCCTGGTGCTTTTGAGTTGCAGTTCTATGCAATCAATTCACCGAGAACAAGCTCCTTTAACACTGCAGGCCAGAGTGCTCTATGTAATGATTGCATCATAATGAAATCCTGTAATTGGCACTAGCCTCCTGTAAATGAATAGTGGACATGATTCATGATGCAAAGAAATCCCTAAAGATTATTTCAATCTGTTGTAATGGAGATTAACCTGCATTGCTCAGCAATTACCCCACATGTGACATACTGTATTCTGTTTAATTACAGGATGTGCATTAAAGCAGGTGAATATTTATTGTGTGTTTTCATGTGTTTTGTATGTACATGTGTGAAGTTCCTGGGGGTGTACTCTTTGTTAGAATGAGACAAATTTATACAAATTCAGGAGAGACTTGAATTACTACTCTTGTTGATGGTTTATGATCAATATATTATACTTGAGGATCTCTAATCTAGAAACATTTTTAGTCCATTTACCATACCTTAACACGCATTGTTTCTAGGTGCAAACACCATTTTTATCAACGCACTACACCGCAATGCACAATAACTTGCATTGTAGTAACATGCTTGTCAACGCAACAGAGTGAACCTAACCTTTAGGATACCACATTTGTGTCTTGCCAAGAAGGGGGACTTGGCAATTATGCTGGCTGCTTTGCTTTTACATTTTAATTGTGCTTTCAGAAAAGATGCTATTCTTTGGATTCTACATTCCTTACATGAAAATGAAGAGATCAGCACCATTTAACCTTCCAGCTTCTCTTTACATGCTGTTTTACTGCTGAAGCTACCACATTGGCGAGTCCTATACAGACAGAAGTTGGTTGGCTCACTCAACCATAAGAGCCATCTCACACTAGTGAGCCTGTTGCTGGTAAGAAATTGCCAGAGACAGATCGCTATGCAGGGCAAAACAGGATAAGTGAGATACTCACCAACTCCCATCCGCCATGAGAGGGAGCGATGCCTTACTCATCCAGCTGACAAGGGAGTTGGACATGAAAGTAGGTATTCTATCTGCAGTTTTCAGCGGTCCTGCCACTGCCAATTTCTAACCAGTGTTTGAATCTCTAGATTGATATGGACCTAATGTAGAATCGATATCCCCACACACTAAAGCCCCCATCTGGTGATAGCTGGTAGGAGTAGCAGGAAGCAAACACAAGCCGAGAGGCCACAGGCCATGCAGGCCAGAGCACACTGATCTTCTCCAATAATCCATATTGTTATTGTTCAACCTGCACAATGACAGCTAAAGAATGTAAACTTTAACCATGCCTATACTGAAACAAATCTGTATGCTGCCATTGGTGAACCTCCGGACATGCTAGATGCCTGTCAGGTGGATTCCTTGACTTCATGTTTTTTTAGCTACTAACTCATAACACATATGCAGATCAGGACTTTTGATGTCACTGTGGCCCAACTTGCTGTTTACTTTTGAGTCAGTGCCTTAAAGCCCAAGAAAACCAGACAACTAGCTTTTTCAGAAGGAGGTCAATGGCAGCCTAGACAATTCTCTATAAAGGGTTTCTTTAAAACAGTTTCCCTATTTTCAATTACATGGGAGTTGCCCTTCAACATTAAGTCAGTCCTGTTGAACCGGGGAAAAATACAGTATCAAATGAATCTCTCTCTGTTGAAACACACATAAGCAAGTGAGGACACTGTGAAACCTACTGACAAGATGAAACACTTTCACAAAGTTATGTAACTGTTACACGGAGCAGATAATTGTACACAGAGTTGGTGAGAAAAGTAGGTCACCACTTAGAAGCAACTGAAGTAAAGATTGCTCAGAGGACCAGACCAGTGTTTTGACAAGTTCATGTTTTTTTGAGAATTCGAGAAATTGTAAGATCTATCAAACATTCTACATTCTGTCAGGAGAAACTGGGTCTGTAACTGAAACTAGGGTATCATAACATGACAAATCCTAGAGAAAAAGAAAAAGAAGGTTTTATCAAGAAGTAACAAAAGTATTGAGTCTGTTCGTGAGCTGAACTGAAATTTCATACGGCCTGTTGCCTGCAAGTGACTGTCCTTGGCAACCTTTGGTTAGCCTTCCCCTTCAAGATACTGGAGCAGTAACTCAAAACCAATTATCACTTTCTTATCTGCTGCTGTAAAAAAAAAAAGTGCATGAATAAAATAATTATTTGTTGGCCACAGTAACTATTCCAGATGCAGCTATTTATTTAGTGCATATTACAAAACAAGGGGCATGGGCCTTGCTCTAACATCAAAATTGACAGACGATTTCTTAGGGATACAAATTTGGTGATGCTCAACAAAATAGCAAAACTGTTTTGTTGAATGGCCTTTGTAAATATTTCAAACAATCCACTATAACCAGCCCACTAAAAAAATATTAAAATTGAGGGACAGAAGGCCAGTACAGACCAACTGGACTTCTCATTGCGGTATCCAGACACTCAACATGGCAGAGCAAATGTGCCTATGTTGCCCTGGCATCTTTTAAAATGTTGTACCTAATGTGAGTCATTTACAACAATGGCTGTCTCCATCCTAGAGACGGGTACATGTGCCCAGGATGGCCATTGTTCTCTATGGCTAGGCCTAGTGCATGCATAACATTTCACAGAACACAGAAAGAGAGCCACAGGTACATAACCACAGTCTGGCCTGTGGCAATTTGCTGCAGTGAAAAGTTTGACTTGGTCTGAGGTATTACAACAACACCAGTCAATACAGTATTCAGTAAAAATCATGTCATTTATTTTTAAGTAAATTTGATTAAAGTAATCTATTTTTAAATGTAATATAAATACCTGAATTTGGTTTGGTATGAGTCTTTTATTATTCCTTGAACAGAAAAGCATTGTGAACACCAAGTTTTGAAAAGCATTTGTGAAGCTTGCAGCCAACTTTAAGCAGTTTGGAAGCCTGTAAAGCACCAGTTGTAGCTCCAGTTTGTGAATGTTAAACACAGATCTTAATGGGAGTGCTGACTGCCACTTTAAGCTGCTGGCAGGCTTCAGCAGGCTTTCCAACAAGCTTCAAGTTGAGCTGAAGATTTCATCAGTCTGTTTCTGTTCCCTGGCTGTCTATACAGGGAGATGACCAGGCTGTATTACTTAAAGTGACATTAAAGAATAGATTACCTCCCCCCCCC